>NC_142164.1:113527959-113829550 GCF_024610735.1 Ursus americanus | reverse complement strand
ACAAGCCCTCGGTCCAGTGACCAAATAGTGTCTTGACCTGCAGATTAGAGGAGAATTCCTTGGATCACCTTGGCACATAGTCAGCGTTCCCTGTGACATATTGCCCAAGACCCAAACTGTTTCCTCCCAGTGGGGTGTTTGCCAGCTTCGTGGTGTCATCTCAAGCCTTAGAACAAAAGTCCCAGGGCAGTCTCCCTGCTACATCCAAATGCATTATTCTCCAAATGCAGAGGTCCCAAGGAAGGTTCGGGGAAGTCCCTGTCAGGCCACACTGTCCTGAGTGCCTGAGCACAAAGGCCCGCAGGAACAGGCAGCCATCCACATTTCATCCTCAAACCATGCTGTACAGTGGGGGCAATTTGGAGGAAGAAAAATGGGCAGTGTAATCGTGGTGTCTTTTCAACTCAATCAGTTGTGAACTATATGTGAGGGGGACGTGTGAAATTAAATGTACCAAGAGGACCGGCTTTCCATCACTGCTGGTAGCAGTTCGCTTTAATCAGATGGGATGTTGGCCGTGGCCTGGTAGGCACGCGTTATTATGTTATAGGGCATCACACGCTTTTTGTACAGTGGGTTTTTTATTAAGCTTGTATTTAATGTGATCTATCAAAGAAAAATTAAAGCCATGGTGGTCTGTGTTCATGAATCCATTTCTCATAAAGGCCCACAGAGCAGTTACTTGTCAGGATAAAGCTGACACACCACAGTGCATCTGGTGTGCGTTTCTCCCGGTCTTGAAAGTTGCTGATTAAAAGAGAAAAGCGAAGCCGGGCAGAGGCCGCTCACTCAACACTTCCGTCACCCACTGCATCCCTGGGTGTGTATGGCAGCTTGCACGAGGTGCTTCTGCTAGCACAGGACGTCAGCGTGTGTCAGGTGCATGGGAGTGCGTGGCTCGGAGGCACAGTGGTTGCAGAAGTGCGGCGGCTGTTGGCAGCGGCTCAGCCGTGAAATGTAAGCTCGCCGTGTAATAAAATCTCCTGGGAATGCAGAGGATGCCTGGGCATTAGGCATGCTCCTCGTGTTTCACATAAATGCATCCTGTTCTCAGGAGCGGAGGAGCAGTGCGTTTGCACTGGCTCATTCAAATTGAATGTAGGTAAAAGGAGAGTCCTGAGCAAACAGAACAGTCTGGCATTTCTGAAGGCAGGAGCAAGGTTAAGCTGCTGGCTGCGTTCTCTGTTGTTTACCGGACGTTTTATTTGCTCTCCTTTCGCACACTCCGTGCACGTTGCGAAGAGGCAGCGCTGGGCTGACCGATGCCTGCTCGGCTCAGGCATCCAGGCGATTCTGCCCGGACTCTTCTGGGCAATAAAGTTCAAGGCTTCATACGTGGCTGCATCCATTGTCCCCAAGCCTGGCGTGGGTAATGTTTTGCTGGGAGAGAAGGCTCCTCCAGAGGGGGCAATTTGTGTTTTTTTTTTTTTCTTCTTTTGTTCTAGCTTTAAGTTTGTCACAGCAAGAGTGAGGAGAGCGAGCCTGTAAAGAGCTTTTGGCAACATGCTTTTTCCATTAGGTTTCACAGGAGCGGAGTATCAGCCAGCAGCCGTGGCTTGCTTGCTCTCTAGTCTTGTGCTGTGAGGAATAAAGACACTGTAGGGCGGTGAACCTGAACTTGGCCCGTTCATCCATACAGTACCGAGGGATTGCATAGAGTGGAGTCAAATGCCACTTGGGGGTGAGCTGCACGCGTCAACTTGCATTCCTGCTGGATATCGTAGGACGAACCCTTGACAGAATCCAGTAATTAAAAGGTAAACCATGAAGTGTGTGCTCCGTGTAGGAAATGTGGGCTGAGGGGGAATGCATGGGCGCAAGAGGGACTTGTTTCATTTTGTTTGGAATGATATGTTCCTAGATTTTATTGCCAGTGGATCAGAAGAAGAAGGGGAGAGATTGCAACTTGCCGTTGACTTTCAGTGTAGTACAATCCCGACGTTCCCACATGCGCTGGACTCCTCTTGTCCCCGAGCACTCAGAAAGAACTGTATGGGACTTCTGTCCTTGCAGGGGTGTTGTCAGTGGGCATCTGGGTAGAAGCAAAGTTCTCACCACGGAAATGGGAATGCACTCTTTGGTTTCGTGTTTTCTTTAAGGTGAAACCTTTGGAATTCATTTGGTTATTTTATTTCTATCGAGCGGCTCTGTTTGTCTGTTTTTCCGAAACCTGTTGGGAAATAGCTTTCAGAGACACAGAAAGACTGGGAAACTTCACATTTCACTCAGGTTTGTTTCTATAGGCATATGTGGTTACCGTAATCCCTTAGAGAGAGTGTGGGGAGGTGATGAAGTTCTAAGTTCAAGCATGTCATCTGCTCAGTGCAATTTAGTACTGTCTGTGGCAAATCATTCTTCCACGTGTTGGCTTTTTATTAAGACTATGGGAAGTAAGCACTGTCTCTTAGCCATGGCTGTTCAGGGCAAGGTCCTGATAAGTTTTCTGACTTTAAACTTAGCTTGTGCCTGGTAAATCTCCTGGCCAGCTCTTTGATCTCTTTAACAAGCTGCATAAAAAATAGAAGGTTGAAATTATAATTAAATTATGCATTGTATTTGCCCTCAGGGGGCTGAAATGCAGTTATGTGGGCGTGTATACAGTGGGATTCTCTTATGTCTAACAGGCTGGTCATCTGTGTTGCAATTTTAAAATCAGTCTGCTGCTCTTTAGATCTTGGAGGTATTTTTTTTTTCCATCCCACAGAAGTGACTGCCTGTTTCAATTAACACTTAGATTTTTATAAACACATAATGTAATTTATGTTATCATATATGCATGCCCTTTTCCCCCCTTTACATACAAATATATAATTCATTGATAGAAAGTCCTATATATATGTGTGCATGTGCATAGATGTACCTTTAAGAAATATTTTGTTCAAATGATTAGATTGGGGGAAATAGAATTGGCCAGTAGCAGAGTTAAAAGGCCTGGAATAGAGTGAAGCACTCTTGGCTTATAAATAGGGGGTGTCATAAAGATGAGAGATGCTCAAGTGTCCATCTGTTGGTGCCGCACCATAGAAACAGTGCTGGTGATTACCCAGGGGTTCTTTGCGGTGTGGCATGTGGTATGTAGATCGTTGTTCCTATACCAGGAACTGCACATCTCGTTGGAGGATGCAAGGATAGGGATAGGGGAAAGATTAAGAGAAGGGGTTCAAAGTCTTTGGGGGGAAATCAGTATTGGAAGCACCGTAGTAACTTCTAGATGCGTCCATGCTGGCACAGGGATCAACTAACTCTGTGGTGACATCATATGAAAACCAATTTTGATTGCTGGTAGATGCCTCATCCTTTTAAGCCTATAAAACGATGTTTACCACTCTTGTTTTATTCATTGAATCTCTTATTTAAGGTATCAGATTTTTCCAAGTAATACCTCTTTTTTTGAGTTTTTAAAGGTATAAGCATCAGTTTTATAGAATGTTTTAGAGGAACATGCCCATGTAAAAAGCAAGGACGTTACAAAAGATAATTTACAAAATTTCTGAGCAACAGTTTTGAGTAATGGCTACTGAGTTTGGGAAAGGGTACTATGTAGGAGCTTAGCGTAAGATGAATCCTGTCAGTTTCCCCTCTTTTGCAATTGGTATTTAAATTTTGTTGTCTTAATGCCTTTAATTAGTGAATGTGGAGCTGTGTAAAAGTAGAAAGTAGGGACAGTCTGCTGGGCCTATATTCTAGAATGTTTCAGCCAATACAGATGAACAGAGTTTTTGTTCTGTGGACTGTTTTCCTTGAACAACAGCAAGTATCTGGTCCATTGAAGAAAGGTGTCCAAAATCTCACCGGCACCAAATCTTGTCGCATTATTCATTTATTGGAGGGTCCAACGTGGACTTGTTGAAACGGACAAGAAGAATTCCGTGACGCTGGAAGTCAGGAATGTCTGTGCTTGATTTCTTTCCTGGAGTGATTTATCAAAGCAATTTTGGATTTATCTTATATTTACAGAGCAGCCTTTTGCAACAAGCTCAGTGTATTTGGGACATAATCTAATTACCAGAATGCCACAGTGAAAGAGCTCATGCTATCTCTGTTCTACAGGTGAGACGATAGACCGATAAGTAGAGCAATTTTTGAAGATGATTCGGAAAAAAACTGACATATAGTTTGGAAACGGTGACCCAACGTGAGAGCTCTGTGGATGGGTCTGGGGTCCTTTTGCCTCCGTGATCACATTAGCTGACCAGTGGCTGTCAGTGTGCCCCCGTGGTTCCGGAGCTGGCGAGGAACAGGCTCCGTTTTGTGCTTGTAGGATCCTGTTGATCCCTCTGAAATTTGTGGTAGCCAAAGGGAGCGGCAGCAACAGAGGAGAGGCCTGTGGGGTGGCAAAAACGAACCCATGTCACTAGAGATCTGTACAACCAAGGCAGAAAGCAACGGGACATAGCTAGGACTTTTATGCCCTGTTTAGAGTTGAAGAGCTTTGAAGCCTCTCCAGAGTTGGGGTGATTTCACTGCCTTGATACATGAACCATAGAAAGGACGGTCAGGAAACGTGCTGCTTCTGGTGTTGCAGCTTTTAGGCACTAAGGCAGGCCAAGCGTGCTCAAAGTCGAATGAAAATTATTAGATAAAAAATGGTTTTCCTGCACTCATTAACAAGCTATTTTGCTTTCCTACTCTATTAAGTGGTTATTCTGGTTGGAGCTATGTCCCTGTTACCAGATAAGAAAATGATTTCACGGACAGAGAAGTTATGTCTGTCCTATATTTTTTGGTGTGATTTCAATTTAGAAACAAGCACATCAGCAGTTGCTACTGAGTCTATCATTTAGGCTCACAAACATGTGAATGACAAGGCAAGGACTTTCCAGACTTTACAAATAGAGACTGCTTTGCCTATGGACAGACCGAAAACGCACTAGTGATGATGTCATCCAGTGGCAGATTTGGGCAGATGGATGCCCGAGGGTGTTCTACAAAACGGAGGAGCTAACACTAGGCGATTTGATAGAATAACCCACACGAAGAAGGCCTTAACCCTGGACTGGAATGCCATGGCCCTGTCCCTTGCTAGAGCCACGTCCGAATGGGGCAGGGGTGCCCCAGATGGAGGGAGGCAGCCTAGAAGCAGGGCCCCTGTGGAGAGTTGACAAGTCCCGAAAAGGCTTTCCCAGCAGGAGGGGAGACCAAAGAAAGGGGGCCCGAACAGTGGAGGCTGAAAAAACCCAAGGGATTCAGACCGACCAGGGTTTGGGCAGTTAGGGACAGAATCAGGAAGGCCAGCAGGGAACCTGGCTCTTTGCCACCACAGTGAAAAAGCTGATGTGATGCAAGAGAATTTCTGAGAACAGAACGTAACGGACCCTGCTGGGGATGCCTGGGTGGCTCAATAAGTGAAGCGTCTGCCTTCAGCTCAAGTCCTGATCCCCGGGGTCCTGGGATCGAGTCCTGCATCAGGCTCCCTGCTCCGCGGGGAGCCTGCTTCTTCCTCTGCCCACCACTGCCTCTGCTTGTGCTCTCTCTCCTTCTGTCAAATAAATAAATAAAATCTTAAAAAAAGGAAAAAAGAACCTAGAGGACCCTAATATGTCAGTTTTAAAAGCTCCGCGAAAATGAGGCATCTTGGGAAAATGGGGGAGAAAGGACTCTCCTTCCTGTGAACACTGGAATGGAGGCTCCGTCGTGGTAGCAATGATCTATCTTGTTTGCTGTTTTCTCCCTGGAGCCCAAAGCTGAGCCACTAACATAATAGGAAATGTTTGTCGAATAAATGACTTGCTCCTAATTCATTTATTTATAGCCCCGTCTGGATCTTATTCCACCTGCCTGTTGCTGGCAGTGTTTTGTGTCCCCACCACTCTCCTAAACAAGACTGTAAACCTTTGAGAGCAGATAATGATGTTATCCTAAGTTTTTAAGGGCCTTTAGCACCTTCTACCTGTGGAGGCAGTTAGTAAATAATTACAAAATGGAAATTACAGCAATAAAAATAGGATATAATTGTTATCCTTCGAATTTTATGGTCAGACTCACTTAGTGCATAGCACCCAGATAGAAAATTCTCTAAATAAAAGAATATAGTAAATCAGTGGTTGTTGGGGCGCCGGGTTGGCTCAGTCAGTTAAGTATCCGACTCTTGATTTCGGCTCAGGTCATGGTCTTGTGGTCCTGGGAGCGAGCCCCTCGTTGGGCTCCGTGCTTCAGCAGGGAGTCTGCTTGAAGATACCCTCTCTCCCTCTCTCTCTCTGCTCCTCCCCCCACTCACATGCTTTCTCTCTCTCTCTCTCTCTCTCTCTCAAATAAATAAAAACAAATAAATAAATGTTTGTCAAATAAGGGTGATTTTGCTCCTCTCTCACCAGTAGATACTTGGAAATGCCTGGAGACAATTTTGTTGTCCCATCTGGTGGTTGGAGGGGTGTGCTACTGGCATCTAGTGGATAAAGACTGGGGAGCATTCTGCAGCGCACAGTAGAGCAGTCCAACGGGATTCATCTGGCCCCGGATGTCAGTAGTGCTGAGGTTGAGAAGCCCTGCTTGAAAATAGACCCTTTATGATAATTGTCACGTGTGTGTGTTTGCTTGTGGGTGGCAGTCTGGTGCATGTTTGTGCTCCCCAGGTTCAGAATAGCACCTAGCGGTTATCAGCCGTGTGATAAATAACGGCGTCACTGATGAAGGTATGGATATTAATGACACCAAAAAACGACGCTCCAGTATCGTCTTTGGAACACCATTATCATTATCATTTCTAATCAAGGCCTCCACAGGAGCTAATTAATCAGTAGGGTTAAGTTCAGGTTGTAAAAGCAGATTCGCAGCAGCGAATCAGACACGTTCATGTCTCCATTTAAGAAGGTCACAGCGCTTCAAGTCACGGAATATCAGCAGTGAAGGGGATTAGAGGTCATTCATTCCAACAGTCTTAAATTACAAGTGAAGCAAGGGATTTGAAACCCAGGCTCGTGAAATGACTCAGTTAAGGTCTCTCAGGGAAATGGCAGAAGCAAGAGTAGACTGATTTCTAACTCTTAGTCTTCCTACGTCTTCATCACGCTAAGGTGTCGCTGGTGTATCAGCCTGACAAAAACTTGGCACAACAAATCC
Organism: Ursus americanus; assembly: GCF_024610735.1. Lineage (NCBI taxonomy): Eukaryota > Metazoa > Chordata > Mammalia > Carnivora > Ursidae > Ursus > Ursus americanus. Next base: position 113,822,491 of record NC_142164.1, on the reverse strand, counting down.
CTTTTAATGACCAGATAAAGCAGCACCCCAATGCAGTACTGAATGTGAAATATCAGAATTCTATCTTTATGGCATTGTAGAATTTGACCTAAACTCATGTGCTGGGTATTTTCGTTATGATTACAGAAGTTAAAATCTTGGGATGTTAAGGCTTGACGTAGCCCTGTTAATCTGTGTTCTGGAGAGGAGTAAGTTTGGGGATGCAGACAACAGCTTCATCCAGAGTCCCAGAAAGGGGGCTGTGGGGCTCTCTATTCTATGCTCTTCACCTTAAAAGACTTTCCTAAATGGAATAATATTTGCAGAAGGTATTACATGAAAGCAGGGTTCTAAGGTCAGATAAATTTAGAAAATGCAAGTGTAAACAAACAGAAGCAGGCATGTTTGTACAAGGATACCTCCGAGGTTTTCATTTATGGTCTGCTTCTCTAAGTCGGTCCTTCAATACATGGCTCCCATCATGCTTACTGAGTAGGACGTCATTTACATTACCCCGTCAGTGACCCTCTGAACACAGTTTGAAAAACACTGTACTACCTTAGCTCTCTATATAATTGAAAGAAATGTGTCAGGACTGCTTAGGGTTCAGAGGGACTCTTTTTTTAAAGATTTTATTTATTTATTGAACTGAGAGAGAGAGAGAGAGCACAAGTAGGGGGATCAGGAGAGGGAGAAGCAGGGTCCCCACTGAGCAAGGAGCCTGATGGGGGGCTCAATCCCAGGACCCAAGGGTCATGACCTGAGCCGAGGGCAGACGCTTAACTGACTGAACCACCCAGTCGCCCCTTAGAGGGATTTTTTGGTAGACTTTAGAATGGCCCACATTTGCTCCCCTCCCTCCCATTCCTCCATGTCTTTTTGAAAAAGCTGGCCAAAGCACGTTGTCTTGGTATATTCTGTTTCTTACAGTAGGTTTCCCAGTTCCAAGCCAAGGTTTGAGAGAGTCGTTCATGAGTCCAGTCTTAGAGAAATAGGTATGTCCTAAAGCAGTGTCGTGCAGAAAGACCCTGGCTTGGACATGAGAGGATGTTGTCATGGCAAGTCAGCTGACATTTAGTAGGTTATCAGTGATTTTGAAAACGATTACATGGAAAGTTTGAATGTGATGAGGGGAGACGGTAGGCCTAGTATATTTTATATTTTGTATTTGTATGATTAGTATAAGCCTATATTTTACGTGAGTGTTGCAAGGTTAATATTTAAATTGACTTCTATTTACAATAACACCACACAGACTTTGCCCTGTACATAGCAGATTTTATATAGTGAATTGGAGCTTATCACAAAGTGCATGTTTCAAAATATGCTTACCATAAGAGCCTTTGGTGAATTTATGGAAAGAAAAATAGCAGGGATTCAAGAACAGCGATAAAGGAGAGCCCTAGAGCTTCTAAGAATAATCTAGATTGGCATGGAGCTCAACGATAGATAAAAATCTGCATGTGATCCTACAAGAAGAGTAGTTCAAAGAGAATAAGGTAGTATTGTTTGGGGAAGCTGTTCTAAGGAGCTTAAAATATGGCCTTGTGTTTCTCACAAGTTTCCTCTTAATGGTAACCCAAGGCCTTTAGAACTATCTTAATGACAGTATTTTCAGAAATGTGGAAGTTTATAGGTAAACAGAATAAGGACTCTTTGCTTTCATGTGAGTTTGGAGTTGGTTCACCTCTTGCTTCTCTTCATTGAACTTGAGGACATTCAAGTTCACCACGATCAAAAGCTTATTACTTAGGGCAGCACGTAAGAGCACAGGTATCTGTCTCCTGATTGAAAAGAGAGCCTAGCTCTTCATAGTGCAAACATGTTTTCTGCATTCGATCTCCTAACATCTGGAAGGATCTCAGAGCAGCCGAAGTTTCCACCAAATGAAATAACCCTCTCCCATGATGTAGTATAAAGCAACAACCCATTTCCATGGCAAATTCTGTGAGGGGGAAAGCGTGGGAGGGTTGGCGCCCAAATATAGACTGAACGGTTTATGCAGTGAGTGAGTGCGGGGAAATGCATGAGCAGCCAAGGACAAAAATGCGTGGATGCATTGACCAGGAGGGACTTTTTCTAATTTTCATTGCTCAGCCTCGAGTTTGATAAATGGGCTCCTCAAATCATTCTGGGGTCTCCCCAGCCGTCTCAGAGCGTGTGCATCATGGCTGATTGCTTATTGCCTAGGTACAGCCTTTACCTATTCTTGTTTGCTTTGAGGGAAAAAAAAGAACCTGAGTGAATCCACTCCCTCACTGAGTGTTTTCCAGTAGCATGAAAATGCCTCAGGCACTGCTAGTCTGTGGCCGGAATTTGTCCCAGGTTTCCCAGAGGTCCTAGTGGAGAATTAAGAGGTGTAGCTCAAGGGACAAGGGCTGTTGTTTCATCAAGAGGAGTGAATGGTGATGGAGATTAAGAGATGAAAGGGCAGGAAATTTACTATCGAAAAAGGAATTTTATTAAAGAGATACAGCTATTCTTGGGGGGGGGCACAGGTTGCTCTCCTCAAGAATCATTATGGAAAGTTTGTGCTTTGTGCTAATTATTCACATCGCGAGAAAAACATTTGGTTAACATTTTGCAGTTATACTAGAAAGGAATCAAAACATGCAATTATTGGCAAACAAGACATAAAGCAAAGATTCTTTGATTTTATTGTTGGCTATTTTTCTCCACTGGATTTAGTTTGAAGTATGTGTTCATGGACTTGCACTATTCTGTTAACTACCAGGTTAAGAATATCATAAAACAATAGGGAAGCCATCCCTTGTTTGTGCCCACGTGAGACGAACGTCTAATGACATGAGCAAGCATTTTGCTCACAAAATTTGCAATGAAATCGTGAAAAATGTTTTTCACTGTTTTGGATCCTGCGAACATTCCCCCAGGACGCAGGGACATTAAACTTGGGTTAACACCATTTCTGGCAAACCTGGTGATTAAAGACTGTTCATTTCTATTTTACGACATTAAATCTCTAAGCCCCTAGGACTCGCTAAGGCAGATTAAATAATGTGAAAGCAGCCAGCTGAAGGATGCACAATGGAGCACAAGGCTTATTGATTATAAAGTGAAATGAATCTCACTCAGAGGCAGGAAGACTGTGGAAGGAAAGTTATGTCTATGAAGACACCTTTTTAATAATGTGTCATGATTGAAGAGAGAACTTTAAATCAGGTAAATAAGAAAAACATAATTAAAATGAATTAATCATGCATCATCATCTTGTTGGAAATCTCTCTTGTTTATGGGATTTAATAAAAATTATATTAATAGTCTTACTCTTCCTAATTTGATATACTTGTATCATTTCAGGAACTTTTGTGTTTTTTTTTAATAAAACCAGTGTGTAAGCGCCAGATGAGTAGAGTGGTGTGCTAGGAAGCAAATTCTGAGATCATGTAGTATTTTTTGCCCCTTCTTTCTTTCCCCTTCTCTTCCTCCTCGTACATGTGATCGATTTGTCTTGGCTGTGGTCTTTGTTGGTCTGAGAGCCAGTGTCCGTGTCCAACTGTGGTGTAACAGTCTACTGATCATCTCAGTTGTCACTGTGACAATTCTTTCTTTGCCAGCTCTACATTACTTCCGGAGTGTTGGACCCCCCTCACCCCTTATCAGATAGTAGTTTAGCTCAACAATGAAATCAGCAATGCAGTGCAATGAGCTACTGTCATAGAGACATAGTTTGAGTGAAGGAAGCCAGATCGAAGATTCTACACTGCATGATTCCATTAAGATGATGAATGACAGCAGGTTCAGGTGCAGTGATAGAAGTCAGAACAATGGTTACTGGGCACCTGGGTGGCTCAGTCGGTTGAGTGTCTGCCTTCAGCTCAGGTCATGATCCTGGGGTCCTGGAATCGAGTCCCACGTTGGGCTTCCTGCTTGGTGGGAGTCTGCTTCTCCCCCGCTTTCTCTCTCTCCCTTTCCCTGCCACTCTCCCTGCTTGTGCCCTCTCTCCCCCTCTCTCTGTCAAATAAATAAATAAATAAAACCTTAAAAAAAAAAAAAAAGAACAATGGTTACTTCTGAGTGCCAGGTGGATAATGACTAAGGATTGTGTAGGAGGCAAACATCTGGGTGCTGGACATTGTGTATATCTTGGCATGGGTGTTGGCTGCATGGGTGCCTACATACAGACAAACTCAGCTACGCACTTCAGATTTATCTACTTTATTCTGCCAAGTTTTAACCCCAGATTTTATTGACTCCAAGTCCATAGGAGGAGTCATTGAAATTGTGGCTGTGGTAGAAAGCAATTTGAAAATGGAGTCTCATAAATTATTAGCTTCGATTGTTGTCATTTCTAGTCTTTCTAGACTATTTCCCCATGCAGCTAATGTAAGTATCAGGCTCTGATATTAAACACTTGCCTTGTGAAGGAGGAAAAACGTGTGGCAGGAATCCAAGGTAGCTTACCCAAACTTGGGGCCACGGCTGTTTAAGTTGGTTTGGGCCTGAGGATTCAATCTGCCATTCACATGAAAGGGAGAGTATAAATTGTGTAAATTTAAAAATTAAAAAGTTAGAAAAACTCAAAGAAATGGAAATAAAATCACCGGTGAATAATGAAGAGGTGAAGTTTTTCTCTTTACTTGAGTCATGACCACTTTTTACCTTCGTGTAGGTTTCTTGAAAGCTCCAGTTGACACCAGATCTTGGAGAGATGGTAACTTCGTCGATTCTTTCCCTTTAACAAAAATGTAGATTTTTGCCCAGTGTTTCATCTGCATTATTGTGCTCTCCGGGCTGTTTGATACACCTAGATAAGGCAGCAGAGTGGCGCAACTTCGCTTTCACAGTCACTTTGTCTGTACCCCTAGAACGTCGGATGCGTTCAATGGGATGGGTCCTTCGCAATCACATTTGGGACCATCTGACTTCAGAAGTGGTTGCAAATAGGTGTCCCCACGGGTTCAGTAGTTTGTTTTTGGCCGTATTGCTCAGTGATGATGAAGGGAGGTCTCAAATGAATTACTTCTGATGTTTCTCACACGTTATATGAACTTTCAGGGAATTTCTATGGTCTTTCTTTCTTTCGAAAATTGTCTCCTGCTTGCTTTCCTCTGATACATATCTGATATCATCGGAAGGGCTCATTTTCTACTTAAGGAACTACATTTTCTATTTAAGGGTCCTTTAAAATGTAATCAAGAGCATATCGATGGCAATTGTCTGTTAAATTCATTCCCCCTTTTGTCTCACAGAGTCGCTGTGGATCAGTAATCTCTGAGGTTTCTTGATCAGCATGGGAGAGGTATCGGTACTTGACAGAGTCAGTCTTTGGAGTGCATGGCCTATAAGAGTTGCTCCGTTGAATTCCCTTATCTTAGTGAGTGAGACCATTTGCAACTCAGAATCATAAACTTCTCATAGACTGCCTCTTTAGAGAAATGTTTTGAATTCTCTTAATGAGCAAAATTCCTTAAAGAGAATGATGATCCTTAGTATGCAGTCTCTGGTTACCACCCTTATTTATATGATTAAAACGGGGAAGGGGAGAGCAGAATCATACACATCAGACTATTGACAGTTAGCGTCTTTGTCAAGAAGGAGTAATGAATCCCCAGCAGGCTGCACTGCCCTTGGAGAACTCACCGTTCGTCTGTGATGGCTGGAAGCAAATTAGGCAAGCTGCGTTTCTAGTTATCCTCTAGATTTGCTCCTGCTCCCTGTTCCTCTGGTCTCGAGGCTGTGCGCTCATCCCGTCATCGCATCTGAGAGCCAGAGGAGCTGGTAGAAATCAGCCCCTTTCTGGCCCTCCTTTTGGAAATGAGGAAGCGACGGTACAGTGAAGGAAGGTAACTTACTAGAGGCCGGAGAGTTGACTCAGAAGCCAGGTTCATGGACTCCTGCCCCAGGGCTCTGTCCTCCCCTGTGTAACCCTACCACGGGGTAAAAGCCTGTTGCTGTAGCCACCTGAGGCGTGGAGAGCGTCTGCGTAGAGTAGGACCACAGTGCCCCACCTGTGATAGGACTGCACTTTGAGGCTCGGTGCTTACTGAGTACTTGCCTCTACTAACTCCGTATTAGCCTAATGGAATGTGCACCTCTGCTAAGTAGGGTCTTACTGGATTCTTAACCTACCTTGTCCAATACAACTTTCTGCAGTGCTAAAAATCTACGATCATAGCCATATGTGGCCATTCAGTGCTTGAAATCAAGAGTTCCAGAACTGACGGACTACATTTTCTATTTAATTTAATTTTAATTAACCTAAATATGGGGAGCCACGTGTGCCTACGAACTGTGATCTTGGGCACAAACTCTTCCTTTGTCTATCAATTTCCAAATGAGATCAAAGCAACTTCATGACTTTCCTTTTCCTTCCCAAATCCTCGAGATAAAAAAGCATGCGATTTAGTTTATTTTCTCTTATTTTATTTTAAAGATTTATTTTATTTTTTATTTGAGAGACAGAGTGACAGACAGAAATAGCGAGAGAGAGAGCATGAGTGCGGAGGAGAGGGAGAAGCAGGCTCTCTGCTGAGCAGGGAGCCTGATGTGGGGCTTGATCCCAGGACCCTGGGATCATGACCTGAGCCAAAGGCAGACGCTTAATCAACTGAGCCACCCATGCACCCCTTATTTTATTTTTAAAGAATTTATTTATTTATTTATTTGAGAAGGGAGGGAGCGAGAAAAGGGGCTGACGGAGAGGGAGAGAGAGAATTGCAAGCAGACTCTCCATTGAGTGCAGAGGCCCATGCGGCCGGGGCTTGATCTGATCACCCTGAGATCACGACCTGAGCCGAAATCAAGAGTTGGACGCCTAACCGATTGAGCCACCCAGGCACCCCACAAAGCATGCCATTTATTTTAAAATAGGTCTAGAATCATTAAAACATCACTTTCCATATATCCATTTTTGAAGGTAAGAAATTGAAAAGCTGCTAGAGAAGATGTGAACTGTTTACCTCAGTGGTCTGGCAGACAGAGACTGCAAATCCCATTTTAAGCTTTGGCACTTTTTTTTTTTTTTAAGATTTTATTTATTTATTCGACAGAGATAGAGACAGCCAGCGAGAGAGGGAACACAAGCAGGTGGAGTGGGAGAGGAAGAAGCAGACTCATAGTGGAGGAGCCTGATGTGGGGCTTGATCCCATAACGCCGGGATCACGCCCTGAGCCGAAGGCAGATGCTTAACCGCTGTGCCACCCAGGCGCCCCAAGCTTTGGCACTTTCTATCTGTCTTACATGTCTATCATTCTTGCCTTGATTTCTCTAGTTCTTAAGAAATAAAGGATGACTTGTAGAATTACCAGATTTATCAAATAATAATAGGGGATGGTTTGCATGTTTATCTGAGATTCAAGTTTAATTGGGTATTTTGTATTTTCCTGGTAAACTTATTATAGTGCATTTTAAAAGCATTTATTCTGTGTTTTTTCTTTCTGCTTCTTCAAGGAGAAAGAAAAACATTGGGGAAAGTTCTTAGGAAATTTCCATCATCTTTTTCCCCCCTTCATTCATAGTTCCCTAATAGAGGGGCCCCCGGGTGGCTCAGTACATTAAACTTCTGACTCTTGGTTTCTGTTCAGGTCCTGTTGGGTCCTCAGAAGGAGCCCTGCCTCAGGCGCCTGCGCTCAGTGGGGAGTCTGCTGGAAGATTCTTTCCCTCTGCCCCTCCCTCTACTCCTTGGCTAGGTCTCTCTCTTTCAAATAATTGAATGAATCTTTAGAAAAAAATTAAAAAATGAATAATTCCGTAATAGGATTTTCTTGTGTACAGAGGTAATTTTTTTTAAAAAGACACATGATTAATCTAAATTAAGATTGGCTTGGCCCATCTCACCCTCTTGTCTATAAGAGAATTAAGTAGGTATTGAACTAAAGTGTGAAATCTAAGGAGTCGTTGTATTTCATGAACGTCCATTCTAAGTTGTGTGTTTGTTTACAGGCCCCATTTTGAAAATAGCCAAACTATTGATCACTTACTTTTTTAACACAAGAGCATTTTTTGTTTTGTTGCTTTTTTTCAAACCAATATACCGAGCTGTTCATGAAAATTACTGAAGATTACATTGCTTTTTGAGTAATGTCTGTCTCCAGGAAGGTTGAGAATTTGCACATAATTTTTGTCGTGTAATCCAGTTGACAAGATAGCATTTTCACCCCTGAGGAAGCAGAAGGTAATAAAATACTTTAGTACAGATCTACGAGACACATTTTGAAAAATCAGAGCTTTTAAAGAGAATCTTAGCTATTTGACAACTTATGTAAAAGAAGGCATCCGTTTCCATTGTGTAAACTTTATATGGAATCGTTTTCTGTGTGTGATAATAAGAACAGGCGCTATTGTTGACATCCATATGGAAATGTCATGCCTTATTCATTTTGCCACCATTGAGTGGTGGTTGTCAAAACTACAAGAGAAACCACTGAAGGCCGACAGAATCACAGTGGACCCCTAGCACTTAATGCTGAGAAAGTACCATATGTCTCCATGCTGAAGCTGAGAGATGGTGGAATGAGGGAATTTTAAAATAAGTCTCTAGGATAGTGAAATAGCGCCGTGGCTCCTTTTTAACGGCAAATGACAGAGGGAATTTGTTTTTACCTTTACCCTGTTTCCTTTCTCCTCTTTCTTGAGCTTGTCAGTTCTTATTTAGGTATTGCTTTAATTGCATTTCTTTTTTTTTGTTTTTGTTTTTTTTTTACGATTTATTTTTTTATTTTAGAGAGCTAGAGAATAGGCAGACGCATTGTGGGGGGAGTGGCACAGGGACAGAATCTCAAGCGGACTCTCCGATGAGTGCGGAGCTCCTTGCAGGGCTCCATCTCTGTGGGCCCATGAGATCGTGACTGGAGCTCAAACCAGGAGTCTGACACCTAACCAACGGAGCCACCCAGGCGCCCCTGTAGTTGCATTTTAAAACCAAATAAAAATTATAGTTGCTCATAAATGGTTTCAAATTGTATCAGTTGTTCCTGGGCCACCAACTGAAGAATTCTCCTGTGGACAAACAATGGGAGTCAGTGGTTATGTTCTCTCTCTCTCTTCCTTCCTTCTACAGCCCTAACTTCCTTCCTTCCTCTCCCCCCACTCCTGCTCTAGTTTCGTCCTTCCTTTGCTTTGGCAGTGAAAAAGTCTTGTTGTGTTGCTAACGCAGAACATGGAACAGCCATGGAAGCTTGTAGCAGATTCTTGTTTTAATCCCCATGTTTTGATTTATTTGTGTTCTGACTCAGAATGCTGATCCATGGAATATATACATTGCAGAATACTTCCTTTTAAAGATTTTGGAGGAATGCTGTACCCAGGATTTGCTTCAGTTTTACACATGTTGCGGTGCAGATGAATGAGATTTTCGGGCATGTCCTGGGCTCCCAGCATATTACTGGTGGGCAATTCCTGGATTCAGAGAAGCCTGGATCCAGCTTGTCCCATTTGAACCATGAGATTCCCTACTTATCTGGCCGAGTTGACAAGTTTAACTGACAGACATCTGTTGGTGTAGGTGTTGGGCACTGACCAATAGCAATTATCGCCCTGTACTGTGCCTGTGAAGCACAGTGCAGACTTAGTTAAGCTCTTTGACAAGCATACCAGTTGATTAATTAGTTCCTCGTGGCTTCCCTGGAAAACTCGGTGATTGTGGAATGAAAGTTAATTAGGCCTACGAACAGACCTTTTCTTGGGGCTGGTTTGACTTGGAGAATAAAAGGAGTTCCTTTGAGGATATAAAAACCATAAAATTGGCCCCTCTCTTATTCGGGTGTCTTCCCACCAAGATTATGATATGCACTATATATTAATTTACAAACTAACAAGCTTTCACAAAAGTAACTTGCAAATTTGTTTCCAGTTCCTCATCTAATTAAGGATGAATTTATTAAATCTTCGCATTTTTATATGGGTGTTATTAATAGGTGGTTCATTCACATTACCTGGAAAATATCAAAGTTACATCTATCTACTGTTCATTGATTTATGTTCCCTTGAAACCTCATTTGGGCCTCTGGAGCCCTCTGTTTCACTTGGCTGTCGTTTTGAGTGTCTGTTTTACTGAATGTCTATATACAATTTAATATTGCTTTCAAGTGGGCTGAGTGATTACTGTGGTTTTGAAAGAACATGTAACCCTACAAACTACAGAAAGGTGAAGAATTTCAGAATTCCCTGAAGGTAAGGAATTTTTCAGTTTTAGTTTATACCACCTTTTTGGGGATTTTCACCTATTAGAATATATTCATTTTTCATCTCGTAGTATGATATCCTTTAAAAAAAAGATTTTATTTGTTTATTTGATATAGAGCGAGAGAGAAAGAGAGAGCACAAGCAGGGGAGAGGGACTGAAGGAGAAGGAGAAGCAGGCTCCCCGTGGAACAGGGAGCTGGTCTCTGGGCTCAGTCCTAGGACCCTGACATCATGACCTGAGCAGAAAGCAGATGCTTAACAGACAGAGCCCCCCAAGTGCCCCCATAGGATGATATCCTACTATGTACGCAGCACAAGCGAATGCAAGCTTTTTGGGTGGGTTAATGGGATCTAATTTAGGTTAATGTGGGTGGCTGTGACACTCATAATCCATCCGAAAACAATAGAAATCTCAGTCTCAACAAATACAACAAAGGCCAATCAGTGGCAGGGAATGCTGAGTGGTAAGTCTTTTCCTGCATTCAGTCATTCAGTCACCAAGGCTGGGGGAAGCTTTGCTGTCTTCAAAACCTGGCGTTTCTGGGGTTTCCTTGGGCCTTGATCATCAACAGACAGATGTGGAAAGAGAAAGCATGGAGACTTGCACATTTTATTTTATTTTATTTTTTAACGATTTTATTTATTTATTTGACAGAGATAGAGACAGCCAGCGAGAGAGGGAACACAAGCAGGGGGAGTGGGAGAGGAAGAAGCAGGCTCATAGAGGAGGAGCCTGACGCGGTGCTCGATCCCATAACGCCGGGATCACGCCCTGAGCCGAAGGCAGACACCTAACCGCTGTGCCACCCAGGCGCCCCGAGACTTGCACATTTTAATGGGCAGGTGTGGCAGGTTTAGACCTGATTTTACCCACATTCCATTGCCCTGTATGTGGTCCCAGCTCTTCTTTGGAAATAAGGGAGGCCAGAAAACGTAGTCCCTGGGTGGCTGGCTAGATCTATCCCAGCAGTCTCTGCAGTATGGAAGGGCCATGGCGGCTTGGTAGACAGCTAGCCATCTTTCATATAAGTGGTTTTTAAAAACCCTATTTATGGTGCTAAAAACTGGTACGTGATTTTCACTGACTTCTCACTAATAACTTCCTAACGCTTCATGTTTTCTTGTTTAGTCACATGATCTTTACTATTTACATGTTTTCCTAGGAAACTGCTGTTAGATTTTAGTTGAATGCAGACATTCATGGCTGGTGGACTGAGGAACCTTATAAAATATAAATGCGTATTATTATCCTTCAACTAAATTTGTGCTCATTAAAGAAGTCACAACAACATAGAAATGCAGAGAGAAGGAGTGAGGAGGACATTAATCTACACATCCCGTTGTCCAAGCACAATCACTGGTGTTAGTCTTTGGTACACTTCTTGCCTTGAATCTATCTTGGTTTGGAGATTTCTTTGAAAACTTTATTCACCCTGAAACCATAATTACAATTTTGTGTTTTGTGTACGTGCGCGTGTGTTTTCAAGCGTCTCTCTTCGTGTTACTTTGTAAAGGGTTTCCATGTACTTCCATTCCTAAAATCAACTTGTAAAAGGTTTTTTTTTTGTACCTACCTCCTTAACTTTGTGTTTTTCATCTTACTAATTTAAAAAGAAAATCATCTCATTGTGATTCACTGTTTTTTTTGCTAGCAATTGAAACATTTGGTAATTTTCCTTTTTTTTTTTTTTAATTTTAAGTATTTGAGAGAGAGCACCCTAGCATGAGCAGGGGGAGGGGCAGAGGGAGACGGAGAAGCAGACGCCCCGCCAAGCAGGGAGCCTGATGTGGGGCTTGATCCCAGAACCCAGAGTTCATGTCCTGAACTGAAAGCAGTCGCTTAATTGACTAAGCCACCCAGGCTCTCCTATTTTTTTGCTTCCTAAGTCATTTTCAGTGTGTCTTGTGAACACGCTCAGAAGTTGCACAAGAGTTATGTCCCAGGAGGTGAGGAGTCCAGCACACCGCTGGCTGTCTTGAGTTCTGGGGCATGTGTGCATGAAATAGGTCGAGCAGGACTGCCCTACTAAGTATTCCCCTGCCCCCCACCCCTTGATTTTCAGAGAAAAAGATTGTTTCCTGGTCCCTCACTCTCACACAACCAAGCTCACTAGACAGCGCAGAATCTGAGTGAGTGTTCTCGGAGCCCAGACTTACATAACAGCTCTCTAACCTGGATCAGCAGGAGTGAAGGATTTTCAGTGTTTTTCAGAATCTTTTTATTCAAAAAAACCCACAACTTCATAAACAAAATTATGTCTCTCAGAAGTAGCATTCTGTGTGTGGCATACATTTTGGGAAACACGCTGTGTGATAACAATGAACAGAAGTATATAGGTGGTGTTTAAGCAATATAAGTGACAGAGGAAAATTACATGCAGGTATTAAGCGAACAGGTTGAATTGATTTCAAATTACAATAGAAGACTAGATTTCAGTGTTTCAAGCCGTACGATTTTGGAAAATGGATCAAGAAGTCATGTTTTTTATTGTAAGCTAGGATATGAAATAGAACATATCTCAGTAAGGTAGGCGATAGTTTTGGTTTCTTAAATACCTACGTTTTCCGGTCATGTTTGTTAAGCTATGACTTCGGCGGCCATAGGCAAAGACAGGAGAGAATTGGGGACCTCAGCCTCTCTTCTGTCTTCTTCTCTAGCCCTTGTTGGCTCCATGGTCATTTTGCAGTGTTCTTCTTGTGATTTCTGGGGTAACGTGAGTATTTCTAGAAAAGTGTAACACGCTGTATAAACAAATGGCCGGAAGTCCCTTTGCTACTCATAGTAATAGTACATCATGGAATGAGACATGTGACCTCCTTGCTGGGAGGGACTTTGTCTATTTTGTCTGCGGCGTCACCAGCAAGTACATTAACACCATGCTCAAGGCCTACGTGGTGAATGAATGAACCTGTTTGTCTGTTTGGTTTACGTTACTGTTTGCTCCTTGGAAGAAGAGTGCAGCCTGAGACTTAGGCCCATGGAGCCATTCTCTGCTCTCCAGTCTCTGCTGGTTCTTTCTCCCTAGACATTAGATGGTGTTGGGTATGACGTCCTTGTTGTAATTCCTTTGGAAAACTCTTCTATTCTTTTTTTTTTTTTTTAAGATTTTATTTATTTATTCGACAGAGATAGAGACAGCCAGGAGAGAGGGAACACAGTCAGGGGGAGTGGGAGAGGAAGAAGCAGGCTCATAGCGGAGGAGCCTGATGTGGGGCTCGATCTCACAACGCCGGGATCACACCCTGAGCCGAAGGCAGACGCTTAACCGCTGTGCCACCCAGGCGCCCCGAAAACTCTTCTATTCTTAATTAATGTCCAAGTGGGTACAATTTGGTATATGTCATTTAACTGGTGGTTCTCGATATTTCCACCTGAGAGAAGTTCCCTTCTCAGTGTACCTCCGTCATGGCTTGGTAACCAAAACGATGGAATGAATATGGGATTTTTCTGATTTTCTTGTGGGCTGAAATTTTTGTAGAACATATTCTCAAATTCGTGGCAATTTTTTCAAAGAGTCTTGTAAATATAATTTCCATGAGAAGTAAGAATGTCATTGCTAGCTCCTCCCCTTGGCTTCCAGAGGAAAGGGTGACGGGTGTACCTGGCTATAGGGGTTAGCAGCAGTGGTCGTGATTTGCTTCTCTATACGGCACGGTTCTAAGTCCTTGGCTGGGAGATTCACATGTTATAGTAATAACTTCAGTTATTTTTTGTTCTTCCCGGCTGTACAATACTGTCCCTCTAGCCAGGGACATCCTTTTGTTTGGAGGATGTGGTCACCATGACAATTACAGGACTATAATGTCATGTTAGTCCTAAATTATGATTTCCATTCTAGTTAACGATTTTGTTCATTTACTTAGAGAGAAAGCAGAGGGAGGGGCAGAGGAAGAGAGGGAGAGAGAATCCCAAGCAGTTCTGCCCTGAGCACTGAGCCCGAAGTAGGGCTTGATTCCAGGACCCCAAGATCGTGACGTGATCTGAAATCAAGAGTCAGATGCCTAACGGACTCAGCCACCCAGGTGCCTCTGATCTCCATTTTCGTTCAGGTGAGAGGAGGTCCAACAAGCTTATTCCCTTTCTAAGAAATTATCAAGGAGGAAGAAACAATATTTCAAAATAAGGGGAAACAAAATTTATCCAAAAAATGAGTTTTGCTTATTTGTAATCACTCCTTTGCAAGGAAGTCTGCGGCCATGTCTCCGGCTGTAATTATTTTACATGTGACGCCGGTGATATCCTTTTCGTCTTTCATGCCGTGATTGTCCTGTGTATTACAGTCGTTTTTGCAATAGGCGGACAGTGATTTCAGTTGTATCTGTGGACCTGCCTCAACACTGTATCAGTTCTCAGTTGCACAAGGCAGTCCTGTGAGCAGCAAAGTCCCCGTCCCAGCAGGAATGAGGTGATGCTTTTCAGAGCTTTGCATTTGCTGTTGGCCCCTTCCCCTGGTTAGCCTCTTTTCAGTCACCGCACCTCCATTGACACAGCATTCCTGCTAAGATCATGTCTTTCTTTAGCCTCTCAGCCTGGCATAGCTGCTCGTTTGGGTAAGTCTCCAGAGCTCTGTGCCTGCCATCGCTCGAGTGCTTAGGAAACTATGTCGTGTCACCCGCTAGGCACTGAGGTCCTTGAGGAAAGTTCCTGTCTACCTGCTTTGCTGCTGCACGTTTAGTACATTGGACAGTTGGTTGTATGCAGTCGGCAACATGTATGTAAATAAAGGGGGTAGAGATAGTACAAGTGAGAGGCAGGGTTGTAGATATTTAATATATAGATCATTGTTGTTTTCATTTGTATTTATTTTTTTCAAGATTTTATTTATTTATTTATTTGTCAGAGGGAGGGAGAGGGAGAAGCAGGCTCCTTGCTGAGCAGGGAGCTCAAGGCGGGACTCGATCCCAGGACCCTGGGATCATGACCTGAGCCAAAGGCAGACGCGTACCCGACTGAGCCTCCCAGGCGCCCCTCGACTGTTTTTAAATAATAGCGTCTTACAAGTTCGTCAAGGCCACTAAATGTCAATACGGTGTGGACACTGAAGCTTTGTCCCAAATATTTATGCTGTAACAGTTCACTTCAGTTTTTATTTGTTCTGGAACATAAGCTTTTGTGGATATTCCTTAGATATAATAATGTTGGCCCATATTGCTTTCTTAAATCTTCATCTGAAAGGTATTTTTTGGCAAAATAGCCTTAGAAGGAAATCAATGCTGCTATTTGCTCATGCTTCTAATTCCTTACATGGGGAATTTGACAGAGGCGTACTGCCCAGAGTACATTTCTTAATAAACCCCTTTTCTTGAGAGGCCTGTGTAGCGGTGTGCTGCCCCCATATTGAGGTGAAATGAAGTCCATGTAAAATAATTAGTAACATTAACCTTCCATGAGATTTTTAGAAAGTTCGTTTAACCATCTGCTTCTTCACATTTGTCATATTTAATTCACCACGATGGCTTTTTGATTAGAAAATGGGCAAGCATCGTATCCTTTTGGGAAATCTGCTGAAAGCAGAGAGAAAACGCCAACTGACAGAGTGCAAAGCATAAAATAATTGGAGGACTATTAGTTCTAATGGTCCCTACCTTGGAGGCCACTACACGTTTGAATGTAGCAAGCTCCGTGACCTGCGCGGGTCAAGTTCATTGGGTGTAAAGGAAAGTGACGTTAATCATTGTCATTTCACAACCATAAAGTGCGATTTTGTGAGCATTACCTTACTGCATTTTCTACTCCTGTCTTGGCATTATTAGTGTCCTTTTTCACCTAGGATGGATGCCAAACCAGCACTTCGATTTATATGACTTTTATACCTTTTCAGTGTGATTTCCAGTGTGGTTTGCAAATAAGTTGTGGCCAAATGTCACGATTGCTAAAGAGATTCATCCTTTTGAAGTAGAGTTTGTTTTATTACTGTTTGTTTTGTTAGTTTTAAGGGCATGAAAGATTTTGTGATAACCCTCAGGTTAAGAGAATCTTTGAAAGTTATGTTATAACCTAGAATAAAAAGGACACAGAATCCTGAAACTAAAAATCTCCCAATTCCCATTTTAGTAAGTCTCATGGAAAGGATTAATTCTCATATTTTGTTAGAACATAATTAAATCTCATAGCCCTCAGCTTAATATAGATCTTCATGGAAGAGAATCTGTCTTTAACATGAAATCTAATGTTCATGTTACGTGTTCATTTAATTTTTTAATAGAAAAATGGACAACTTAAACAGAGTTGAAATGAATTTATTGGTTGAACTTACAACCTTCAATGTTGGTCAGTCTTGAACAGGAAATTAATTCCATTCCTTCTCTCTCTTTTCTCACTCTCATTTTTTCCTCTCTGGAAAATATTATTCTCCATCGATACAAATAGAAACGTTCGTAGGGATGTTGGCCTATTTCAGCAGCTCATGGCAGGCTGAGTGAGGACATTCTGAGGACACTTGCTTCTAAGAGTTTTTGGCTTATGTTAATCCTCATTTCAGGTCTTTCTTGTGTTCCAGATTTTCCTTGTTATTCTTATCCCCCAGCACTCTCCCTGTCTTCGGGAGAACCAAATGTGCCAGAGATAAAAGTGGAACTAAGTAAAGAGGAGTAAATATCTAACATAAGTTGGATGTGTTAGTTAAATTGGCACAGAGGATAATTAAAGAATATTGGTTTTATACAGTTAATTGGCCTTTAGAAATATTTTCGTATGAATACTATCATATGGATATTTCTTAGATATAATAAGGATTTATGTGATCTTGTAAAAAATCTGAAGACTCTTGTTTCCAATAGTTAGAGATTCATTCATTCCACAAATAGTTTATTTGCAGATTAGTGCAAAGTGTTGCTAATTTATTCATGTACAAAGTAATGTACTTGGTGCCCTGGGAGCTCAAAGATAGTCAGAGCTGTTGTCCTCTCGTTACGGAGGTGAAGAACAAGTGCAGAGGTGAGCACAGATGCAGTTTTTTCCAGAAAGTCAAGTCACACCTGGGGTAGGCATGGTCCTAGAGGATGAGAATGAGGCCATCTTGGGCCATTGTGGGTTAGTGGCCTTGACTGCTTGCATGCTTGAAGGTTAAACCCATGGCACCTTGACCTGTTCCTGGGGAGGTGACAGCTTAGATTCCGAAGGTTGTCAAGAAGAGGAAGAGGAGGAAAAGGTAAAGGAAGAGGAGGACCCCAGTTCCTCTAAATACAACCAGTGTTTTGACATTGCCATGCCTACCTTTGGCAACATGGACCCCAGCACTACCTCTCAAATCCTTTGTAATCCTGCCTTTCTCTGTCAATGCCAATTAGTACTCCCCAGTCCCTACTGCTCTCCATCCTATGAAAGTGGAGTAGTCAGGAACAGTACTCTGTGTGAAAGTGGCTTCTTGGATTACATGTGACTAATGAGATCTGAGGGAAGAAATGTTCCAGAAAGAGGGAAGAGAAATCCAATGCCTCTGAGTCAGAATAAAGCTTCATCTGTTCCAGAAAGAAAACAAACTGATTGTAAGATTAAGAGAATTTCCCTGTCTCAGTAAATCTCATCATGGCGGACACTCCGGTGAAACATCACAGTGATCCCTGCTTTCTCTGCCCCCTCTCACTAATCTCCCCACCTCCCATGTGTTGGTTGGCTCGATTCTGGAATTTGCCCCTTTTGTTTGATCCCTACAATTTTTCACAAAGGTCCACCTTCAAAATTCACCTGGGTCACTTCACCTGCTTCTTTATGCCCTTTATGCTTCAGCTCTTCCCTCTTTATTATTCTTTTTTTTTTTATGGAGCAGCTAGAAAGTTCTTTCAAGAACACAGCTCCATTCCTGTCATGCCCCTGCTCTTAATGCACTGGTGTCTTCCTACTGCACCAAAAATCGGCTCACAAGTCTCCTTCAAGTCCCACGTAGTTATACTAAGCTGGCCCATGCGTACCAGTCCTTCCTACTCAGGGATCATGTCGTCCCCTCCCCCCCACCACCACTTTGCACTGCTTGTACTTGCTATTCTTTGTTTTGTAACCCATCGCCTTTATTCCTGTCTGGAGTCCTATATCCTGTGTCTCCTCTTTCAATGTTTATTTCCTCAGATCTTCATACTCCGGTCTCCTGAGAAAATGCCAGAGTGGCCTGATCGCTCCATCTGAAGTAGCCCCCCCCCTTTCTACTCTTGCCACTCTATCCCATCTCCTCGCTTTGGTTTCTAGATGGCTTTTAGGATCTTAGACATTTGCATTTGTTGGTTTGCTTGTTTATTACCCCACCCAGTGTCCCCTGCACTCCTCCTAAGGGTGGACTATCCCTCTAAGCCATGCGTATCTTGTGGACCACTGTCTCTCCAGCATCTGAAACAGGACGGGAGCTCTTTTTTTTTTTTTAAGTTTTTACTTATTTATTTGACAGAGAGAGAGAGCACAAGCAGAGGGAGTGGCAGACAGAGGGAGAGGGAGAAGCAGACTCCTCACTGAGCAGAGAGCCTGACGTGGGGCTCAATCTCAGGACCCTGGGATCATCACCTGAGCCGAAGGCAGACGTTAATTGCCTTAGTAACACAGGTCCCCCTGTAATCCAGCAGCAAAACTTGTGCACGATGGTGTCCTGCTGCATGGATGCTGTCTGCTCCTTCCTGGCTCTTCTCCAGCCTTCATCTCTGGGAGATTCGATCTCCCTCCTCTGCCTGTGTTGATATGTCTTCTCTTCAGTGAGTTCATGGTGTTGGCCCATGTTGTGACTGTGTTGCTATGCTGAGTTTGACGCCGGTGTTTTCCCCAGTCTGACCTACTATTTGTGTTCTGGATGTGGCCAGAAAATGCCTGTCTCATCTTCTTATCATGTAGATTTAAGAATCATTAAGGTTTTGGTATGTTTGCGTTGGATTTGGAGGAAGTCTTTTAAAAGAAATGACAGAAGTCATGATAAATACTGCACGTGCTTCTGCCTGTACCTTCAACAAATATATTTGCTTACGTATACACCATAGCATCCTCCCACGTAGATTCCCAATGCCTTCACATCATGCAATCCCCAATTTATATTCAGCCTTTCTCAGTTGTCCCCCAAATATGTGTGTAAACTAGGATCCAACAATGGCCCACATTTCTAGGTTCTCATTAATGTAGACTAACTGCCTGCCTTTTATTTAATCACTGTGACTGAAGAAGTCCTGTCCCGTGGCGTGTCTCAACTTCACGATCTGGATAATTGCTTTGTTGTAGTTTTGTTTAACCTTTCCTTTTATCATCTGTAATTTCTGTTATGGGAAATTACAAGTAGAGGTCTGGGTGAAGTTCAAAGAAACCTGTTGGGAAGGTTGCCATAAAGCATGTTGTTGGTGTATCTTACAGACGTTCCGTCTGGGCAAACACAATTTGTCTTTGCTCCACTCTTGGGTGCTGGCGATGAAATCTAGGTCCTTCTTTTGTTCTCTGTTTCTTCCTAGAATGAGCCGATGATCTGTGGGGTAAATAGACTTTTCTTCTTCAGCTATTCCTCTGTTAGCTTCAGTCATTTAAAGCAGGGTTCAGGAACTGTTTCAGTAACGGACCAGATCGAAAATAATTTCAACGTTGCCATCCAGATAGCCCCTGTTTAACTCTGCTGTTATGCCATGAGTGTAGCTATAGATAATATGTAAACAAATGAATGTGGGTATATTCCAATAAAACTTCATTTCCAATGGTAGGTGGCTCTTGGAATTGGCTTGCGTGTTCTTATATGCTGCCTCCTTGTTTAAATATAGGTGCTCAACTCGGGCCATTAATAACACTTGAAGTGTATTAAAAAATACTGATGTCAGTGCACCACAACCCCTCTCCCAGCCACCCCGAAGCAATTAAACTATCGTCTAAGGGGGTAGGGCCTTGGCATGGGTTTGACTGTGTTTTAAGAGTTTATTTCGTAGAGCAATTGAAGGTTTACAGCAAAGTTAAGGGTATGGTCCCAAGATTTTCCATATATCCCCTTGTCCCCACTAATGCATAGCCTCTCTCATTAGCAGCATCCCCTATCAGGGTGGTGTATTTGTTAGGATCGATGAACGTGCATTGACCCATCATAACCGTCCAATGTCCACAGTTTAGATTGCATTATAGTTCACTCTTGGTGTTGCACATTCTGTGTGTTTGGACAAATGTATAGTGACATGTATGCACCATTCTAGTGTTACGGAATAGTTTCCCTGCCCCAGGAATCCTCTGTGCTCCACGTCTTCATTCCTCTCTCCCTCCAAGTCTTGTCCTCCTCTGATCATTTTACTGTACCCATTGTTTTGCCTTTTCCAGAATGTCATACAGTGTGTACCCTTCTCATGTTGGCTTCTTTGACTTATTAATATGCATTTGAGTTTCCAACATTTCTTTTCGTGGCTTTAAAGTTCACTTCTTTTTTGCACTAAATACTATTCTACTGTTTGGATGTAACACACTTTATTTAACCCTTCGCCTACTGAGGGGCATTTTGGTTGCTTTCTAGTCCAGGCAGTTATGAATAAAACTGCTGTAGATATCCATGTTATAGTTTTTGTGTGAATGTAAGTTTTTAACTCCTTTTAGTAAATACCACATTGCGCAAGTTTTGGATCATATGGTGAGAGGATGATTAACTTTGTAAGAAATTGCCAGGCTCTTCCAAAGTGTCTGTATTATTTCGTATTCCCACCAGCAATGAATGAGAGGTACTGTTGCTTCATTATTATTTTAAAATCTCTCCATGTTAATTTCAATGTGTAGATATTGTCGAAAACCCCTGGTTTCAAGGGAGTTATCCCCACTAGAGACAAGGAATACGAAGAGACAAGGTGAAATAGATGGGCATGTGAACAAGTAAATCTAGTAAGAGAGCTAGTTAAATAATTGTGAAAGAACAAGGGGTAGCCCATCAAAAGAAGGAATTGGGGCACCAGAAAAGTTTCTCTAGATTGTTCCATTGGAGCCATCCTTGAATGCTGAAAAGGTTTAGTTTTGTGCAAATACAATAGCCATCTCTTATCTAATTTCTCAGAAGTCCTGTCTCCCTGGGTAATGCGACATCAGGAGTACAATGAAGAATTAAGTCCCATTTCCATTAGACTTTGTGCATTTGAACATTGTCATTATCCTACTCTTCTGGAATTAATATATCAATGACAAAAAGCAAACGAATATTTAAATTATATTTACTTCAATATCAGGGTTTTTTTAAGGAACTCAAAATAAAAATCTGATACCTGAGAAACAATACAGAGACAATGGGGTAAGTACTATGTGCTAGCCCTGAATTAATTCTCTCAATATTTCCCCAATGCCATTCGTTCTTTTATTTATGTTTGATTGGTGAGGATTTTCAGCAGCGATGAGATTAGTATACATACATAACAGGAGGTTGTAAGTAAAGTAAAAAAAAAGGGGGGGGGTTGTCTGTGATTGTGTTGGTCGATTTCAACCAGGGGAGTTTGCCTCCTTAAGGGACATTTGGCTATGTGTGGAGACAGGTTTTTTTTTTTTCTATGACTGGTCCTGGTCGTGCTACTGGCAAAGGTGGGTATGGGCTAGAGATACTGCTAAGCATGGATCAGTACACAGGACAGCCCCACCACAAAGAACTCTTTGGTCCTAAACGTCAGTAGAGCCATGCCTTAGACACACTGGAGTAGTCTAATATATTCAGACATACTGCCTTCAGGGAAGATTTTTGTCTGGTATTTTAAGGAGTACTTGAAGTATTATCCCCATAGGTCAAATTTGTAATAATCTCTGAAGTCACAATGATATCTTTTATCAATGTTGGGGGCTGTGGCATTAATATATCTGGATATCAGAATGTTTGCTTTTGGACGCTAGATGGAAAAAATCATGTTAGAGGAAGTCCTGCTTCTATAAAAAAGAAAACAAATTCCTCATTATATGTCTCAACCATGGGACAGTTCAGCTTTTGCAAAAGCTAGCTAGCTTGCTTGCGTTTTCTGTCTCTGTGTCACTCTCTATAGCTCCCTATATGAATCCCCCCCACCCCCATCCCCGCCACCACCTAGCTACTAGGTAGGTTAGTCTCTGCCTTCAGAGAAGATATGCTGAAATCACTGTTATTATATGGGAGTCAATTCCTGCATTGGGGTTTCTAGGTATTCTCTTATCCCCGTGGTTATTTATCAACTGTAACCCCATCTAATTATGCAGCCTGGTGCTCTGTGAATGTTCAACCATTAGTTTGGGTTAGAGTAAGTCCTTCTATTGCTGCCATTTGGTGTATAGTAAAGTGTGGCTCAAGAGAGTAAAATAAGGCTTGTGTTTTCATTTCCTATGGGTGATATAAAAACAAATCACCACAAACTTTTTGGCTTTAAACAACACCAATGTATTATCCTACAGTCCTGGAGGTCAGAACGCCCACGTGGTCGTCCCTGAGCTAAAATGAAGACCTGCGCCGGGCCGGTTCCTTCTTCAGGCTCTAGTGGATTATCTGTTGTCTTGGCTTTTCCAGATTCTAACGAATGCCTTCTTCCTTGCTATGTTCCCGCCATCACTGTGACTTATTCCATCATCGCATGTTCTCTCAATGCCTCTCCTGTCTTCCTCTTTCAGTTATCAGGATCTTGTGATTACATTAGACCCGCCTGGATTATCTGGTATTCAGTAACTATCTCAAGATCCTAACCTTGATTACTGTAGCAAAGTCCTTTTTGCTATGTAATGTGACATTTGTAAGCTATGAGATTAGGACATGAATATCTTTGGGTGCCATTATTCTGCCATTATTAGCTTTACCGTTACCAAATATGGCGTCTATTGGTCACATAGTTTATTTGTACGACACAGAGATAGGATCTGAATTCCCGTACTGGCTCCCCAGTCTTTTAGCTACGTGGGTAAAGGAAAGTTACTTCCGCTTGCCTTAGTTTCCCTGTCTCTGAATTGGCATTCCCGTATCTACTTGGTAGGATTGTTATTGAGGGCTGTAAAGGAAATAACGTACTCATAGTAATATGTGTAACTCCTCGCACATGATAATTGTTCAGTCTACCTTAGCTGTGAAGAGGATTAAACAAAATACTTGACAGGTCAGCTGACCTTTCTGTGAAGAGCCACATAGTAAATATTTTTGGCATTGCTGACAAGATAGTTTCTGTCACATCTTTTCAACATTTGAAGTGTGATATAAGTAGCTACAGAGAATATGTAAATGAATTGATGTGGCTGCCTTCCAATAAAACTTTATTTTTAATGCGGTCAGCATAGTGGATCTGGTATGTAGAGGTCATAGGTGGCCAATCCGTACTCTGGAATAGCAGGACTCAACCCTAGCTACATATTGGTGTCTCCTGAAGAGCTTTTCAACAATGATAACGGTACCACCTGACGTTTTCAGTTTTTTTCTAATTAAAAAATACAATTTCTCTTATTTTTCTGCTCCTGATTTCAGATTAAGTGTCCATGGTTACTGCCTTGCACATATTAAGTATTTAACACTACATTGTTGCAAAGAATTGATTGTTCTCAGCCCACCTCAACCAAATTTAATCAAAATCTCTGGGCGGGGGCAAGGCATAGGCATTTGATTTTTAAAATGCTCTGCGCAGGACGATCATGGCAACCTGAACGAGAAAGCTCCACGTCCCTGCCTCTGGTTCCCAGACCACAAATAGGGCCCGTCCTACCCTGGGTGCGAGGTCCGGATCTACTAAATATGAGTGGGGAGCCTATTACATACCATTAGACAACGCCCAGTCCACAATTAAGCCCAGGCAATCATCGTTGGTCATTTTGGGTCCTTTGCTTGCCAACAATGAAGTTCCAAACTGGCAATTTAGTCAAAATCGGAAATTATTAGCAAGATAAGAGTGGACCCTCAAAGAACTCCAGGACGATAAGTAACAGAAAGGATCAAAATTTGGTCAGCTTCCAGGTTTCAGATGCTGCAGCAATCAGGAGGGATTTTCAGGGATTCTTTCGGTGGATGAACGACCTTTGCCATTTTTAATCTTTATTTTTTTTTTTCTCGGAGACAGATTATACATTCCAAGGCTCATTGAGAGTGGGACACCTTGACCTCCAAACATAGTCCTCAGTGTGACTAATGGGGGATGTTTGTCACCGAGGGAAAAAATCAGGTGCATATTAGAAGGAGGAGCTAGGAGACCATGCATTTCGCTCTCAAGAGCTGGTTATTGTTGTTGGGGCTGCTCTTCTCTCATTGAGGGCCTCCGTATTGCAGTAGCGTGAAAAAGTACTCACTATTGTTAGTGCACCAGTGGCTGCTCGTTGAGTTTCTCGTCAGTGAACCCCCACTGAGCAGTGATGAGACTAGTATGTCACAATGCTTGTTCTCCAGTGGACTTGAACGTACCACTTTTACTTCTATGTAACTGTGGTTTGAAATGGAAAAGATTTTAAAACGAATTCATTGGCAAAGAATCAGTTGTATGTTTTCGGTATCGCTAAGGGAATTATTCCGTGCAAAAATTCCTGAATAGAATGGGATTTCAGTGACTATTTTTGGCTGCGAGAAAAGGTCCTTGTTACGTTCATTGGTGTTCACTAAACATTTGAACTCCTTTCCTTCTTAAGTGTATAATAGTTTCACAGTCCGTAAATGGCACCCCTTTTTTTCTAAATTTTAGAAAAATCGGGCTTTCAAATACTTTATGGCAACTTTATGTCAGTCCGCATTTGAACTTTTAATTGAGGCTGGAACTTTGTTTAATGTGGGCATATCAGATTGAGTTAATGCTCTTATCAGTTTCTGAACACATTATCATCTGTGATAATTAGACTTCTTCATGTGGTTAAAGAAGAAATCCTTCATTTTCCTTACTCCCTAGGCCACCATGATTTACATACCCAGGTAATTATTCTACTGAATTTAATGTCGATCTTTTTGTATGCATTTATTTTTGCAAATGAATATTGTTTTACATACGCTCTTCAATTTGCATAAGGTTTATGGAGTGTTAAATATCATTGTTCTGAGCCTTGGGATTTTAAGATGTTTATACTTCTGTATACTCTGCCTTGTATACTTCAAATCTGTTATTTTTTCCAGATGTCACATAATGTTTTGTGGTATGCAGACATCTTGGTTTTTGAGATAGAGTCACTACACTAGTAACTTGTACTTCTGCCTTTGCCCCTTTTATGATGGAGTCATAAAAGTGTAATGAAAGGAAAAGCTACTAGCTGTGGAGAGCACTTAAAATGTCAATTTCGGGTCCCTCAAAACTGATCCTTCCCACAACCCATGAAAATGCTCTTGCTTCCAAGCCCATAGAAGAAAAATCTCTGAACCCCCAAGCTTTTCTAAATTCTACCGAGGTTTTAATTTTGTTGAGACAGTTAACTGTGTTCCAAATACCATTTAAATATAAGGTTTGAAGTGGTTACCATTCCCTCCTAATGAGTTGTATTGGGCTCTTTTCATGTTACTGACATCAGGAAATGGAGTCTGAATTGTCCTTTGTGTCTACCTGTCCCTTTTATATTTTGCGATCTTTTAGTCTTAGAGTTTTTATTCTTGTATCGCCCTGGAACATATATTAAAAAAGAACATAGAATCAAAATATATTGATTAATATATTCCTATAAGTTCTTGCTGTTCATTACCCCCTTTGGATGCCTGTTTGAGAATCACTGATTTCAACTCCTGTTCATCCAGTATTTTCCTTTGCACCATCTATCGTGTTTTGTAGCAAGCTCCATTATTGTGTGAGGTTTTTCCCCCAAATTCCCAAACCACACGCTGCAAATTTTAGCATTAGCATTTTTCTTATCTGGCGTGGAAAAGGTACTAGCTTTATAAGTATTTTGGTAGCACAGTGTAACCCAGCTTCATCTCGTGTGGTCCTGAATTCATTTGTTCTTTTGCCAGAAGTTGTGACAATGTGTTCTCTTCTTCAACAGTGGGTATTTGTTTTTCTACTATCGAATTCATGGACTGTTGCACTGTTTCAGTGCCTTTTTATGTACCAGTAAATTTCAATTTCAATATTGAATCACAGTGTAGTCTTTTGGAAGACATTTTATGTGGCATTTAAACTTAACAGGAGTGGCATCAACACTAGACATAATTCCATATAAGTAGCTATGAGTGCATCTTTCAAACACATGCAGGGCAAACCACTACTGCTTGATCGCTCGCAATTTAAAAGACCGTCAAGTGTAATTCTCATCCCATTTTTTAAAATGTTGAAGTTTGGAAAATGTGCATTTTCTTTAAGACTTGTTTGGAGGTAGGTACCAAAAATTCAAAATGGTTTCTCCATTGTCCTCTGCTGTCGCATTCCTACCACATGGCTTCCAATGTCAAGGTGACTGTAGGATGCATAATGACTTTGTTAGCGAAAGGAAAGTCTGAAAGGACAAAAAACCAAGGATCTACAGCTCATCGGGAATGTGTATCTTGAAAGGAGGTTGGCTAGGAAATAAGGGTTTTATCTGGGCAAGTTTGTCCTGTGGGAACAATCTGGGGTGTTGTTATTAGAGGAGACAACGGATGATGACAGCATTTTGAAATTTAAAATAAGCGTATCTGTAATAATCGATATTTTTGTGTGGCTTAACTGCTTCTCCCTAATGAGGCTGCGTTATCTGTCTTCTCCATCATAGTCACCTGTCTCACCCCACCTCCCACCTGGCTGCTCAGTGTCCAAATTCACTTTCACGCAACAAATGCCCATTCGCGGATTTGATATCCTCAGGTTTCAGCGGCCTGGATTAGTGTTCGCTGCTTGCAGCTGATTTGGTCTTTGAGATTCCCTGGTTGAGTCTATGAGGGATTTAGTAAAAGCAGCAGCTTGGGAAGAGGAAATATTTAGCGTGTGTTTATGTCCTTTGTGAAAATGGTATCCACGTTGTGGTCGGCCTCAGCTCTGGGCCAGCCATTTCTATAGCTTCGAGAATGAAGAACACCAGCTCCAACCTGTCGTGAGATTTTCAGGGTCATGCCTGAAAATGAAAGCAAAGGCAGAGGCCGTGGATTTGGGGAGTAAAGACTAAGTGGTTCGTGGGAGAGGACTTCGTGTATTGGGTTGGTGGTGTTTGTACATCTTCTCATAAATTTGTAAGTGCACCAAAGCCACTAACACCCTCTTGTTCAGCATGAACCTGTGATTGAGTAACGATCAGCTGCTCTGTTGGGGGAATGAACTGGCTTCCAGGCAGCAGGACGTAGACACCAGTACCTGGTAGCATTGTCCCATGTCTCCTTGCTAGCAATACTAATAATCCTGATCGTAATGGTAAGTAGCATTTATGGAACGTTTCCCATCTGGTCTGTACTGTTCTGGGCACGTTATGGACAGTAATTCATCCAGCCGACTCATATCTCTTGCATCATGCCATGTCATTTCGTACTAGAAGCCTCCCAGCAGCCCATATCTGAATCTCCGTGGCTGAGGTATTTTCCTGGGACTGCTTTTGCTGCTTTACTTTTGTCCAGGAGTACTTCAGAAATGACAGAAGAGAGTTGGTATATAAATACCCCAGTTCCCTTGCTTCTCAGAAGCGGTATTTCAGAGATGGGGGTTTTCCACCGTTTGCAGAATTTCCTGCTATGGTTAAGCTCCGGTTAAGCTCCACCCACTGTGGAGCTAGTAGGATGATACTTTGCTTACTGAGTACTTGCCCTTCGCATTATGGCTTGCCCTGCTTTGCAGTACAGTCTTTGTCTGGGGGTCTACATTGTGGGAAACCCAAAGATAAATACGAATATCAACGCTGTTTATTAGATACTGGTAGTTCATTAATTTTAGAAACCTGGAAATTGAAAGAAAAACAAGTAAAGGAAATGGCAGAGGGGGCAATCTTCCGCTCATAATGCATTCACAGACTGCACTCCAGACACCCAAAAGAAATGCCACATCAGCTAAGCAAAGGCGTGTAGAGAATTTTCGTAGCAAGTGTGGACTCTGATCAGCTAGGAAAGGAATTGTTTAGGGGTCTGTAGATTTAGTAACATTTCCGCAGCAAAAATCTGTGGTCCCATGTGTAGCGTGTGTTATAGACTCTTGTACTGATGACTTGGCTCCTTGAACATTTCTTGCCAGTCTTTATATGGGCAGACTCTTAGTTTTGAGGATCCGGTGTTTCGGCCAATCAGTCTCCTTAGAGGGCTGATTTTAAATCAGTTCCTATTTGGGGCATGTTCAGCTCTCCCAGCCGAAAACTCGCCATAATTGTCAGCAATCTAGAAGGTGATGTTTTTGTTTTTTTATTTCCTTCTACTCTCTTCGTGTCTGGATGAAGAATGTCTTTTAATTAAATCTTTTAGGGCCATGGATTTACTGTTTGTAAGATGGTGACTTTCACTGTTAACCCCGCGTTGGTCAGTATGACGATAAATAAGCATTTTGGTGGTTTTATGTGAGTATATCTTGGTTGTCTAATTTCTTTCAGATTATGGTTGAAAAGGTCTCCCATTGATTCAGCATGAAATTTTATTTGTCCAAGATGTATTTGAATTACCTAAAAAGCCTTTTATGTGTTGAAAGGTTGTCGTTTCGTAGCATACATAGTTTCATTTTGTTTTGTTATTTGTTCCCTCTCAATTTAATCAACGATAACATCCTCAAAGGACCTTGTGTCAGCACGCAGAGCCGTGGGCTATATATTATATATTTCCCAGTCACAAAGTACTAGGAAATTCTGGAACCCGAGATTCTGCTTCCCTCGGGTGTTGAAGCGCCGTCAGTCCATGGAGACATGAATGCTGTTACCACCTGGTGGAACCTTAGAGAGGAGGAAGCCCAAAATTAGTGAAGGAGAAAGTCCAGTGCTGGGAGGACCTAACATTTCTTAAGAAAGCATTCTGTTCATCGCCTTACCGTGGTGCTTTACGTCTCCCTTCCTTTTATCTCAAACCAGAAAGCGAGTAAGTTATTTTCCCATGTTGGTGACCATACCAGCGAGACCTTTGGGTTCTTCAACAGCAGGTGTGTCTGGCTCCACACTTCTTTTTTCCGTACATCATTACCAGATGGTCTTGAAACCCTCCATGCTACATGGTAGGTTTTTTTGGTGTTTGCATGCATGGAAATTTAGACTTTTTGGGGGGTCTCTTATATGACATTATGAGGGCAATTGCCTGAATTTCAGTGTTTTCCTAGATGCTTCATTTAGATGGTGAATATTAAAAAGTGAAGGAGAATGTGGAGAGCCTGGGAAAGCATTGTGAATCCATTTGTGGTCTCATTCTAAATGGCACATCACATATGACCCTTGGTTTACCCATGTTCCATTTTGACAGCGGAATGCTGCCTGGACGGTGTGTCTCCCATTGGAATCATTGGACACACCTGAAACTTGAGAATAAGCATGTCTGAATGACAAGTACAGCCGCACCGAGCATCTTAGGTTGGCCAGCATCTCTCTGGAGAAATAATATTGTTGTGCAATATGCGTGGCTTTCATAGAGGTCGTTCTGAGTCTTACAACCCTCCCCATCTTCATTCTTTTCTCCCCATTTCAACATTCTCATCTCTTTTGTCCTTGGTGTGATCAAAACAGTCTTATTGATTTAATGTATTTGGAGAAAACCTGCTGAAAGGAATTTGTATCAATAGTCCTCTACTAACACCCCTTTTGCCCCATCAACTCAATTTTCTATTTAACGTATTTTCATATGATATTTTCAGGTGATATTTTAGCAAGAGGGTTTTTTTCTTAAACTCCCCCCTCCCCCAGCACACACTATGAATGCTGGAAGCGAGTCCAAAGGAGGGAGATGTATGGGTTCCTCTTGGGGAATAATTGGCTACCAGACAACAGTGACTGTAGACTTTCCCCTTAGGAATTCAGTGAAATGAAAGTTGCTGAGCTCTTGAAGAGCAGAATTCAGAAGTAGGTGAAATTGACTTTAGGTTTTTCTATTTCCTTTCCTGTTTTCTTGTTTTACTACAATTAGGAGGGGGATATGATTGATTCCTCAGGCTCCTACCATTACTAAAATGTCCTGACTAGCCCCCAGTTGCCATTTACATATTATGAACATATGTATATATATAGTTCGATATTTGAAATTAACTCTTTCCTGCAGCTAATTTTGAATGTGGATGTGTTTGAAGTCTTCATGGTTTGCTGCTCATGTAGCAAAACCTGCTGTTTACGAATGGTCATGACTGAGAGGAGAGCTGCTTATTATCTCCTGAAAATCTACCGGTCTTTCCCTTTGAAGTATGTTTTGTAACACTGTTGTTTACCTGTGATTGTGATCATTTCAAGGTCATGTCCCTTAGCATTATTCACAACAGTCCTCAGACACTGAGCTTGCAGGAAATTTGTTGGTTTTTTAGAATTCTTCATAAACATATGAAGAAACTTACAGCCCTTTGGGTAATATATATATATATATATATATATTATATATATATATATATTATATATATAATGTTAAAGGGAAAGGACTAGTCCATCTTGTGTTAGCTGCTAAAGTACTGTTAGGAAATGCTGGCATTTACTGAGCCATCTGTTGTTTTATAAGTGTTTTCTATGGTCTCTCACTCGCTGCTTTCCTCCTTTCTCTCTCTTTCTCTCTTTTTTTCTGTCTGCCTCTCTGTCTTTTTCCCTGTCCCTTTCAGCTTCTCCCTTTCTTCTTTCCCCCCTTCCCCTCTCCCTCCTTTTGTTCTTTTCTGGATATAAATGGTGATTGAGTTAGGAGGGCGAGACAATACTTTGTCTTCTGAGGGAAAGATCAGTTCTTGCAGTGGTGCTGGTATATTTCCTTCTCTGCGCGTTGTCACCTCGTGTCCATCGCTGGCCATCACTTTCCCCTTCCACACCAGGTGTGGGAAGGCATCTCTGACATGGCCATTCACACCTTGTATGATGTACTCTTTGAAGGCATGGAGCTTTTTCTTTAACGGAGATTCATACTTCTCAAATTACAGTTTTGATCATCAATCCCATTTCGATTTACATAGGTTCTTATTATGCTTATGACCTTGGCACTCTTACAACGTAAATTTTCATGGGACTAAATTCTAGTTTCTGATTTTTAAATAGAAAATTCTTGTGGCGAGAGGATCTTTTAATTGGTGTCTAACGACTCCTTTGTTCACCCTTTTTGCCTCTTTGGAGATGAGACATATGATAATAGTTGGTTTTTCTTGCTTTATGGGCAAAGAAAAAAATAAAAAGGTATCTGGCTTTTTCGACGTAATACTTGCTCTAAGGCCGTGGGAAATAGATCGTTGTTAGCCTTAAGCCACGTTACAAAAGAAGTTGAGAGTATCATGTAGTTTTTCTATCTTTGTTTAAAATCCTTTGTTTTTGAAACACCACTAAAAAGTTTTTCAAGAAGGTTTTGTCTCATTTTTGCATAATCTCTTTCCATAGTCATCCAGAGACTGCCCCTACTTAATTGAAGTTTTTTTTTGCTTACTTTATAGATAAGCCTTCATGACCTGAGGGCTCAGCTCACATGGCATCTCCTCCCGGAAACTAGAGGCCCTCCTCTGTATCGAATTCCTCAAGTGCATTCACTACTTTAATATTTCTTCAATCTATTCAATTTATCTCTTTAGAAGTTTGCCTTCCCATTAGGCTGTAAACTACTGTTTATGTTGCCAGCAGTCACCCCCACATGGGATATTTGTAACACTACTGGGTCGTAAAAATAGTGCTAGATCTTTCTATGGAAGGTGATAACTCTGATGCATGCATTTTTCTAGATTATAAATTCAGTTTTTATTTT
Organism: Ursus americanus; assembly: GCF_024610735.1. NCBI lineage: Eukaryota > Metazoa > Chordata > Mammalia > Carnivora > Ursidae > Ursus > Ursus americanus. Next base: position 113,790,736 of record NC_142164.1, on the reverse strand, counting down.
TTTATTTTTTTTTTTAAGATTTTATTTATTTAACAGAGAGAGAGAGACAGCCAGCGAGAGAGGGAACACAAGCAGGGGGAGTGGGAGAGGAAGAAGCAGGCTCCCAGTGGAGGAGCCCAATGTGGGGTTCGATCCCAGAACGCTGGGATCACGCCCTGAGCCGAAGGCAGACGCTTAACGACTGAGCCACCCAGGTGCCCCTATAAATTCAGTTTTAAATTCCACTTCTAATTATTTTATTTTATGCCTTTACAACCTTGTTTTGAGGAGTCTGAGGCTTCAGCAGACCGCGGACAGGGCTTGAGTCATAGAAGAGGTTAAGAGCTTCTAATGGAACATGTTCTAGAAGTCTGAGGCACTTCAAAGACGTTTGAGACGATTGTTTCACGTGCCCTTGCCCTGGCTGCCATCTTAGTCATCGACTGATTCCCTTATCATCAGTCTAGAGAAGGCTTTTGGATTTCTCAGGGGTGCAGAGAACAGAGATTGGGTGACTGTGGGCTGTTCCTAGTCCAGCTGATCCCTGTTGGATTCGAGCTTCCGCCAGTGTTTCTATTTATAAACATTTGTTTCTGTGTGACATGGTTGAGATATGCACAGGAGAACGATGTTGTTGTGTCAGACATAATCATGTTACACACCTGTTCTATCGAATGATAATACCATTATTGCTAGTATACATAAAGCTGAAAATAGCCACCACTTTCTTGACTTTTCTCCAGAAAGGTCAGCGATGTTGTATTTCTTTCATTGTTTCTTCTAAAACCTTTTGGCATGAATTTTAGTTTTCCAGATGGCTTACAATTTCTCAAAGAACACAAGTACCTTTTGTGATATTTCATGTACATTTCTCAGAGGAGATCTCATTCTGTGGATTTCATAAGAAGAAAGGATCACTGGAGTATTTCTACTTAGATATTCTCTATGCTTTTAAAAATTTTTGACCTCTTGGGGCGCCTGGGTGGCTCAGTCGTTAAGCGTCTGCCTTCGGCTCAGGGCGTGATCCCGGCGTTCTGGGATCGAGTCCCACATCGGGCTCCTCTTCTGGGAGCCTGCTTCTTCCTCTCCCACTCCCCTGCTTGTGTTCCCTCTCTCGCTGGCTGTCTCTCTGTCACATAAATAAATAAAATCTTAAAAAAAAAATTTTTTTTTTGACCTCTCGTTTCACTGCGTCGTGATCTTATTTTTCAAGACCTACTGTTTGAAAAGTCCCTCATCCTCCTGCCTCAAAACCTGTTCTTTTACTTAAATCCACACCCGGGATTGCCTCCTTGCCCTCATAACAAGGATGGGAAGTTTTTTTTCCCCCTGTTTCAGGGGACGCAGACTTTCTGTCTTGTGTCCTGTTTGTTCTAATATTACTACAAATTGCATCCAAGTGCAATAGGGCGCCCATTTTCTTTCATTAAGATGTATATTAAGGAGTTGTATCTGGAAATGTGAAAAGATGCTCTTGAGAGGACATGCCTTTGTTTGGGAAAATATAGTTATGTTATAGAAAAATAAAGTACTTATTAGTGGCATTATTGTTTTAAATTAATTAATAAATGTTTGGATCATTTTCCACTTTTAACTTCCACTGCAGTTTTTAAAAGATTTATTTATTTCTTCTAGAGAGGGAGGGAGAGAACAAGAGAGAGTAAGTGGGAGTTGGGGGCAGAGGGAGAGGGGAAGCTGACTCTGCTCTGATCATGGGGATCAACCATCCGACCCCAAGATCCTGACCTGAGCTGACCCCAAGAGTAAGACGCTTAACCAACTGCCCCCCAGGCGCCCCAACAGTGCATTTTAATCAATAGGTGTGAACAACATGAAAGAAAGTTTTTTGGATGGGTCATCAGTCACTTTTGGGAGAATAAAGGTGTCAAGAGGCCAGATCGCTGGAGAAGTGCTGTTCTTGGTCTACTCTCAGGGAACATGTTTCTTCACCTCTATGCCACTCTGTGATCCAATCTAGTGTGGCTTCCACCTGCATTAGTACACTGAACCTGCTGGTTTCAAAGTCAGTGAATGCAATTGGCAAATTTGTACCAGACCCGTGGGAATCATTCCATGTTATTCTTGGCCATTTTCTGGAACTGCTTTTATCTTGACTTAAGGTAGTCATGAGAGGAGTGTCAAGCCCACTCTTGGTATTCCCTCTCTCTCTCCCATTGCATCTCCTCTGTCTCCTTCTTGTGCTTCCTTTTCTGTTACCTCTCTTGAAGGTAAGTGACCCTGGGGATCTGGTATCCTCCCACGCTCCCTGAACAATCTCATTGCTTCGCTGTTTGCATTCACCGTCTCTGGGTTGATGAAAGCCGTGTCTTTATCCCTGATTTTCTCCCTACTCTTTGGACCCGAATAGAAGAGCTTCCTGCAATACCAATACTTGGACATTCCGCCAGCACCTCCATTTTAATACGTTGTGAATTGAACTTATCATGTCACCACCCCTCGTGCTCCTTAATCTGTTCCCTTGGTCCATCCTCCATGTAGTTGCTCCATCTAGAAGTCTGGAAACAATTCTTGATGATTTCTTTTTTATTAAGCCCTCACCATCCCTCACAATATCCAAGGTCTGCGTCACCCATGTTCTCCATCCTCAAAACCATCCCTCTGTCTCTAACTTGTATTAGTGCCCTGCCCTAATCGCCAGGGTCTCTGCTCTGAGTGACTGCAAAGATCTCCTAGCCAGCTCCTTAGTTAGTCTCCACAGTGCCACAGGTCTTCGGCCCACACCCCCGAGGGTGCACATGTCACCATTCAGTGTTTCCTCAAGAGTCTTGATCACCTGCCTCCGCTCACCGGAGCTGCTCCATCTCTCATCTTCTACTGCCCGTCACGTGCTGCCCAGAAGCGCTTTGATGTGCTTGTGTTCTCCCTTCTGCAGGCCCGCATGCCTGCTTTTCTTTCATCCCGCGCCAGCACCCGCCCCCTCCACCTGCCTCTTCTCCCCCTCAAATGCATGCTGTTCTCACTAACACCATCCATGTCCTTTGTTTTCTAGAGTAGACTTTCTTCCCCAAGCAAGCCTTTCCTTGCCCACCTCCTGCCCTTTGTCAGAGCCTCCATCGAGCCCTGAGTGCTCTGTGATGGCATTTGTCAATCCACCTGTGTAATTGCTTGTGTGATGTGACCTGCAGGAGGCCAGCAAGCTCACCTTTTTTATTTGTCTTGGGATCCTGGAAGCTTTTGCAATCTCACCAGAAACTCTCAATACCTACTTGTCAAGTGAGGATGTTATATATTTTTAAAATTATTTTTTCCCTGAAAGGTGCAGCGATTTCAATGATTTTCCATTTTCAAGTAATCATACAATGCCTTGAGCACAGAATAGCAATGATTTCAGAATTTACAAATACAGCATTCATAGTTTCCCTAAGCCAGCATGGCTATAATTTCATCTACCACCCGCAGGAAAGATCTGAGAAAGAACACTGATGTGCTGGGGTGGTAATTGGAGGTGGCAACATGGTGACCGGGTTCAGAACTTCTGCCTGAACATAAGGAGGGTGCTTGTAGTGAATGAGGATCTGATAAAAACATTGTTTGAGATGAGTATATCACCAAAATAATTCCATTGGTTTTTTTCTTTCCCCAAATAATTATGAAACCCCTAAATATAAAAATGGTGGCTTTCTTTAAAACTGTTTTATCATGAAGGTGAAAGAATGAAACTATACAATTCATCATAGGAGATAAGTCCTACACAAATGTTATCTGGTAGGTTAGGAAGCCTGAGGGAAAAAGGCTTCCATGCTACCTTTGGGTTTCTGCGGAAGTAAAACATTTGCAAAAGAGGTAAAATGGTTTTTTCATTTGTATATTTTTCATAGAACTCTATAATTTCTACTCCATCACCGAAGGCACTAAGTCGATTTATTATTATTTTTTTTATTTTAATAATTGTTTATTATATTATGTTAGTCACCATACAGTACATCCCCGGTTTCCGATGCAAGGCTCGATGATTCATTAGTTGCGTATAACACCCAGTGCACCATGCAATACGTGCCCTCCTTACTACCCATCACCGGTCTATCCCATTCCCCCACCCCCCTCCCCTCTGAACACTAAGTCGATTTACAGCTAGACCAGGGAGCAGGGGGATTTAGGTTTCCCCTTCTGTTCGTCTTCTTGCTTTCCATTCTCTCACCCTTTCCCTTTTATTCCCCTTCATTGACTTCAAGTCGTAAACACTTAGCCCGTTTCTGTCCAGTATTTTTGATTCTTTGAAATTAGGGTTTGTTTATACAGTATTTCCTTCCGTATTATAATTTTAGGTGATTAATCTTGGCATTTATAAATCATTATGGCCTTGGAGGTCGCTGCTTTCGAAAAAGATACGGCATGTGACCACCAGCTCCTTTTTCTCTTGTGTGGTGCATTTCCCTCAAAGGAGCTGCCCCATTAGCTAGTGAGTGAAGACCTTTCTCTTCAAATCTGTTCAGTGGAACAAACATTTATTGGCACTCTTACAGAAAGACATTGTGTCGAATACTGGGGGTAGACGACAGGCCATCACATTGGGTGTCTAAAACCTGATTAGAGGGGACACCTGCGGGGCTCGGTCCCTGCCCAGCGGGGAACCTGTTTCTCCCTCTCCCTCTGCTGCTTCTGCTGCTTGTGCTCTCGTGCGTGTGCGCGCTCTCTCTCAAATAAATAAATAAAATGTTTAAAAAAATAAAACCTGATTAGAGGAGGGTTTTTTTGTGTGTTTTGTTTTGTTTTGTTTGTAATCACCTTCACTTCCTTCAGTGCCACTTTCTCATTCCCATTTTTCAGAAGTATATTAAGAAGTAAATTAGGTAAAGCCTATTAAGTGACTAGTTCAGTGTCTGCAATAGAGACAGAACTCAGTAAATAATGGCCTTAGGAGCAGGATTATGAATGATCCCCAGAGATTCCCCAGGATTCCACAATAAGCTAGAAGGAGTTGTTTTGTTTCCATAAGAAGTGCAATACCTAGATAACAGAGAAAGAAATGAGGAAATCCACTTTCATAGATGTGGGGAAATGTTATGCCCCTGGTTCTCTAAAGTTAGTGTTCTTGCTCTTTAGTTTCATCTAATATTCACGAAGGGGTGACCAGCTGCCCAGACTTGAGTGGCAGGTCCTTGGTGTTTGTTATTTTCTTCTTCCTTGGCCCTGGCAAAAGGCAGGAGAGGACCTGACATGGGAAAGATGGGACTTTTTGTTTAGAGCTGATGTTTTCTGGACGGCTGGAAGGGCAATAGGCCTATGGAGATTGTTATTGTATACAGTGAGCTGAGATATTGAGGGAAAAATGTTCCCTGATAGCCAGGTGTCTCCAGTCCTGCCTGTGGAACACCAAGAGGTTTCCGAAAGTGAACTCTGGAGGCAATACCCTAGTGTTCCTGGCATTCTTCTGCAAAAGGATGACTTTTCCGGGTCTGGGAGAGAAAAATATCTTTTTAAAAATTCCTACTCCTGGGGCACCTGGGTGGCTCAGTCGTTAAGCATCAGCCTTCGGCTCAGGTCATGATCTCAGGGTCCTGGGATCGAGTCCCGCATCAGGCTCCCTGCTTAGTAGGGAGTCGGCTTCTCCCTCTGCCTCTGTCCTTTCTGACCTCCACTTGTGCTCTCCTACTCTCTCGCTCTCAAATAAAATCCTAAAAAATAAATTCCTACTCCTGCAATAGGTTTGTCCGTGATCTCATTCTGAGTCAGGTCGTTAGGTCCAGTAAGCGGTCATCCAACACTGTTCAAACGTTGACCCCAAATTGTTGTTCCTTCCGGAGGTCCTGAAAAAAATAACAAGATTAGGTTTGGAAGAGAATGGAAACATAAATGAGTGTTCCTCCTTAATGATGTTTTTGGCTGCCACCACAGGATTATGGGCTTTAAGCTCCTAATCTTCCACCTTTTGGACATATTTCCTGTTCCAGTATTATTGTTGTCTGAGGAGGGGAATAAAAAGGCTGCTGAGCACAATGAACCCCTTCAGTGTACCCGAAATGTCTTTGTCTACAGTTCAGTGGCTGAGTTTAATTTTATTTCATTTTTAAAAAGATTTTTACAATTGCTTTTTAATTACATGAGATTGTTTTTCATTTATTGAACTAATTGCGTGCTATTTATTGATGTTCTTTAATCTTGTGCATTGAGCCTTGACTTATCATTTTAAAAGAAGAGCAGTGTCAACCACTGGTGTTGGTGTGGGGGCCCTTCTGCCAAGGGGAACCAAATCTCCCCATCTGGAAAGTTTCAAAGCATTCAGTGGCTGGGATCACAAAGGCTTGTCAGCAGTGGGTAACAAATGACACTTCTTGTCTTAAACTCTTAATCAAAAAAGAGAGAAAGGAAGAAGGAAAGGGGAAGGAAGGTAGGAACATTAGATGAAAGAAAGAAAGGGAAGCTTTCGAAATAAGCCACATCCTGCTCTTTGGCTGAAGGGGCCGTCTTAGGTTTTTAATGACTTTTTATTTACTTGTTAGTGCTAACGTAGCTTTTCGTATGTTTGTGTGGAAGAACTGAAACACGTCACCAGTAAGAAATGATGGGGAGTATCCACCGTGGGTGCGGTGATTGGTCGGAGAGCAGTGTCTTTGAGCTTGAAGTATGGCCCATGACGATATCAATCAGAAATACCTGTCTTTGAAAACATCTACAATAAACGATTCGCTTAGGCATCGTTTTACTAGTTACATTTATTTTGTTTTCTATTCTTATATTTTCAATACAATATATTATTCCTGGAATTCCGGAAGGTCTTTAAAGAATTTTTGTATGCATTCCACGAAGTCCTAAAAAGACCATTTTGAAACAAAGATCTGTCTTGGTTATCACTAAAGGTTTTAGACCATATGATCCTAAATGATAAAATTGAATTCGCCGGAGCAGTGCTTTTCAAACTTCAATGAGTGTGATTATTACCTTGTTATGTTGTTAAAATGCAGATTCTGATTAAATATATCTGGGTCAGGTATTGAACTTTTGAGTTTCTTATGAGCTCCTGGGTGATGCCGATACTATCCGTCCACTGATCATATTGTGAGAAGTAAGGTTGAAGTCCAAGTTTGAAGTTCAGTTTCCAGCTCAGTCTCAGCATACACAAGAAGTGAGTGTGTATCCCCCTAATGCCTCTGTCTTTCCATCTGGGAAAAGTTACATTGTCACATCATGAAAGTATGAAGGCTCCTAACAATTTTTGAGTTATTCGAACATTTTCTGGTCATGCGATTGGAAGTGCTCCCTCTCTCAAAATAAATTAATCTTTATTATTATTATTATTATTTTGAAGTCCTTCCTTCATAGCTGAGTAGTCACTTGTGCCATCATTCACAAAGACAGATCAAGTAAGAGTCAGCTAGAACCTTGTCTTCTTGGCTAAACAGGCATAGATACTGAGCTGGGGTTTATGCTTGGCTTGTTTTTTTCCTAACCCTCTATTTGGTTAGACCACATTCCTCAAAGAAATGCCAACTTTCTTCTGTTTAGTGTTTTAGCTTTGTGTTTCACAGTGTTCTTCTGTGTACTTGGCAGAACAACTTTCAAAGTTTTTGGAAGCGGCCAGTAATCCAAAGTTGTATTTCTCTTCCTTCTCATTGCTGTTACTGAAAAGAAAGCAGATAAAAATTCCCCGTCAAAAGGCACTTCTCTTAGGTTTTCTTAGAGCTCTGTGCTGTCTAACCCCTGTTCCCTGCTCTCTGCTTAGGGAATCTGTGATCATCATATGATAGGTAGAGAATAATTTGTGGTTTAAAAAGTAATACAAATTAAAATCAGAATTTTAATAGTTTCCTGGGGCGCCTGGGTGGCACAGCGGTTAAGCATCTGCCTTCGGCTCAGGGCGTGATCCCGGCTTTATGGGATCGAGCCCCACATCAGGCTCCTCTGCTGGGAGCCTGCTTCTTCCTCTCCCACTCCCCCTGCTTGTGTTCCCTCTCTCGCTGGCTGTCTCTATCTCATAAATAAATTAAAAAATCTTTTAAAAAAAAAAGAATTTTAATAGTTTCCTGATAATAGCTGATCAGTTCTTCATGTCTCCGACAGTGGTTGTCAATCGGAGGGCTTGGGCATGACAATGACAATTTGGCTCTCAAGGGGACCCTCGCCAGGACTGAGGGTGGGTGAGGGTTGCTGACTTCCTGGAGGGTCAAGGTCAGAGATGTTGTGAAATATTCCGCAACGTGTGGCACAGTTTCCCACAACAAAGAATGGATAATGTGATCCTCAATGTCACATGTGACAAGGGTCAGAAATCCTGGCTTATTATTATTTGATATAGTGTTGCCTACTTACTGTTTGGCTGTGTGAGGGTGTGAGCCATGCAATTCACATTAGATAAACAAGAATTGTCTATATATTGTTTGTCAGTGAAATTGGATTCTTTTTCATGTTTTGCTGTAGTTTGTGACAAGGAATTTTTTATGTTCTCACACCAGAATATATCTGTATGTACCAAACCATTAAACATTTCACCAATTTCTTTTTCAAATCATGAATACCGTACAACTCTGTCCTTTGAGCACATTTATTTAGAAAGAAATTTTGGTTATAACTGTCCCTTGAGAAAGATGAAGTTCCTCCAGGCTCCAGGTTATGTTCCCTATTTCTGTCCAAGTATTGTAATGTGGCATTCAGATGCATACAGTATGGAGACAAGCTAACTCCTTTTGAATCGTGTTCATCCTCAGTGCCCGTGGACAACGTGGGCAACCTTCGTGCCAGTGTTCCCAGAATCTTCCCCTGCCCAGGGTGAACAGGCTTGACCAGCCCCCTCACTTTAGAGACTCGTATTGGCAGTTGGCCACTATTATCCATGGAAACAGTAATGAGATTATATAAAGCAAAGGCTGAGCCCTGAAATCAATGACCTAATTTAAGCCAATATGGACAGGCTTTATTGGCAATTGCCCTTTTTATCATTTTTCATCTGAGCTGCTAACTCTCTGATGGACCTCTGCGGGCCACTCCCGTGTCTCTACCTTTAGTAGGCCTTAGTAAAAGCAGCAGTGAATAGTAATCTGACTCCCCGTCACCCCAAACGAAGAAACAAGACTAAGAAACAAAAATCTCAGAATGCAGGGAAAGTAAGAGGAGCCATCTCATAGCCCCATTGGCCCTTAAAAATGAAATGCTCTCAATCTCATCTCTATTGCTTGGGGTTTCTAGTTGTAGAGGTTAGTGTTTTTTAAGTGGGTTAGCATCCTGGCTGTAACCCGCTGTGTGACGTCGGGGAAGTTTTAGAACCTCCCTATGCCTAATTTCTCTGCAAATGAGTCTAACAACAGCCAGAACGTTGTGCATGGGGTGGTGAGGATTAGCTCAGTGAATGCATGTGAGCTGTTGAAGGCAATGTCCAGCACAATATAAAAACAATATAAACATTAGCTATCATTCTGATGATGTCCCGTTTATACACCTTAGTACTGGATTTTGTTTTGATGTCGAGATAATTAATTGCTTTTGAAACACCTTTTCCCATACTCTATCATAGCCTGTTTAAGAATGTTCGATGTCCTTCATACGAAAGGTTATGTTTGTCGTGAGCCCTGTTTCTCCTCCAGTCGTATTCTCCTCCTTCCTTCCTTCCCTCCTGTCAAAACAAGCCAACAGTCAAGCAATCAGAATTTTGCTGGCTGAGACCAAGACGCGGGCCAGTGCATAATTATTCTTTCTGGGTTATAGGCCAGTTCATTCACCTCCAGCTACAGGTCCCAGCTGAGTGTCTGAGTGACAGTGAAAATACAGGGTGTAGAGAGACTGGGAAAATAATGCCTCAGTGCAAGAGTGAAAGGAAGCAAGACCTGGGTCAGTCTCTCTTGGCCTCAGAGTACGGAATACACTGGAGAAAGAAAAGAAAGATGGTATTGGTATCCCGGGACAAGGCCAGTGGCTTGCCCGCACTACTGACTGAGGCCACCTCCTGATCAAGTGCTGTCTCCAGTCGCCGGTGACCGTTGCCCATGCCAAAAAGTGTGGTTTACGTCACTCTCTGTTTGGTAAAATTTGCGGTTTATTCTGCTTTGAGTCACAGTTTTACTTTGCAATAATTTTAAAAGGCTGGTTATTCTAAACTGCTTATGACATGACACCAAAATCTGTCACTTCCTATCCCCCGCTCTGCCCTCCTCCCCTGAAGTAAATGTATTTACCATGGCTTATTTGCTCTGTTATTTAAAAGCGTATTTTCTTAACAGAGGGCATGAATTGCTGTCTTTTGTACTCATCCAGGTTCAGTTGTTATCTCGTTACTTTTTATTATGACAGATTTTAACCACATCTTTACTTTTTGTTAAATCCACACGGAGGGTTTCATTATGATGTTGATCTAAATCCTGTTCTGTCTGAAGCTGTGTATCCCCGGTACATTGCTTTATTTGAAGAATTGATTTGATTTTACAATTGCTTTGGTTTGTCTGTTTCTTTTTTAATCATCTGGAAAAGCCTTCGTATACCCCCGAGAATTCCCGAAACTGCCTCTCAACACAGTTTTCCTTAGGATCCAGGAGGGTAGATGGCTGATCTGCGTTCATCTTTTTCCTGGATACCTCTACCCTCCACCAGCCTTGCGCAGCCTTTCCTTGGGCGTGCTCTGATGCTCTCTTTTTCAGTGGGGTCTCACATTTCCATTATTCCCCCAGATTGTCGTCGTTTCTTTCACTGCTTCTCGAATCTCTGTCTTTTGGATCCCTTGTCATTTCTACCTAGGCTTCCTCGGATGGAGCACATCCTCCATTACTTTTCTACGAAGGCGGGTCTGGCTATAATACCTTCTCCTGTCTCTTAGAGGACTGAAGTGTAAATTCAAGCCTGCTTGGGTTTCTGTGTTTACTATGGCCAACCTCCTTGCTTGTCCATCGGTTAAGGACAGATGGCTTAGTCAGCAGGGATGCAAGCTGTTTCTATTGATCACTAATCAAGGGACCTCTTCAGGGACTGTTGCCTCCCCGTTCTTTCCATGGTAAACTGTGCCTCTGATTCTTGAGCCCTCGGGGGTTCTGAGGAGGAAGAGTGCTTGCTTCTATTATTTGCACTCGAACTCTTCACCAAAGTAACTAGCTTCGACCTTTTTTCCTCTCTGCTAAGTTCATTATGCTCTCCTCCAGTTGATTTCTGTAATTTAGGATATAGGTGCTGCTAGGAGACTTTTCCTGTTTTGTCAAAGGTACTGTGTGTAGTGTCTTTCCTCTTCCATCTGGAGAATACGAGTCGGATGTCCTTTTGTGCATTCTGACGTTCAGTGGGTAAGAGTTGTCTTGCACCTGCCTCACAGGGCTCAATGACTGGACTAGAGAGATTTGTAACAAAACTAAGGTTCGTTCTCATAATCTCATTTCCTTCAGTTCTATCATAATGAATTCTGTGGTCTTTCCTTATGAAATCATTTAGCATTCTCCACAGTTGCCGTTCACTTTCAGAGCTCAAGGAAAGCAGGTAGTAAATGTGACTTTCATGAAAAGATCTCCTTCTTGTTTCTTGCTTGAACAGTGTTAACTCTTCGCGTTAGTCTTGTCTTCTTTAATGCCATGGTTTGTTTACGCATCAGTCTCCAGAACTACTTGAGGGAAAGACATCATCTCATTTATTTATCTGTGAATCTTCCATGACTGCAGAGCTCCTTGCTTATAGGAGCTGCTCACTTCAGAGATGTTCAGTGCATGGATGAAGGATATTACTTTGGGTGATAACCCTTTGTAAAGTGTATTGTCGGCTTTCGTCTGTTCTGGTACCAGCGTCTGCTTCAGCAGTCGTGGGAGCCTGATGTTCTGAGGAGGAGTTGTTGCTGGATTGTCCTTCTGATGAATGAACTAGCCGTTCGAGTTTCACATTTGTTTTTTCTTAGTTTTATCCCTAATTGTTTTTTACTTATCCTATCCTTTTTTTTTTTTAAGATCTTATTTATTTATTTGAGAGAGAGAGAGAGCACAAGTGGGGGGAAGAGGCAGAGGGAGAGGGAGAAGCAGGCTGCCTGCTGAGCTTGGACCCAGACATATGGGGCTCGAACCCAGGACCTGGTGACCATCACCTGAGCCAAAGGCAGATGCTTAATGGACTGAGCCACCCAGGCACCCTCATCCTTTCTCTTTGATCTTTACATTTTTAAGCATTTTAAGCATTATTTTCTTACATCTCTCAGATAGATGTAGCTCTGTCTTTGGGCGGGGAGGGAATGACATTATTGCAGTCCGCTTCAGATGCAAAACATTCAGCATTTAACTGCTGCTGTTAGTTTTCCAGAACAATATTTCCATAATATTCGGGGTTCAGAAGAGTATTTATATTCAAATTGCACATAGAAATTCATTCTTATCCTTGAGTTACAAATCAAATTGCATCTTAAATATTATATTTAAGAGAGACATAGCTTTCGGGGCGCCTGGGTAGCGCAGTCGTTAAGCGTCTGCCTTCGGCTCAGGGCGTGATCCCAGCGTTCTGGGATCGAGTCCCACATCGGGCTCCTCCGCTATGAGCCTGCTTCTTCCTCTCCCATTCCCCCTGCTTGTGTTCCCTCTCTGCTGGCTGTCCCTGTCAAATAAATAAAATCTTTAAAAAAAAAAAAAGAGAGAGACATAGCTTTCAATTTTGGCTTTTAGGAATATATCTTCAATCCATTTATTCATTCATTTATGCAAACATTTATTGAAAACTATTATGAGTCAAGCAATTTTGGGGCTTTAGGTATACATATAGAAATAAGATACGTTCTCTGTTCCAAAGGAGTCCTGGAGTGAAAAAAACCATAATTTACAAGCAAAATACAATGCATCCCATCTGAATATACAATGGTTCATGATACCAGTGTAAAAGGACACGAGTGTGATTTCTGATGCCCGAGCTTCAATAAAGAGGAAATAGGTAATCCTGTTATTCTCAACAAGTTTTCGAATAACAGCGTAAATGTGAATCTGTTCAAGCAAGATTTAGAGAGTAATCCGTCAAGCGCTTATTGACTACCTGATATATGCTACGTGAGGGTCTCAATGTTTGCACATACCTCATAAAACTAGTAACATGAGTTTGCTTTGATATTTACAACAGCATTCAGGGAGCCTAGTAGGTAAGGAGGAACAGTTGGAATTTTCCATTTACTTCCATTCCATGGAGATTTGTTGGTTATCTCAAAGGTCTGTGGCGAATCTGGAGTACAGAGGTCCTTTGGTCCTTTTTGGAGTGGTTGTTAAGTTTTAGCACCTTGAAGAATGACAATCCAGGGTTCCTGTACCAAAGATCATCCACAACAGCCTGCATGGTTGGTAGTTTTGGCTTCACATTGAATTTGCCTCTTGTGCTAAATTTCTTTCAATGCGCCATAGGATACTTTTTTACTTGTTCATAGCACATCATTTGAAGCACAGAAAAATAGTACCTTTTGTCCCTTATCTGGTGTAACATTTTATTCTTACTGAGAATTCGAATTTTGCAAAAGAATGTCAGCTTATGGAGCGCCTGGGCGGCTCAGTCATTTAAGCCTCTGCCTTTGGCTCAGGTCCTGATCCCAGCGGGGAGCCTGCTTTCCCTGCTCCCTCTGCTGCTCCCCCTGCTCGTGCATTCTCTCTCTCTCTCTGTCAAATAAATAAATAAAATCTTAAAAAAAAAAAAAAAAAAAGAAAAGGAAAAAGAATGCCTGTGTACCTGAAGGTAAAGAAGACCTAATAAGAAGAAGGTCCACTTATGGAGAGAACTGGGCAGGGCAGCACTGACAGTCCCCTCTTTGTACTCCATAACTCAGGGTCCTAAATTTGGTTTAGAGTGACCTTTGGTAGAAGTGGACATTGAAGCCTATGTCTAACTCAGCCCTGTGCACCCGTTCCCTCTTTATGGAAAGCATTTTCTTGAGGTTTGACCATGGCCTAAAGCTGCACTGTCTCGGCTCTAAAGTGTTTCCTCAGGGAGCCCCTCACTGATCACTTCTGAACAGTCCGAAGTGCAAGTTGCACCTCAGCACCTGTTAATCCCTTTATCTTTATCCGTTGCAGTGAACCTCCCAAATATTCTGCCTCAGGGATCCATTGTTACGTAACGAATTATCCTAAAATCTCGTACTTGAAAACAACATTTATTCTTAGACGATTTCTGTTGGTTGGGGATTTGGGCATTGCCTGACTTCGCTCTTTGCCTGAGGGTCCTTCACAAGGCTGCCACCTGGGTTTCAGCCGTGGCCATAGGCATCTCAGGTTTTAATTGGAACAATTATTCTTCCACGATCATCTCCCGGACTCTCGGTAGGATTCAGTTCCACCATGTTATTCAAGTGATGGTTTTAGTTCTGCTGCCTATGGGCCTCAGATTCCCTGTAGCACAGCCCATGACATGGCAGGTGGTGTCACCAACATGAGCCAGCTTGCAACAGTGAGACTGCCAGCGTGATGGAGGCCGTCATTTTCTAAAAGCTCCTCCCCAAACTAAAATGCTAACACTTCCGTTGAATTCTATCACCATAAGAAAGTCACTAAGTCCTGTCCACACTCTGGGGTTGTGAATTCCACAAGGACATGGACTGTAATCATGTTGAAGAAAAACACCATTGGCAGCCATCTTAGAAGCAGAGACCTACATACCTCATATTATTGATTATTTTACATCTTCACCTCCAGAAACCAAAATACAAACTCAAGGAGCCGCGCTGGCAGTTTGCCTGTTATGTTCACTGGTAAATCTCTATGGTTCCAGGAATGTAGGGAAATCCAAGGTATTCGTTGCATGTTGCATTTTATAAAATAAAGGAGGTTTTGAAATGAATGTTAGTATAATTTTTCTCAATGTTTACACTGCAGCATTGCATCCTTCTTCTGAAACAAATTGATACTCACTAATAACATCTTGGATCGCTTTCCCCGCCCCCCGCCATAATAATCCCTGTTTGCATTCTAAGCCTCAGCCATGTGGAACTTACTTCAGTTCCTCCATCATACCATAGTTTTTTTTTTTTTTTAAAGATTTTATTTATTTATTTGACAGAGATAGAGACAGCCAGCGAGAGAGGGGCACAAGCAGGGGGAGTGGGAGAGGAAGAAGCAGGCTCATAGCGGAGGAGCCTGATGTGGGGCTCGATCCCATAATGTCGGGATCACGCCCTGAGCCGAAGGCAGGCGCTTAACCACTGTGCCACCCAGGCGCCCCTATACCATAGTTTTATACCTGAATCTTCACAGAAACAGATTCCTCATTGGAAAATTCCCTTGTTCCCATACTAGTTAGAAGTACATTTTTCATTCCTTTATCTGTTATCTATGAATCTTCAGATAATATGCTTAATCCTTTTGTTATTTTTTCACAGACTGAGTATCTGCCCATTGGCACTTAACTTGATTATTTCAAGGATACTAATTCAACTAGCCTTTCCTGAATAGTGTCTTATAAGAGTTTTCCTTTTTCCCCCATCTCACGTCTCTTCTTCCCTTATGTTAAAGAGTAGCAGCATTTCATTACCTGACTTTTTGAGATATTGTTTTCTGTTATCAGTTATGAATATGAATAGTTAGAAATTATTAACCTGTCTTTATTCTTAGTAGTTTCTTTATAATGATACTTCAGAGTTTAATGCTTTGTACGTATTAAAAATTCCTGAGCCCTATTAGGAAACTGTCCTACAATAGATTATATGTTCTTGATCTCCTACTACCTATCTCACTTAGGGTTCCATAGTCAGCATTGTGTAATATTATCTTTATAGGGTTTTCCAGCTTGAGAAATTAATTTGGTTCCCAGTGAGAATGACTCGTTTTCATGTGTTTATCATAAATTCATATTTCTTTATCTTGTGAATCAAAGTTCATTCCATGATTATTCTTTTTAGTTGGGGGATGGTAGCCTTTTTCATAATGATTTGTAGGCACTCTTTTTATATTATGGAATGCATTCTGTAGTGCCAACGTTTGTTACCATTAGGTTATCCCAGTTTGCCACATATTTTTGTATGTTCTTTATTGTTTTTGTTTTAAGATTTATGTATTTATTTGAGAGAGAGAGAGCACGCACAGGGGCACAAGGGGAAGGGATGGTGGGCAGGGGCAGAGGGAGTCTTACGTAGCATGTGCGCGGAGCACAGAGCCCCACGTGGGTCTAAATCCCCTGACCCGTGAGATCATGATCTGAGCAGAAACCAGGAGTCAGACTCTAACTGCATGCCCCAGGCACCCCTTTATTCTGTTTTGATATAAAAACTATGTTCAATTTTCATACAGAGAAATGTATCAGTCCTATTTTTCCCTCAAATATATTCTCTTGCGTATGTACTAAGCTCTTTACTGTGAACATATATTCAGACTTATTTTCTTTACATTTAGAGTGATTTTCTTTATTCTTACCTTCCAGGCAGGGTTTCTCAAACCTGGCACTGTTAACATTGGGAGTGTATGGCATTTTATTTGGCAGGAGCAGGCTGTCCTGTGAATTGTAGAATGTTCAGCAACATTCCCAGTCTTTACTTAACAGATGCTGGTTAGCAACCCCTTCTTCTCCCAATACTGAAAATTGCTCCCAGATATTGACAGATGTCCCTGGATGGGATGAAGTGGGCAAAATAGTCTACAGGTAAGAACCGCTGTGCTAGAATAATTGGTCATGTAAAAACAGAGCCCCCCCCTTTTTAACATGAGGCCTCGTGCTCAGGTTTTTTTGCACCCCATAATAGAACGTTTGTGACCCTTTGATAAAAGGTCAAATCCCTACATAGTCAATAAAGCACAGTTTAACATGTGATACATTTTGTGAGTGAAAATTTAAAATCGCCTTTTAATTCATTTAAGCACGTCCTCGATTGCCTGGTGTTTAATGAACATGTTATGATTAAGTAGGGTTTTTAAAATCGGCCTTTTTCAGCTCTGGTTTAAGTTAACTAATAACTAATGGTAATCACAGTTTCATATATAGAAAGTTAACTGCATTTTTCCACGTTGTGGTTTGACAATCACCACAGAGGGTTGTGAAAACAATATTTCAAAAAGGGAGATTTCAAGTAAGTATGTGCGTCATTAATATAATTAGGCGTCCTAATTCGTTCAAGTTTCATTGGTTACCTTCTGACTTCTGATAATTGTCATTGTTTAAAAAAAAAAAAATGTTGGGGGCGCCTGGGTGGCACAGCGGTTAAGCGTCTGCCTTCAGCTCAGGGCGTGATCCCGGCGTTATGGGATCGAGCCCCACATCAGGCTCCTGTGCTATGAGCCTGCTTCTTCCTCTCCCACTCCCCTGCTTGTGTTCCCTCTCTCGCTGGCTGTCTCTATCTCTGTCAAATAAATAAATAAAATCTTTAAAAAAAAAAAAATGTTGACCACCTAGCTAAGCTTTCAGGAGCAAGGAAGGAGTTCATTATCTTGCAGTTTGTTTTTGTAATTGAAGTCCTGGGCAGCACAGAATAGTACAGAGTAAAAAGCAATCCATTTCTTCTGCCTCGGAAAGGAGATAAATAGGATTAAGCCTGGGGGTTGTCATCTCCTCTCCTCCCTGGACACAACAGTGCCCCAGGGTACAAATGATTTCCCGGGGTCTGAAATTGTGGAGATTGAATTGGCCTCTTCCTGCTGGTAGACAGGTTAGCCAAAAATCATAGTTACATCTTCTGAGTTAACTGATCAGAGGGGGGTGAGCAACTCCCACACTTTAGAGGCAACTTAATGGTAACCACAAATGGAATCTGGTTCGAAGAAATTGAGTGGCAAGAAGCATCTAGTGAGAATGAAGATGTTCCAAAAAGCGTGAGTCCAGAAATCCAATCTATCAACAATACTTTCTAAAAGCTTTCTATGTTGAAAGTATAAGGGGACATTAAAGTTGGACTTACTCTTGTTCTCAAGTAGGTTACAGTGTATTTGGAAAGAAGACAAGTATTTGAAAAGTTAAACAATAACTTAGCAGGATCTTAGCAGGAGCGGAAGAGATCGCATGAAAATACATCTGTCATTGCCAGCCTGGTGATGTCAGACTTAAGAAGGGCTTCAGAGAGTGGAAAGATACGAGGAGCCTGTGGAAAGCAGGGAGCTACTTTCACATAAGTGACAATCTCAGCTGGGTTTTCAAGAGGAAGATGAATGCGTAGGGGAGGGGAGGGGGGCCTTCCCAGAAGGTATACATTTATTTAGAAGCTTGTTTGTGAGACAATGAAAAGTGTGCTCCAGAGCAGAGAAGCTTTATGTGGAGGCAGAAAAGGAATGTTCGAGAGTGGTTGATGGGCCTGACTTGCAGAGAAGCCCTCAAGTTCATGAAGATCTGTTCTCCACAGGCCCTTGTCTACGTCAGCCTCTCTTCTAGCCCTGTCTCTTCCTGGTTTCTCTTCCTTCCTTGCTCGTGCATGTGCATTAATTTACCTCAGCTGAGTTGGGTTTTGAAGGCCCCATGAGAATTGCTGTTCCGGTAGACCCTGTGCTGAGTACTTAACTCTCACTGTATTCAGGTGGGTAATCTTGTAAAATTACAAAAGTCAGAAATTGTTATGAGGGTGTCCAGGTTGGCTTGACCTGGTGCTTGTGACTCCATTTCCCTCTGTCTCCCCATGTTGGTCTTTACTCCCCTTTCCTCTCAGTGCTAGCTTCCTCCGTATGCCAATTTCAGATGCTGGCTGTGTACTTTGTGCTTGTCCGTGCTACGAAATATCAGAGTTAGGGAATGTATGTCTGACTCTAACTCTTCAGGTATTTTATTCCTTCGAGAAGCACCCAGGAATGTTCCCCTGCAGCCTCCTGGGTCTGAATTGTGTCAGATACCCTTTCCTGAATCCTCCTCTCTCAGATCGGGAATGCCATAGCTTGACTGGCTGAGGCTTTGCTTTGGAAACCACATTCCCACAGGAGTCATGGTTTGGACTTGATTGGCCTTAATCACTTTTGGCCATTCTTGCTGTTGGATTGGCACATGGCAGCCACTCAGTGGAGTGTCGGAAGGGATGTCTGTGAAAACCACAAGGTCCGAGTATTCATGGTTTAGCTGTGGTACAACCGTAGAATTTCGTATACAAAGTTTGCATTTATAAACTGTCTTTGCTGTTCTTGCATATTCCTTCCTCCATGTGAATTTTAGGAACTTTTAGTTAAGAGCCATCGAAAGTCTTTTTCAGATGTCGAATGAAATTTTAGTTAAAATAAGAGAAGAATTGACCCTTGACGGAGATTTTATCCTAAGCCTCCTTGAACAAACCACGGTACTCTGATCTCTTAATATCTGTTAACCCGTTAAACTTTTATTCATATTTGGTTCTTCTGGAATGATTTCTTCACAGCATATGTTTTTCATTAGATCCATGCCAAGATATTTTATACTATTACTAGCTCCTGGAAACAGGATTTGTTTTTCTATTACGTATTCTGACTGGATAGAATGCGGTCTTTGAGGCATTTGAGGTCTTATTGACGGTTGTTTGTTAATCTTGTCCCTAGGCTCCTGCCCAATTCTCATATAATTTGTAATTACGCATTGATTATCTTGACTAATATGTTATCCTTAGGTAATGAAAGTTTCGTCCCATACTTTATAATCCTAAAGCCTCGTACTAGTTTAAAAATCACTTTGCTGGGTGGAATGTCTAGTACAATGTTGCCTAAGTGTTGAATATATGCTGGCAGAGAGGTTTTCGGCTCTATCTGGATATTCACTGCAATACATCTGAAATGCAACTACAGACTAGATTTTTTTTCTGTTCCTTTTTAGTGTATACCCATTTATTGACATAGGAGAATTCCTTCTTTAATTGTTTATTATAAATTTTCATTATGAATTGGTATTAATGTATACTATATGCTCGTATTGCTTTTTTGGGATTATTTTTACATCTGAATTCATAAATAAATTTTTTAATTTTTTTTCTAATGTTACTTTTCTTTGGTTATGGTTCATAGGTATGCTAGCTAGCCTCTTGATACAAGATGACAGGCTTGACATCTTTTGACTGCTATATAGCACAGTTATTCTAAGACAGGAATGAATTTAGTAGAATTTTAGTCTCTGTCCTGTAAAATCACTAGGCTTAGTTGGAGTTTTTGTCGGAACTTGTATTACTGATTTAATTGCTTTTATCTTCACTCCTCTATTAAATCTTATATTCATTCCTTTGTAGAAATTTATGTCCTTGATTTTATATTTTTTGGCTTAAATTTGTATAATAGTGTTTTCTAATAATTTCCGAATCACTATAGCATCTGTAGTTATACCCTTTGTTTTTATATTATTATTTTTGTGTTCTGTCTTTTTCCCTCTTTGTAGATATTTATGTGTTTCATTACACTTTCATAGAACCAACATTAGATTCATTGATCTGTGGGAATTCAGTTGTTTTTTATTTTCCATTTTAACTTTTTTCATCTTCTTGTTTTGGCTCCATTTGGCATTTTCTAGCTTTAACAGTTGATTATTTCATTTATTTTTATTTTTTTCTCTTTTTTAAAAGAAATAGCAATATTTATTTACTATTTTAGCTCATCTAGCTAATTTCGGTCTAGACTGATACTTATAAATTCCCTTCTATTTATTGTATAATATTTCTCTCATTCTTCTATAATTTTGAATTATTTAGACATATATTTTTATCTTAGAACACTTGGAAATTGAAGTCTTTTTGGATTTGTTGCATTGTGATGATTGGTTATGGGCATCAGATATTTGATATTAAGAGGGAATTACTTTGTCCTAGTAGATGATGATTTTCTTATAATCTGAATATCTGTCTTTCAGTAGATGAGTTGAACTGATCCGTATTTTTTAGGGTATTGAGATATTTTGCCTTCTTTGGTTGTGTTTGTATTTTTATGTTTTTTATTTTCTGATTTCTGTTGGCTTGATTGTATTTTGTTTGTTCCTTTTTTCCTGCTCGGAAGCTATACCGTACAGTTTTTAGTATCTATGCTTTTTTTTTTCATAATTAGCAAACATACATTGATATTTTTCTACTAAAATCTAAAGGTATTCTGTATTTGCTCTAACAAGACACTTTAGTTTGTGTTCATTTTCCCAATCCGGCACCTACTCTCAACTCCCTAAATAATACTACTTTGCAAGTTATTATACACACAAACACACAGACCCACACATTCTCACACTTGTATTTCAAACGGTATTTATTTCGTTTGAACAGTTTATTTTCTTTTTCATTCCTTTCTCTTCCTGTATGTATCACCCCTGTCTACCTTTTATGAATTTAAGGCATCTTGGCCTCAGTTCTTATATTCTGCCCTTACGGTTGGCTTATCAGTTTAAAACTTTTTGAGTTTTACCGTGTCTGAAAATGTCTTTCTTCCATACTTATTTTTGAATGATAGTTTTGGCTCCTAGGTTTCTTCCCTTCCTAATCTTTCTCTGTGTAGTCAGCTCATTAAAGATATTACTCCATTGTGTTCTGGAAAGTGGTCTTCATCTATTCGTGTGTCACAGGTAATCTGCCTTTGCCTCTTTTACATTCATGACGCTCTCATTCCACTTGATTTTGTGAAGTTTTGGAATGAAGTCTCTGAGACTCAAGTGATCTTTTCCTATGAGTTTATACACTTTACTCTTTCCTACAGTTCACTGTGAAACTACTCTATATTACACTCTCAAAGGCCATTGGTTACCTATAATTAGAAAGTAGAATCAGAGTTTGGTCTGTGAGTTCTGTTCAAAATCAAGGATGAAAATTTATTGGTAAAAAATGATGTGAGATTACCTCCATCAATCTTTTACCTAATCTTGAAAATAAGGGATAGGAATAGATAAATCAATGCTTCCTCTTGCCTTTTGAGATTTATTATCTAGTGATTTGCGAGCTCTAAAAAGAATTAAAATCCCTGGGTTATAGGCAACTATATTATTTAACAACTGATAATATCAGGAAACCTATCCATAAAAGATTTTGAGATGAACTTATGACTAAAATTATCCCTACTGTTTGAGGAAAGTTACATAAGTCATTTTAAACAGACCCAGCACACAAATACAGTGAAATGAGAAATCTGAGAGCAGATTATCAATGAAGTGGTCTTTCTCTCTCATCCTTTATGCTGTTTGGGATTCTATATGAAATTGTACTATCTCCTTGGTCATTAAAGTAAGCTATCCCTTTAACAAATTTTGGGTGATAGTAGATTTATAGACTCGTATGCTCATGATTCCTAATGAGGCTATGGTCGAAGTGAAGCTTTTTCTATTTCAGACAGAAGGAAGCCCCAGAGAGATTCAGGTTGTCTGTCCAGTAAGAGTTGCTGGGTGAAGCTCTGCACTGTGGGTTTAATCTAGAACATCACAAAGACTTGTCAGTGGTAGGAGCGTAACCATATTTGCTTAATGAGCGGGGGTCAGGGATTCTGTTGTTAAGCCTTAGGCACTTTCTATTTTCTGAGATGCATTCAGTTATATGCCATTATACAACCGGTTTGGAGGAGGCAAGAATCAGAACTTGTCTATATAAAGGAGCTTTACTAAACAAAAGGGGAAGAGGAATGCAATGAGGTAGAAATTATTTTTTCCCATGCATAAATAAGGAAGCCAAGTCTTAGTGTTGGGAGACAATTCTCCTTGGATCTCTCACCTTTCCGCATTGTCTTTCGGCCAGAGACACTGATTAATCTTTATATAAAATATCCTTACAAGATTGTTTGTATAGAGAAGAAACTTGGCCAACAGGGCAGTTACCCCATACAGAGTAAAGATAGGTTTGTGTCTTATCAATTATAACTATTAAGATAATAGTTCCCTCCAGGCAAAGATCAGAAAGTCTTTACTGTCCATTATAAAAGATTCAAGTTCCCTACATTCGGTGTCCCTGTCCTATAATGAATTATGGGCAGGTAGCATCTGATCTCTTTGTGTCTCCCACTGGGATTTATGGGTCTGCAACTGGCACAAATTGTGGTACTCTAGCTATTGCTATACCTGTTAGTAAGAAATTCTTCTTATGTTTGAACCAACTGTCTAGTGTCTTATGCAAGGAAATATGATACTGTATCCAACTAACAGGTTACCTTGCTGAGAGAGTTAAATCTCTGACCTTTCACAGTTCGTAAAACTTAGGAAGAGTCAAAATCATCTCACTACGAAGTAGTGGGGTTTGAACCCATGTGCGATGACCTTAGAGCCAACACACCCAAAATTCCGCTTTGTACTGGTTCACATAGAAATAGGCAGGAATAATCTCAGCAAGAGCCCATTATGTAACTAAAATTGCGTTATTACTGCATTCTGAATGGATCGAGTCCAGACCTCATTTCATTCTCTATTATAATCCTTTCGATTCTATCCAGCCTGATTCAGAGGCCTAGGAAATGGGTCATTGACAATGTATGAGGAGTGGGCCAATGTCACCTGTCAGCTGACAAGATGTTTCCATTGTGACTAGTCCACATTTTCTAATTAAGGCATTGTTTGTTTAAATGCATATTCTCAGTTGGTTCAACACAGCAAGTGGTTATTAGACACTGGAACCTTAATTTTAATTTGTTTGCCAAGTTTCCTTTTCCAAGAGGGAAGTTGAAGAGTGCAGAATTTTAAGAAAATGAGGTGACGGAACAAGACAGTAGAAATTCCCACACATGAACCAGAAAACCGCGAACTCCTTTTTGATCTTTGGAAAGTCAGTAGAATTCTCTAAGCTTTATTTTTTAACCTGATAAATGTTAATAATCATTTTAACGTGTTCCTATGAGGGTCTAATTGAAAAGGATGCCAGATTTACAGTGTAAGATATTGTTGGCCCAGTTACATTTGAATTTCAAATAATTATTTAGTATTGTATGTCACAAATACTGCATGTGACATACACTAATTCGATGGCTGTGTACCTCGAATTCAATTTTAATTTGGTGTCCTATATTTTATTTGCAACCCTATAGAAAGATAATATATATATTAAATCAACCCTGACTTGATTTCTGTTCAGATGGTTTATTAAGGAATTCTTCCCCGGAAGACATCTAGCAGCATCCAGGACACTGCTGTAGAAACTACAGAGTACTCGGAGTGGTCTGTATCAACAGATTGAAGGAAAATGGGAAACTGGATTCAGTTAAGAAATGGTCTTATTGGGGCACCTGGGTGGCTCAGTTGGTTAAGCATCTGCTTTTGGCTCAGGTCATGGTCTTAGGGTCTTGGGGTCGAGCCCCATGTCAGGTTCCCTGCTCAGTGAGCAGTCTGCTTCTCCCTCTCCCAGTTAAATAAATTTTTTAAAGAATTAAAAAAAAAAAAGGTCTTATTGTGTCCGTGCTGGTATAACAGGATATCATAGACTAGGTAGCTGATAAATAATAAAAATTTATTTCTCAGACGTTTGAAGTCTGGAAGTTCATAAGCAAAGTTAGAAACAGATTCAATGTGTGGTAAGATCCTGCTTACCGATTCATGGACACCAGGCTTCTCACTGTGTCCTCACATGATTGAAGGACAAGACAGCTTTCTGGAGTCTATTACAAAAGGGCAGTAATGCCATCATTGGGTCTTCACCTTCTGGACTTAAATCACCTTCCAAGGGCCCCAGGTAACCTCCCAAAGGCTCCACCTTCTAATACCACCACACTAGGGGTTAGGATTTCAACATTCGAATTGGGAGGCCAGGGCACAATCCTTCCAACCATAATAACCCGAAGTGCTAGAGGACTTTTCTCCCCCAATGATCAGGGTCCAAATTCTAAGGACAGTTTTTTTTTTCTCTATCATCTCACTCATTTAGCACATTAGATAGTATCTCTTCTCTATTTTATTTGCATATAACTGTGAAAAAATGGCTCAGGGCGTGATCCCGGCGTTCCGGGATCGAGTCCCACATCGGGCTCCTCTGCTGGGAGCCTGCTTCTTCCTCTCTCACTCGCTTGCTGTGTTCCCTCTCTCGCTGGCTGTCTCTCTGTCACATAAATAAATAAAATCTTTAAAAAAAAAAAAATAACTGTGAAAAAATGAGCTAGCATTCCTTGAATCCAGAGAGGAACAGCCTCCTACTTACTGTGGAATTGAAAGCCCAGCTGGAGACAAGCGTAAACATGCAATCTACAACCCATGAAGGGGCATCTCATGGGGGAATTACAGGGCATCATTTGGAAGTCCGTGATGTGCTACATGGCTTTGTGTGAACAGTCGTGGCAAGAAGTTGAATGGCCTTAAACTGATGCCCAAATTGCACATTAAGACCCTGTAATTTTGGAGAAGTCTTCCCAGGATGCTGTGTGCTTTGCTTGGCCCATAAAACTCAATATTAAAATTAAAAATTGCTTACTGCAGGACTGGAAAAGAAAATGTGTATGGAAATCATTGTTTATTTTATTTGATTGCTTTTTGCCTCTTTTCTTTCCTTCTGATAATACCTACATAACTAAAGGATCTTCTAATGTAATCCTCACTCCTTTACACTCATGCGTGAGACTCCCAGGTCCCACAATGATTGGCTCTTGGGGAGAGCATTTCGCCACTGTCTTGTGCCTTCTTTACAGGCGAAGAGGATAAAATGGAGTTGCAATGGAAGAGGTCAAGAGTCTTTGGCAAGCCACATGGGAGATTGAATTTTGGTAACTGAGTGTTTAGGGAGGAAATGAACTTTGTAGGAACAAACCACAGAACAGGGTCTCCCAACTCAATGCAGAACTATTATCAACCACCAGGGCCTCTATGGAGATGATTATTTGAGACTGATCCATTGGTAGCATTTTGCTACAAAATAGTTAGGGAATATGTAGCTCCTTGATTCCTTTGGTTCAGACGTTTCCAAACATAATGCAGTAAGCTCGTTACAGAGCAGCAGAGCTTTCTAGAGCAAGCTTACCAACTAGCGTGCCACAAGTGGGTTATAAGTAGGGTGATCATATGTCACCGTTTGCTGGGACACTTTTTTGTTTATGCCTGCAGTGGCAGCATAATTATTAATACTTGCTCTATTTGTCACGGCACCTCTGCTCACTGAGCACAGCATGGTGATAAAATCTGCCGTGAAGACATGTGGATTTTTAGGTTGGAGTGGAAGGCAGGAGACAGAAAATTAGCATCAAGAATCCAAGGAAACCGAAATGGTGAATGCACATTTGACAAATGGAAGCTCTTGAGGCTCTTTCATATCCCATCTAACCTGGCGCCGTGTGAAGAATATATAATGGAGACAGCTACGCAGTGAGATATCACTTCACCTTGCTTAGCATTCCCGACGTGAAAAAGTTGCGTAAAGACAGGTTTTAATGATGATGAGGGGTCATTTCAACCCTCACACACTGCTGGTGGAAATAGAAAACCATGGAGCTGTTTTCAAAATCAAACGTACGTTCCTGAAAGTGTGAAACATAGAATGACCACGTGACCCAGGAATTCCTCTCCGCCCTGCCCACCCACATGAAAAGAATACATATGGACACTCACAAGCTTGCACGTGAATGTTCATTGCGCCAGTCTTCATGAAAGCCAGCATGTGGCAACAACACAGACGTCCGTCAAATGAAGTATGGTTACACTAATTGTGGTTTATCCCTACTGTGGAATGTTCTAAAGCCATGAAAAGGAGCAAACTACTGGTACCTTCTACCGCATGGCCAAACCTAGGGAACACGATCGTAACTGAAAGAAGCCAGTTGTAAAAGGTGGTGACACCTGTAATGTGTGATATATTCGGAAATGTCTACCATCGGCAAATCCTCGGAGACAGGAAGTATATTAGTTGTCTCCAGGGGCCCCAGAGCAGCATCACGGGGAAGGCGTGTTAATGGGCACAGGGGTATTGTGGAGGGTGGTGAGAATGTTCTAAAAATAGCCAGTAGTGATGATTACAGAACTCTGTTAATATACTAAAAAGCACTGCCTTATACATGTTAAAGGTGGAATTTTATGGTATGTAAATCGTATCAATAATACGTCCTATATATATATATTAAATGCAAGCCACATATGTAAGTATAAATTTTATCTTGCATTAAGGAAGGTCAAAAGAAACAGGTGTAAATAATTTTAATAATATAGCCTACTTCACTTAGTTTGTCCAACAAGCCATCTCAACATCCATCAATATTTCTGAAATTACTGAAATATTTTACATTCATGTCCTTGTACCATCATATTAAAAGCCCAGCCTGTGTTACAGACTCACAAGGACCAGTCAATGTGCACTGACCCCATTTGAAAGTCTCCAGTGTCACATGGGACTTGTGGCCACTGTGGTGGTGAGTGTGAACCTTACTAATGGTCATTCACAGCTGTTAGCTTCAGGCTTTTGTGTCTTCAGGATAATTAAGTTACATCACATGGCCGAAATGTCCTCAGCTATTGCGGGATCTTAGTATAAGTGGAAGCAAAGAAAAGCATGATTTAATTGGGTTTTGTGTATTCTTAGGGCCAGCTTGTTTGTAACTTCTAGCACTATCTGTTATGCCTCCAAAATAAATTTGGGACGCAGCTGTTTTTGCTTGTGGGGGAAAATAGCAATCCCACAGCTCGCAACTGCTTCCATTCACATTTATAGTTTGGTCTTCCAGATACATGCGGCCCCGCCCTTGGGCGAGTTTGCTTTCTTTGAAGAACTTCAAGGTTTCATGTCATTTGCCTCGATTCCCCATTCTATAAAACTTGGCCTAATGCTCATCTCTGCACTAACTCCGCTTGGAAACTTGATTTTTCAATTTCCGATTTTCTGTCCCCCTGGCGGTTTTGATGCCCTCCTACCTGAACAGCGGGGCATAGAGTACATCTGAACTCCCTGTATATTATTCTGCTTATCCCCTAATTTGTGAGAGACACGGGATTTTCAATATCCTGTGGGGTGACCTGGGGCCTCCTTGTGAAACAGAGAAAGAGAAGAAATAACCTATGGGGACTCTGCTTCTCTCTTTCCCAAAGCAGAGAATTTCCAACGCTAGGAACAAAAGGTTGCAAAAGGAAAATTCTCGCCCAAATAAAAGCAGAAGAATGTCCGTCGTTTTTTCAGCGTGTTTGTTTTTTTCCCTGGACATTGACGTTCTGGGGACTTGAGGACAGGCGTTTCACCTTGTTACTGTGTTGCATTGGTTTATTGTCCCCTTATTCTAGAAGTAAGTGTCCTGACCTTACTTGGGCTCAGAGTAGCTGCTTCCAGTCCTTTCCTGGTGCTTGTGCTGTGATTGCTTGCTGCACTTGTCCTTAAAAGTCCATATGGATCAGTAGTCCTGAAACACTGGAAAGATCTCATTGGCCACACTTGGAAAATAGGGGGAAATGAAAACTTCAGGGCCCCTTTAAAGATCTGGTGCTTCAGGAATTGTGTGTTAAGCAGCCGCCCTTCTTGTGATTGTCCCGTCTGCTTACCGTTGAGAATGCTGATGTCTTGAGAATGCTGATGTCGAGCATTTGATCCTATGGATATATCATCTTCTGCATTTGAGGGACTTTAAAAACAAATAGCAGTGAAATAGTGGGGGAACCTCTAGTTTAATAAGCTTTCAATAGCAGAAGTAGAGAAACGCTGTGTTAATAGGGATTTTAGGATACTAATTCATTGGTTGAAAGCCTATGATGTGGACGACAGTCTTCTCCCACCTTCTCCATCCATTCTCTCCAGCCTTAATGTATGTGAAAGTTTGGTGGCAGATATCATTTTATCACCCTACTCTATAAGTGAAGAAATTGTTACTCCAGGAGGATAAGTAATTTGTGCCACATTAACTGCTGATATGAGGCAGCATTGAAATTGGAGTTGAGTTCAGCTGTGTTCGCTTGCTCAGTCCAGCGAGGTATAGTGGTGTCAATAGTGAGCTGGTGGTGAGTGAGTGTTGTCACCATCTTGTTTTGTATTATGAAGAGTATTTAATTGATGGTGGAGCATTTCCTGCTCTTATCCACCTGTATATGTAGGGCTTTGCCTAAAGGATTTTCCAGTCGTAGGAAAGAAAGCAAGTTCGTACTGATCTCATGTGTTCTTATGTTTAATGGCATCTCTTGTCTGGAGCATGAAAATGGAAGATGGTTTATTACAAGGGTTCTTCAATGGAATGGTTTTGTTGCTGGTAATGTGACTCGGTCTTTGTTCCCAAGGATGAGTAAGGTCATGGGGGAGGGGACAGAGACAGAGAAAGAAATAATGTCAGTCTCTGGAGCTTGGAAGAGATCTGAGATGACTGTGTATGTAGATCAGTGGCTTCAGGATCTCTTGGTCAAGACTCTTCATTGGAATTGTAGCTTGCAATACATTTGAGGACATAAATAAATTTATGGACATATTTACAAAACAACCAAAAGTGCGGACGACAGATATTTTCGTTTGTATGTGTGATGGACTGTGCTGTTGGCTGTTCTATGTATTTTATTAATATTATCCACCTTCCACTATAATGATTCACCCTTCTACTAATCAGTAACAACGTGCAATGTGGAAAATATTGCAATATGTACACCACTACGTGGAGCACACGTTTTTATATAACCTAAGGTGCTTCCTGTGCGTGGAATAGATAATAAGTGTTATTCAAATGGGAAGAAGATAATCAGCAATGCTGAAACTGATTGGAAAGACTGGATTCTGGCTCCCAAAGCCCTTCGTTGGGTCTTCTGAAGTTCACAATTGTAGGTAGTAAGGAGACGTTCAGGCTCTTCCCCCACGTGGTAGGTTTCTGGGTGTTTTTTGAGGGCATTTGGAAGAACTGGTGGGCATCATGTCTGCTGGCAGGAAGGGAGCTCTTTGGCATTTGGTCACTGATGGGCAGAAATATCTATGTGATAAGGAGTCTGGGGCAATGTTCCACTGCAGAGGTTTTCTTGCCAAACTTGTGTTGGGTATTTCATTGTCAGTAGGAAAGCCTGGTCCCGTAGGGAATGGGACATTAACAAAACAAAGATTAAATCTGAGGCTGTCTTGGAGCTAGGCTCCTGTTGTTTTAAATTACTGAATTTAACAGTCCACTCCTAATTTAGGGTTAGAAGGAAAGCCAGGATGAGAGTAGCAGGGATGAGCAAGGTGGAATTTCTTATCCTTGGCACCATTGACATTTGGAGAGAGAGAAATCTTTGTTCTGGGAGCTGCTCTTGGCAATGTAGGATGTTTTGCAGATTGCCTGGCCTTGAATCTGGATGTCAGTAGCACTGCCTTCCACACCCCCACGTATGACAATCAAAAATATTTATAAATAGGGGCTTCTGGTGGCTCATTCGGTGAAGCGTCTGACTCTTGATATCAGCTCAGATCCTGCTCTCAGGGCTGTGAGACCAAGCCCTGATTTGGGCTGGATACTTGGCAGGGAATCTGCTTGAGATTCTCTCTCCCTCTCCCTCTCCCCTTCCCCACCTCGCACTCACCTCTCTCTTTTTCTCTCTCTAATGTAAACAAATAAATCTTTAAACAAATATTTATAAATTTTGCTATCTGCCCCTGGAGGGCAATGTCACCCTTGTTGAGAACCACTTGTCAAATAAGGAAAGCCCACAACTTTTAAAATCAATTACGTGCAAGAATCGGAAGTTCACAAGTAGCATGCCAAGTACAGGCTGTCTCTTCCTGTAACTCTTCTGAGTCACAGAAAACACCTTGATAAGGTGCAAACTGCTAATACTTTTTTCTCCTTCCCCTAGAATCTTATTTCCTATACCTTCTGTGGTGAACTGTTTGTGACAACAAGATTTAATGTGATGTCTAAGAGAGGAAGAAGGTCAAATCCCTCTCTGCTGTAAGAGGAAATCGTGTTCCCATAGAACGAGTACATCAGGGTTTCTCGGTCATCAGGAGCATGATGGGGGTAATGCTTGTTACTCCTCTCATAGGTTTCTGGCTCGTGGGAGGACACCTAATCATTTTACAGCTTAGCTCCATCGTGGATCCAGGGATTTATTCTGTTTAGTTACATGCAGAATAAATATGGAAATTGTAGTCTGCATCAATTCCTGGTGCTATCTTGTTTGAAGGAACAAAGACCCTTGCTGACATGTAAGGCTAAGGCATATCTGCTGGTATAATCAAATCAACATACTTAAAAAAACAGGCATCTTCCCTATGGTGTTTACTTGATTTTCACCCTTTTTTGTTTCTTTGTTTTCTATTTTATTTCCGCAGACTAACTGTAGTATCGCTTTTAAATGTCTGCTTTTCCAATGTGGATCTGTCCTCCCAATGAGATTCCTGCTTCCACGTCTTCTGGGAAATATAATTCAGGTTTAGGTATCAACGGTGATAACTGTCCTTGTTTTACAAAGGTGATATTTACAGGATGGTAATTAATTGCATAAAACAAATATTGCACGAATGTCTTTAGAATCCACTGACTGCACATGTAGGGAATGACGGAGTATTTGTGTACTCTGTTAATGAAAGTGGAAGTGTCTTCCTTCCAGATGAAACAAGCTTCTCTTAAAATTTATTAATTGAGTGTTGCTACTCCCGATACATGAAATGATCTATGCAGTTGTGAGAACTTGGTTCTCTGTTTTAACAATAACTACCTTCCGAGCTGAGAGTAATAGAAGTTTGTTCTTCGGAATTCATGTTGTTGGTCAATAAGAAGATGAGAGCGTTTTTAAGAAGTAATGAAGAAAAAAAACATACCTAATTCTTGGCCCAGAACCACCTCAATAAATAAAAAGGAACCATTAGTTTAAATAAACATTGCTAAATGTGTTTTGTAGTCTCGGCAAAGTCAACCAATCAGTTCACTTTTATTCTTTGTGAATTTTATTATTTATGCCAATGATGAAGATATTGTGGGATGGAAAGTAAATAATATTCCTGACATACGCCTGAGAAATACTAAATTATTCAGATACATGGGTTTGCTTATTTTTTTTTCTATTAAGTTTTTTTTCTTTAAGATTTATTTATGTATTTGAGAGAGAGAGAGCTGGAGCGGGAGGGGCCAAGGGAGAGGGACAGAATCTCAAGCAGACCCCACACGGAGCACAGAGCCTGCTGGGGTGCGCAGCCTCATGACCCTGAGATCTCGACCTCAGTCCAAACCAAGAGTTGGCTGCCTAACCGACTGCACCACTCAGGCGCCCCTCTATTAAGTTTTTAATTTCCAGTATAGTTCACAAGTTTGCTATTTTTTTTTTTTAATGTAAGGACTGATAGGAATTATTGCTTTGTTCGTGCAAATACAGGGGTCAGAGATCGCTCACACTGAAATGACGGCATTTCTGTTTTGTATAGTCAGCATTTATATATTTGTTTTGAAGTTACGTGATATGTTGAAGATCAAACATCTCCTGATTACATGAGTGGTGGAAGATAGAGCCGATATCAACAACAGTATTTTCCAGATTAGCACCGTGCTGGTCCAAGAGACACCCCGCCCCTCTCTCCATGTGGAGCCGGTTTTGAGTTACACTCCGCTCTGGTTCCTACATACAACTCTGAACACCCCTCCTCTGTTCAGAAAGCTGTCTCTCCGACGGCCAGGCGGTGTGTCTGCAAAACTTAAAGGAACTAATTCTCTGACCATTTTACATCTGCCTGAGCTATTCATTTATGCAGGGATCCATTGGTGGACCCTGCTATTTGAATTTCTTAGCAAAGTGATTTTAACAATACCTCTTTTAGCCAAATTGATTGCGGTCATCCTCGTGCTCTCTGGGAATCATTTTTGCAGAGATTAACTATGGAATTAAAACAATACACTGTATTTTGCATCCAGAAGACTCCTATCTAAAACTTCCCTACTCTCTTCCCAGTAGAGTAGCTTTTTTTTTTTTTTAAGATTTTATTTATTTATTCGACAGAGAGAGAGACAGCCAGCGAGAGAGGGAATACAAGCAGGGGGAGTGGGAGAGGAAGAAGCAAGCTCATAGCAGAGGAGCCTGATGTGGGGCTCGATCCCATAACGCCGGGATCACGCCCTGAGCTGAAGGCAGACACTTAACCGCTGTGCCACCCAGGCGCCCCGAGTAGCTTTATACAAGTTGCTTGAACTGTCTGATCCTCACCGTCCTCAGTTGGGTGAGAGTAATCATTTTAACTGCTCTGTGTTTCCATATTGCACGTATTTGCAACAGTCCTACATCTCAACATAAAAGATAATACTGTCATTTCTTAGTAATTGAAATTGTGTTAGAAGAATGGCTAGACATGTGGAATGAGCCATAAATATATTTCTTAATCTAATGAAAATATAATACTGACATAAATCCTACAGGTACCAATAACAACACTATTCATTTATTTATATGGCTTCCATGCCTGTTATTTCCTATGATTCTCACAGTCCTGTGAAAATATTAGGAGATTGTATTTGGTCAAGTTTGACTAATGAAATAAGAGAGGCACAGTTTACATAAACTGGGGCTATAATGGAGAAATCTCAAATGAACATTTATTAAGCACCTGCTGTGTGTCATGCTTGAACTGACGATACGTATATCATTTTTATTGCATCAGAATTTAAGCTTGTCAGAGGAGTATGAAATACTTATTAGTATTCCCTACAGTTCTAAAATTTGAACCCTTTTGCGTATGTTTTAAGAGGAAGGAATTCAGGAACTATTTTACATTGAGTAATTTTCCCTGCACTTGGTGACACGTGTGATGTTTTGTTCCAATGGGTAAGGCTGATTCTGCTTAGTGCATTAATTTGAACAATGTTCATAGCCTTCTTACAGGCATCCTGTACACTGACCACTCAGTGAGTCTATGTGTAGTTCCGCCAATTAGTGTCTAGTCTTTTCTTGGATTCGACTTCAGTGGTTCACTACTCCATATCCTTAATTATGGGCAGTGCTGTTTATTTGATCTGGCACTCTATTTCCCTGTGAATAGATTTTCTAAATTCGTAGTAGTTATTTTGGGGGAGAGACGGATGTATTATTTAAAAGCCAAAGGAATGATTTAAAAAAAAAAAAAAAAGAAAGAAAAGAAAAATTGGAGCCAAAGACAGGAAAGTAAAATATGGACGCTGTTCGAATTTGGTTCCATTGCATGTAATAGGAGATTCGTATTCATCAAACAGGAGTGTAAAAAGGTAGAAGTCTAGCTCACCTGTTAATGTTTGGTAGGACGAGGTTTGGATGGACACCGCAGGCCCTATGGGATTGCAGGTGCTTCTACCTTTCATTCCGTCCCTGCGGTGATTTGGTCCTAATCTCAAGTTCACTTGATACGCTAAGATGTCCTGTGATCTGAGCACAATGACCTCTGCTCTCCAGCGAGCAAAAGAAGGATGGAGAGAGGAATAAGGAAGTACAGACGGGATGCGCCTCCTAGCATCACCTATGTTTCTGAGAAATCCCACTCAGCACTTTCCCGGCCATCCCACTGGCCAGACCGTAATCTCATGGCCTCAACAAGTTCTGGAGCTGGACGTGTGGTTTTCTTCGTGCACGTGTTACAAAAGCATCAAAGAGAGATTATTTTACTATGTAAGAAGGGAAGGTTCCTATTCGGAAACAGAATCTGCCATACTTTCCCCCGAATAAGTAACACTCTGTTTAATGGAGATAAAATGTTTGAGGGGGATTTCTTTGCCCTTAGTAATTCCCACCAAAGCAATGAAAACCTCCACCTTTGTTCTGGACTCAATGCTGTACAATTTATCTAAGTTAAGGAGAGATATAAACGAAGAAAGTACATTAAGCAAATGGCTATTCACCTCACTTAGTGCAAAACCCACACTCCTCTAAATGACAAATGGAGATGTCCCCCCACGAAATGGTCTGTTACACCCCCTCCTGCTCATTCTATTTCAGACACAGTAACCTTGAACCTACCAAGCAGGTGTCTGCCTTAGGATGTGTTCCCTGGGTGCTCCACTGGACCTGAAATGATTCCTTGGGTCTTGATTATTTCATTCCTTTTCATCCTTCAAGGCTTGCCTCAAAATTTCCTTTTTTAGTAAAACCTATTATGATATTATGATTTATAGATAGAAATATGTATTAGGGGGCACCTACGTGGCTCAGTTGGTTAAGCGTCTGCCTTTGGTTCAGGTCATGATTCCAGGCCCTGGGATGGAGTCCCGCGTCGGGCTCCCTGCTCAGCATGGAGTCTGCTTCTCCTTCTACCCCTCCCCCCTGCTCATGTTCTCTCTCTCTTTCTCTCTAGCTCTCTCTCTCTCAAATAAAGAAATAAAATCTTTAAAAATATATACGTGTGTGTGTGTGTGTGTGTTTGGTCTTCATCCCCCTTTCTGCCAGAGATCTCATAAAACCCTGTATAATATGAGACATGAAATTGTCTCTTTATGTTAACAATGTCAGTTTTGGAAAGCACCTATGGATGGGTGCTAGTTGTCAAGGGGCCCAACCATGTAATTAGAGGGTTGCACTTTTTTTTTTAATTTTAATTTTTCATGTAAATTCCAGTTAACATACGGTGTAAAAGTAGTTTCAGGTGTACAATATAGTGATTCAACACTTCCATCCATTGCCTGGTGCTCATCAGGACAGGTGCACCCCTTTATCCCCATCACCTGTTTCCCCCATCCCCCCTCTCCCCATAAGGATTGCACTTTCAGTGCCATCTTCCTGACCTCCAATGAGGGCAGAAGGCTAGAGGTTGAGTTCAATGGCCAGTTATTTCATCTGTCATGTCTGTGTAATGAAGCCTCCATAAACTTCCAGAAGCATAGGAAGGGTTTGGAAAGCTTCGCTGTCGGTGAATATGTAGGCATGGTCTGGAGAGGGCGTGGGTGCTCCGAGTACTTTCCTGATGCCTTGCCCTATGTATGTCTTCCGTGCGGCTGTTCCTGAGTCATGTCCTGTATAATTAATTGGTAATCAAGTAAGTAAAATGTTTCTCTGAGTTCTGTGTCCTGCTCCAGCAAATTAATCAAATCCAAGCAGGTGATTTTTGGAACCACAGATCAACAGCCGGTGAGAGGCACAGATGACAACTTGGACTTGCCTGTGGCATCTGAAATGGGCAGGGAGTGGGCAGTCCGGTGGGACTGCACCCTCAAGCTTTGGAATCTGATGCTGTCTCCCTGTAGACAGTGGCAGAATTGGGTTGAGGTCTAGGATATCCAGCTGGTGTGGGAAAATTGCTTGTTGGAGCGGCCCTCTGTTCCAACCCACACTGTAATTGGGTATCAGAATTGTTAGTCTACCTTGATCTGCAGGCCGTAGAATGCAGACTTTTCTTCATTGTGTTCCATCCCTCATGACAGAATTAAGTGACAGCACTTTGCCTTTTTTCAGATTGAGTGTATAAAATGGGCAAAGAACCTCCTTCGGCTCAGTAATTTTCGCTTCACCTGAGATACTTCTCCCGCCTGTTTCAATGTGAAGGGAGGAGAGAGGAATTTCCCAGAGAATATGTCTCTAAAGGACAGGGACTAAAATGGCATCCGTTTCACAAATTTTGGCTGATGCCTATTTCTATGTATATACAATTAGACTCATAGGATGAAACCAAGGGAAATGTCTATTTCAATATGTAATGTCTTTGTATCTAATGTTTAAAACTGTTTTCGCTGTCAATTTTTAGTTTTTGTTGTAAAAATACTGTTTTCACATGACATATCCCTTTTACCGTCCCACCGTTGATATCTTAGTGATGCGTGTGTCTCTGCACGTGTGCGTGAGTGTGAATTCTCTTTACTTTTGTCTTCTCCGTGCTTATGTGATAACAAGTCTTAACATACTGAATAAATTCTCCACATTATTCTCAGCATCTAGACTCACGAGTTAACTTGTTTATTTTTTCTGGAATGTTTCTCATCTTCGCCTGGAATATTTATCACTGTGTGCTCCGTTCCTTCTCTCTCTTCTTTTCCTCCTGGTCTCCTACCTTCTTTCCGCGGTTTTAGCGGGAGACTCTGTAGGAATGCTATCAGAACTAATGTCATATAATTTTCTCAGTTGGATATTCTCTCATCCGCTAAGCCCTTTTGCCTCATTTACAACGATAATTGTCAGTGAAAATCAGCCCCTAAATGGCAAAACTAAAACCAATAAGTACTGCCGTATCTGACTATATGACCCTGACGAGAAAACATCTGTATCTGTACAGAACAAATACAAATCGCTGATTTTTGCAAAATCTCCCATTTAAAATTGTTATTCGTGAATGAGTGGTAATTTCAACTGTTTTCCTAAAGCAGTTTGTTATGACTTGTCATCACAATGTGAGGTACAGATGAGTGTCACCGACGTGCACTTTGTCACACGTTGCAGTATTATGTAAAGACTGTCTCTTTAATATTTACAGCATACTCATGGTCATAAGTACTAGCTTGTATTTTTTTTCAAACAACTAGATGAGGAGAGCAAGGAGCAGCAATTGTGTAACTTTGCCGTATTGCACAGAAAGCAGCTGTTCTATCTGGAAAATGCCAATTTCTCCTCATGGTAGTGGTCTTCATTGTCAGTGCCCGGATCCTTTTCTTTCTCGGTCCTATGTTGGCCACGGCCATCTGTGTCCTCTGATATCTGTGTTTTAAGGAGATAGATAGATAGATTTAAAAAAAAACCCTGAAATATCCAAATATGTAAGACATGGAATAGCAGTTAGAAGCCAAGCCTATTTTTAATATTAATATTCATTTTGTAATGTCAAATTGTCATAACTTTTTATATCCACTCATAAATGTTGAAATAGGCCCATGATTCAGGCCCATTAAATCACTTGTAAATTACCACTGATGAGGCTGAAATCGCTAGTTCTAAAGATGTGCTGCTGTGAGGGCTTCCTGTAGCTCCGTGAATTACTACCTGCAAACTGCCTTACTGGTTGCTGCCACTGTCCGGTCAGACCTGATGAATGCCTGGCTGGTTGCTGTCCTGGGGCTCCGAATGGCAAGGCCAGGCTTCTAGCCCAGCATGAACGTAATTATTGCTACTTTCGATTTTGACTTCAGAAGGGACAGTAGTGTTCAAAAAGTGTAATTGTATAATGTGACTCTCTTTTACTTAAACAGAATCAAACATGTATTTTTCATTATTTCTTAAGACTCGAGGAGCATGGAACAGGTGAATGGTTATGTTCTGTTTTGTTGCCCATTGTTAAGATCTGTGTATCTCCTGGGCCTTTACAAACTCCCTACAGCGTGTGGAACAAATTAAGAAAATATAAGAGAGAGTCAGGCCTTGATAATCATTCGAACTGTAAGATGTTCTCCGGCTTGAAAATAAGATACACTGTGGGGCGCCTGGGTGGCTCGGTCACTTAAGCGTCTGCCTTCGGCTCAGGTCATGATCCCAGGGTCCAGGGATCGAGCCCTGCATTGGGCTCCCTGCTTAGTGGAGAGCCTGCTTCTCCTTTTCTCTCTCCCTCTGCCTCCTGCTTGTGCTTGCTGTCTTTCTCTCTCTCAAATAAATAAAACCTTAAAAAAAAATGAAGATACACTTGTAAAACAAAGTAGCTGCAGAAGTTTATGTCTTATTTAGGTTTATTTTGCATACTCTCTATACCAACATAGTGTGCAGCTGTCCACCCTGAGGCCGAGATTTGCCTCCTCTGCCCATTGATCCCACCAGGCTTCCCCAGGAAGTCTGTGTTCGGAGTAGGATTCCTGGGTTCCTTTTCTGTTTAGGTTCCATTTTGGGTTTGTCCTTGACTTTATTTACTTTTGAAGGTAACAATTTACTTGGTTCCTTTTTGATTTCTTCTTAAAGAAGGAAAATCTTCCCTCATAATCCTGAGGTAGTATTACTTTATGTAAGTAAAGTAAAAATGGAACCATAGGGCCATGGGTTCTTTGCTCGAGTTTCATCCTTCTGAATTGTCCTGAATGACAATGATGGGTAGGTCATAAGACGTTTAGGTTTGCCACCTGAGAAAGGCCAGCACCAAATCCTATCATTCATTTTTTCAATGAGTTAGAACCACAGTGTAACCATGTGTATGTTACAAAATAACGTAAAAATATATCTCGATTTTAGTGTACCGTAGTGAATCTCTGACCTATACGTTCATGTTTGCCAGCTCCTCTAGCTAGCCTATCATTACACTGAGCCAGTCGATATCTATTCAAATTTTATTCCTCTGTATTTTCATAAAGCCTTGTTATTTATGTGTGTTATGTTTCGATAATAGCAATGAAAGACATATGGTAAAGTAATTCTTTGGTCGTGAATGGGTTTCCTTTTTATTCAGGATTTTTTTTTTAAAGCAGATAAAAAGTAACTTTTTTTTTTTTTGAAAGATTTTATTTATTTCAGAGAGAGACCAAGGTGGGGCGCAGGGGGGCAAGGCAGGAGGAGGGAGATGGAGAGGGAGAAGCAGACACCCTACTGATCGTGGAACCTGTCCAGGGGCTAAATTCCAGGACCCCAAGTTCATGATTTGAGTCGAATTCAGGTGCTCAGCCAATGGAACCACACACTTGCCCCAAAAAAGTATCTTTATTATGGCTTCTGATAATATTCGAAATGTATGTTATTGGTGAGTTAGCTAAACCTTTTTCTTCAGATGCATATATTTGTTTGAATACTGACATTCTAAAGAAGTTATGTTTCCAGAAGTGATTCTCTGAATAAGCTGTTCTTATTTGTAAAATTTCAGTGATGTAGCTTCAAGTGCTGAATTTTTTCTTTTCCTGAATTCAGTGAGGCTTTAGAGATTTGGGTTGATAACATATTTCTCCGAGAATGTGGGTAGGTGACTTTTGCATGACAAATTTCTATTTTCTAAGCTAAGACTTTTCTTGCTCTATAATCACTTCTAAAAGTCATGTGTGCATTGAACACAATGAGATTTCTGGACGCACTCCATGATACTGTACAATTCCACAATGCAATTAAGAATCATCACATGATCATGGACTGCAGAGAATATTAAATGTCAAAGAATGGCTGGAGGGAGATTTTGTAAAGGAAAATGACCTTTTTGATGATCAAGACCAGTTCTGCCAACACAGTTTTAGAACAAAAAGAGAGATGTGACCTCATGTGAGCAGAGATTTTCTAGACATGTTGATGGTGGGTTATAAGGCAACATAGATTTGGAGCTTTGTTGCAGCTTATTAGGGATAAATATGTATCTATTACTCTTAGTTAATTTATCCAGTATAACGGGAAATCCTTTTTTTTCGGAGACCACAGAGCTAAATGACTTTTAAGAAAGCATGTGATTTGGTATTAAGTCAGGTTTTTGTACTAGCTCTGCCTGCTGGAGTAAACTTCAAGAAGTCACAACTTCCTTACCTTTTCAGTGAAGTATTAGTAACGTACCAATTTCATAGGGTTGTTGCCGAATCTTAGGACATGACACATATTGTCTTATTATTTGATGAACAATTACTTCAAGGTCATTAGAGAAAATAAGTTGTAAAATCTCTTGGCCATCAAAAGTCCCTCAGTGTTACGTTGGGTTCCCTTAAATAGCTTTGAGCTGTTCACAGATTGGATGGGGCACTTACTTTGTTCAAATGTCGTGTCTCCTTCTGTACAACTGGTAATATAATCTCAGTTATTCCTCACACCAACCGAGCAAGTTAAGAACTATATTATTAGGGGCGCCTGGGTAGTGTAGTCGGTTCAGTGTCCCAATCTTGGTTTCAGCTCAGGTCATGACTTCAGGGTCTGGAGATCGAGCACTTCATTGGGCTCCACACTCAAAGCAGAGTCTGCTTGAGATTCTCTCTCTCTCCCTCTGCCCCCACCACTCATGTTCTCTTGGTCTTTCTCTGTGTAAAATAAATAAATAACTCTTTAATAAAAATAGAACCATATTTGTATGTCTTAGGTTAAATTACTTGTGGATGTTAGCTCAACTTATAAGCGACGGGGCGTTACCAACCCGGGTTCTCCGAATCCAACAGTCATGTCCTTAAACATCGCCCTTAGTCCCAACTCACACCATATATTAGAGTAGTTGTTATTGGCTTGTTAATTGCTACCTGCTGCCATGCTACCATTATTTTGGCATCAGCGGAAAGGGAATGGAAGGTAGACCAATCTGTTCTTACAGATTTTTAGTAGGAAGTTTTTCATCACGTATACTCATATTTTATTGGCCAAAGAAAATCAGTTGTCCAAGCCTGACTGCAATGGGGTGAGCGGATACCTCTGCCCCCAGGGAACGGTATTGTACGTGGTGTTCCAAATCACCCTCTGTGGTTTGATACATAATATTTACATTCCCCTTTTGAACAATTCAGGCTTCAGGGGCTGACTCTGGAAATGTAAGTCCTTAATA
Organism: Ursus americanus; assembly: GCF_024610735.1. Classification (NCBI taxonomy): domain Eukaryota; kingdom Metazoa; phylum Chordata; class Mammalia; order Carnivora; family Ursidae; genus Ursus; species Ursus americanus. The sequence goes on along the minus strand of NC_142164.1, from coordinate 113,749,842 downwards.
GCCTATTGTTCATTGGAAGCTTTATCAATAACAGAAACAGTCAATTAACACATTTTGTATGTTAAATGTAGTATGTATTGTGTTCTTACAATAAAGTAAGCTCGAGAAAAGAAAATGTTTTTAAGAAAACTGTAAGGAAAAGAAAATACATTTATAGTATTATGTTGTATTTATTGGGGAAAAAAATCCCCATATAAATGGACCGATGGTGTTCAAGGGTTAACTGTATTTTCTTATTTTCTGAATGAATGAATAGCATGCAGGCAAGAAATATGAGAAGAATGAGAAGGAAATGCAAAACAGTGTGGGCCCATCGGCCATCAAATTTGAAACAGGTGATTGTTTTCATAGAGGAAGGGAGAACACAGTGGATACTATGTATTCTTTAAATTATTTTAGGTGGAACCTTAATTACTTAACCTGTTGGGAATTTGTGGACTCCGCTGTGGTTGAGATCCTTATATTTGACTGTGAGATTAGTCACTTATCATTACCAACTTCATACAGTCACATATCCTTTAAGCCCTTATGGAAAATGGTCAAATATTTGCCCACTTTCCATATTTCCATTATTCAATAATCCTAAATAGACAAAAGCACTCTTCTAAAGTGGCGTTTACTCAGTGCGCTGTCACATCTAGGTTTCAGTGAGGGACACGGTTTATTTAAGTCTACATCTATTAGTAAATCCAGTTACTATTAAGGTCATATTTAACCGTTACCAACGGAAGAGTGTTCTATTTTTTTATCGCTGTTGTAAGCCAAGAGATGGTGGGTAGGGCTGAAACCGAAAGCGCACTCCACCCATGAAAAGCAGCAAAAAAAGTGCATTCTAAGAATTTGATTAACCAAAAAAATGATAGTAGAGGCCATTAAGAGGCTTCCCATCTCCTGGTTGCCTTGTTTGTAGCAGGGGTCCCCGCCCGTGGTTCATGTTCACCATGTTCTGGGATAGGGTGGACAGACTAGGTCTTAGCAGAGTTTTCGAGAATTGCCTGAAAAGCACTCGGCTTGCCGTCCTTGCCAGGGCCGTAGCGTCAACACTGACATGGCAGCCAGCCCTCTTCGTCCTGTTCTAGAGCCCTTCATGAACCAGGCTCGTTCCTCTGTCATACTTTGCCATTAAGTAAATGATGAGCACGAGATGCAGCATATAAAGGTGATGCAATTTACTCCCATTCTAGAATAAGCCTGGGTCCTAGGGTGCTGTTTGATCTTTATGCCCACCTTCCGGGAAGCAGCCATTTTTACCACAGCCACTGTACAATGGCTGTCTACAGGTGCGCTTGGGTGCTTCCTTCATTATTTCTGTCAACAGACACTGAGTGGATGCCTGTGCCTGTTGCATGAGAGAAGGACATGTGAGTAAATAGTTTCTTTGGAAGGTTATTCTAGGCAGGAGGACGTTGTTTCTGTTAGGTTAGTGGGAAAAATGTGAAAGCGATAGAAGAAATCAAAAACCAGAGGAGTGTGGTAGGTTGGCAGTGTGGGTCTCTGAGGTAAAACCATTGGGGAATTTCTAAGAAGTCCTATAGAACAGAAGTCAACTAATGACGTCTGGTGGGCTCAACCTGACCAGCCTTTAGTAAATAAGTTTTATTGTCATGCTGCCATATGCATTTTTGTACATTAGGACTTGGGCTATTTTTATGCTCCGGTGGTAGAGTTGAGTATATGTTATAGAGATCATGTGGCCTAAAACATCTAAGAGTACCTAAAAATATCTGGGTCAGTCCTGCAAAAGTTTGCTGACCCCTGGTGCAGAACTTATCTCAAACTTGACCTTCTGGAAGGTGAAAGTAGGGTATGTATTCACTGAACCCTTCCTATAAGCCTAGAGTTTTCCCCACCAGTATATGAACTGCATTTAAAGAACCGAAATGAAACCTTTGAGACAGAAAATTGCGGAGGTCATTGAGCTAGCTCCCTTGAAGTGAGGCCGCCAGTGGACCTAGATCTGTCTACCACAGCTACTCTACAGGCTGTAAAAGCAGCTGTCATAGTACTGTTATTTTGCAAGGATTAGCTTCTTCTCACCCGCCAACAGTTGTGCTTATTTGATCCACAAAAAGGTTGTTTTCCCTTTACCATCATTCAGAACATTCTGGTTATCGTAGATATCTCATTTTCAGACGGTAGTTGTGTGAGTGTGTTTGCGTGCCATACCCCTCAGGGTTTTTTTAATTCAATTTTGTAAAATAAATTAGACAATTTGACCAAGTTGGAATTGTATTTGTTGTCACAGAGTAAGGGACAGAGCTGACAGGAGCCTGTGCCCAACAGATAGCTTCTAAATAATGCATGTACCTGACAGCAAGGGCAAGCTCTGTGGAGCGGAATGTCTCCTAGAAGAACAATTTTCTGTTTGATGCTGCTTGAGATGCTCGTTATCTGTAATTATGTACAAAACCAACACCTTTCGTATTTTCCATGAAGAGCTACTTTGGAGCTGGATTTTATAAGAATTACAGGTGGCTTAGGTGCTGCCGTGCTGCTCTGGGACTGAAAGTAGAGGGACTCATTTTGAGTAGAAGGCGATGGATCCAAGATGCAAACAAAAGTGAATTTTATGAAATGGAGCCCCCTCCTTTAACATTTCCCCAGGGGAGATTTTATGGCCAATGATTTCTTGAACATATCATCTGCTATAGGTAATAACGACTCATTTCATAAAATATAATGTATATTTTGCAATAGAGAACATTTTGAGCCTATATGCATAGCAATTCTTTTAAATGACTGCCTCTTCAGAAAATAGAAGACTGATCTTTTTTTTTGTTGTTTTTAAGGTTTTATTTATTTATTTGACAGAGAGAGAGACAGCCAGCGAGAGAGGGAACACAAGCAGGGGGAGTGGGAGAGGAAGAAGCAGGCTCTCAGTGGAGGAGCCTGATGCGGGGCTCGGTCCCAGAACACCAGGATCATGCCCTGAGCCCAAGGCAGACGCTTAACGACTGAGCCACCCAGGCGTCCCAGAAAATAGAAGACAGATCTTAAGGAATCTTGAGCGAATAGGGCTCTATTACATACTCAACCCTTATTTTCCAGGAGCAACTTATTACTCTAATTCTAGTGGACGAGCACAGCCTAGGAGGTTGAAGGTGTTAATTTTTTTGTCAGTGTCCCCGTGAGTAACAAAATGTCATTGATTTTTTAAAAAACTACATAATCCCAAACTAGGAATTGTTTCCACTCTTAGAATCGATCATTGAAAGACAAGATCTCGTAAAATGGTCCCTGATTGTCCATTGCTTAATGGGTTCTTGTCCTGATAGCTTTAAAGGTCCCAGCCCGGTAATACTTGGGCTGAATGTCTTTTTTTCACACAACATCAATGAGGCTTTATTTTATATAAAACAATCTAGAGTAGAATCCTTCCCCAAACCTAATATGAATGTCACATTCCATTGCTTAGAAAACACACAGGTTTTCACTGTCGTCCGTGCCTGAACAGGAATGCTTCGTTGGGTTTCAGTTGGGTTCTAGAAGTTCTGTTTATCATCTTTGATGCTGTGCTTTTTATATTTGAAGACATAGCATCGAATAAGCATTTGCTTAAGAGTTGTGAATTGTAAGATTAAACAGAGGGGAGTCGAAGACATAAATGTGATACCTCAAATGTCCAGTTATTGCTGGTGGTAGGTATTATTGATAACATGTAAAAATAAGGATTTCCTATTTAATGTAAAAAACCACCTCTGACAGTCATCTGATTCTTACCACATCTCCTTGGAAACATAGAAATGACCCGGAATATGGATATCTTTTGCCGTTAGTTTGACACCGTGGATTCCATGGGTTGGTTGAAGCATCAAGTTACCTACGCCGTGCCCTCTTTCTTCCTGTGGAGAAAACCTAGCGTTCGTTGCATTTTCTTCCTAAACGTTTGTAGGTATTTCTAAACACGTTTAAATTAGATTGTACATTGGACTTTTTCAATTTTGTTCCCAAATGAGATGGTGACTGTATTTCAAACTTGTGGGGTGGGAGGGAAGTTAAAATGGTGCAAGGGGATTTCCGGTCTGAATATTCGTAGATTTATCAATATCAATCCCATCAATATACGTGGAGCACTAGCAGTGGGAATAGAACTCTTTTTCTGAGAATGAGCCTTTTTGGTTTGCCTTCTCAGCATTGCCTGCGAGAGCGAACACACAAACAAAATGATTTGCAAGGAAGGAGCACAGTTTAACATTTTTCACAGTGTTGCTTCTTCCCCCAGAGTTGCCTGCAATGGAAAAGAAATAAATGATGAAGATCATACTTCTAAACCATGTGATTAAGAAACTCTTTTTTTTTTTCCTTTGCAAATAAAGTCGTGGCGTTCACTCCCGAAACCTTAATGGATATCTTCCTGGTTTTCTTTTTGATTTCCAGTCACCCAGAAGTTTTTTTCCCTATGCTCTGTTCTTACTCTTCTATACCCTCGGAAAACACATTGGAGTTTTGTTTTGTTTTGGGTTTTTTTGCTAGAACATAAGTGCAAAAAGAACTTCCATTTTTGAATGCCTGCAGTCTTCAAATCACAGAGGAAGACAGGAAGGAAAGCTAACAAGAAGCCCTATTAGTGAGGGTCACAGAAAAAAATTTTTTGCAGCTGCCTGAAGACCATGCTTCAGGGAATATACAGGGAGCTCTAAATCACTGTGCAGAGCTGTTTCCATCCTCCTCAACCAATAAATCGCCCCAAAAGGGATGGTCAGAGTCGTGCAAGACATAACTTGGCTGGCATATTGGGAAGGGTGGGATCCATTTAAGGAGCATCAACATGTGTTTGTCCAGCCTTGATGTATTCCAGTGAGCTCATTTTTGGAGAGTTCTGGTTGGCTTCATACCCTTTCTTCTTCTGCACTTAGAATTGTGTTTGTCTTCAATAGGGGAGCAAATTCAGTGCATGCACGTGTGCTCGTGTTGCTATAGAAACTTCATCGTGCGCCTGCTACATGAGTGCATGTTTGATTGCTTGCTCAGAAATGCTAATTGTGCGGCTCTAAGGTAGTTCTTGCAAATATCAGTGAGCAGACACCTAAGCGGTCTGTCCATATGCTCTGGATAAAAAAACAAGAGTAGTTGGCATACGCAGTCCTTCGCCAGTTTAAGAAAGTACAAGAGACCTTCACCCCCAACACATGCTCCATTGAAACAGGCCAACTTGTGCTGTGCAATCTATCTTGTTAATCAAATTTCCATCATGGTTTCCCTTTACAGCCAGAGACGGCATTTCACTCCAGGCTGAAAGGCTCATTGAGCCAAACTCACAGTCCTTCGCTCTAGTACGGCTGTATGTGCGGTCTACTCAAAAAGTGTTCATTTCCCGACAGTTGTCCCTTCACATCCTAGTAGCTGACCACCCTGATGGACGCTATAATTGCCTATCCCTATTGGAGGAGCCCCCGTACTGGGTGATGGTGAAAATGTCCAGGCTCGGTTCACAAGTGATGTGCCACTGGTTCCGAGCACGAACGCGCCTGGTCCGACATCGCAAAATAGAGTAAGATGAAATTCTAGCTTATGAGCCATCAAGAGAAAGGATCTGTTTTCATTTTAGGAAAGGAAAAGTGCTTGTTGAGTTTCGGCCAAAAGATATAACGCTTCTATCTTTTAATTAAGATGACATGTCACTGATGGTCTTGCAACATTAATTTAATCCATCCCAGTGTAATGCAAACAAGGGGGAAGGCAAACATGCATGGTGTTCTGTAAAAACCCTTTCACGGGTAATGCCTCATTGAGGGATTTGATTTTACAGCATGTGACAGTAAATCAGAGCTACCATAAATAAAACTCCATATCCAGAGTCACACAGAAGAGGTCCTTGTGTTCATCACACTTGGAGGACAACAGTTTCTAATTTACTGCTGATGTCCTACAAAGTACTAATGTACTTGTCCTGTTTTTTCTTGGAAATCTGTGTTACGCAGGGCATAGAGTACCAAATGACAGTTACGTCAGAAAACGGAATGGTCATCTAAATAATTGGAAGTGTGAGTCATGAATTTGTACGAGTTTGTGAGCTTTTGTGAATTACCCAGAAATCTCATTTAGTCCCATTACCCCCACTCATGACAGCTGCCTTTTGGGCTGTGTATGGATTTTATCTCAGTGCCATGAGAGCATTGAGGGAGCCTTTCCCTCCTTTCATTTGTAGCAATTGTGTGTCAGTTTTTCTTGAAGAATAAATAAGTGGTGGGACCCCCCAGGTGGCTCAGTGGGTTAAGCGTCTGCCTTCGGCTCAGGTCATGATCCCAGGGTCCTGGCATCGAGTCCCGCATCAGGCTCCCTGCTCAGCGGAGAGCCTGCTTCTTCCTCTGCCTGTTGCTCCCCCTGCTTGTGCTTGCTCTCTCTCTCTCCCTCTCTGACAAATACATAGATAAAATCTTAAAAAAAAAAAAAAAGAATAAATAAGTGGTTCGGTTCCAGCTGTATCTACTTGAGATAGTATTAAAGCACTAGAAGAAATGACACTTTTAAATAGGAAGTGTTTTAGAAGAGAACCCAAAAGATATTTTTTCCAATGGTGGCAAAAGCTATCCATAATAATGCATACAATGGACATTTAACAGGAACAGGGAGGCGTCTTGTCCTTCATTGGTAGTCCTGCCATTGTGTCTTTTATGAGCCAAATTTATGTCACCTGATCCTCAGGGCTTATTGAATGTCTATGTTCAGGCCCCATGAAGAATCAAGGTGTTGGTCTCTCCTGCAGAAAGGAAATCGTTCATTTGGGTGAATTCACTGACTTCTCAAAAACACCTTGTTTGTTGTTGTGCATGCATGGCTTAAGATTATAAGTGGCAAATGGGACCCAAATGAAGAGAATATTCTATCCATATCTTCACCCTCCTAACACGGGATCCCATGCATGAGTCACCTTGACATCCTGTACTAGGAAGATATGTGATCTTTTATTCCCTTGACGGTTATATAGAAATTCCTGGAGATGTCAATAGGGAATGAAATGTCCTAAAAACACTCCGTGATCTTACAAGGAGAAGTGCATTATAAATATATGTGTAACTCTGATTCACGCTGTTTGGAGAGGACACTCTGGAGGTTAGCATGGCCAAATCTTGAGTCCTGAGGCCAAATATTTGCTACATCCTAATGAAAACCTTCAGCCAAACTTGGAGGGGGAAAAACCAGTGCCTTGGTTGTTGAGTAAAATGTCAATTTTGAATGTGATTTTTTTAGTTGTTTTCCATGTTAAATTAAATCGAGTCATACCATTCGCTCAGAATGACCCGGACAAATGGTATAGTATTCCAGATGTAAAATTTTGGTGAACATTCTGTGGGAAATTAGGAAGTAGAGCTTAATAATTTGGTCATTCGGATCTCACATAGATTAATTTTTCCTTCCTTCTTTCTTTCCTTCCTTCGTTCTCTCCCACCCTCCCTTTTCTTTTTTATCTGTTCTTTTTGGTGTTCTTTTTTAAAAATTATCTTGGCAAACTGTGTCTTCAGAAATCAATTGTTATTTGCCGGGGTCATCATACTTCGGGTTGAGGTAGATTGGCTTTTATAATTACCTTCTCGAAGCTAAGCACTGGCAAATACTCGGAAACAAGGTGGTGAGGATTTCAGCTTTTAAATATGATGGATGAGGAGTTGAAAATATTTGCACTTCTTTCAAATCAATTATCCATTTTCGGCTTATCATTGGGTAATGTGTGCAGAGAAATAGGAAGTCAGCCATTAAGTCAAAATAACCAGTAACGTCTGACCTGACCTATACTACTGGGAGTGTAGTTTTTCAGGTAGTTAACCTGGAATAGTGGGAACATTGCTGAACCTGGCTACGAAACTATTTGCTATTTACTTTGGGACTAAGCCAGTTAACCACCTCTCAAATTGAAATGGTTTTCACCCTCTGTGCTCCTGCAGTTAGGGTCAGATGAAATGGCAGGTGTGAAATATTTTTAAAGGAAAAGCTGTGATCCAAGATATTCACGTCATGACTATCGACACCATACGTGCATTCCGTGTGTTGTAGTGGTAGTTTTATATATTTATGTCAGTACTGTATACAGACATAACCTTACTGTGAAATCCAGTCGTGAGCCACTCACAATGAAGCCACAATTAAGACCAGTGCGGTACTGAGTAAAAAACCCTTCCTTTTAGGGTCACTGAGGGACTAGTAAAAATTATCTCTTAGAAGGTAGGATTCTTAGGCTCTTTCTATTTAAACATATTTAGAAATTGGTTTAACAAATATATATTCTTTGTTTTCTCCCAATGTAATAACCATCTAACAATTATCAAATGGCATTATTTTCAGAATAAATAAATGTAGTTACAGCCATTGAGGCCCCCCCCCCCCCCGCCTTGGGAATGTGTAAGACCCAGTTCTTCTGTATGACCCCATTCATTAAATTGCTATTGCGGAGCAAAGAAATGAATTGTTCGTTAACATTGTTGATTGACTACAGTAACTACGATGTTTTCCTTCCAGCAACAAAGATAGCATGGCCTGATGTTTTTGTGGTTAGGCTCACACATACTAAACATCAAGTAATTATTTCTGCTATCATTATAATTACTTGTGTTTATTTGAAATACAATACGAAAACAATGTATTAGAAAACTGTCTCCAAAATTCCTTTGGGAAAGCAATAGTATCTTTTTTCTTAGACCCCATATGAAAAGATCAAGTTTGTCTCTAATTCAGATGTCCCTTGCTGATGCTATGCTGTAGATCTTCCACGTATGTCATGTTAGGTAGGTCTTCTTCTTTATCCAAATCTTTGAGTATCTCACTATTCATATTGAAAAGAAATTCAGAAACCTAGCATTAGGCTTTGAACCCCTTCATTGTTTACCACTCTTTTATGTGTGTTCATCCATCCACCCATCCCAGCAACACACATATTTATTTAGCATGTGATATCATTTACTAGCTACTTTCGAAGACCCTAGTTCAAGGAATCCTTCTCCTGTTGATACTTCCCTCGTGCAAATTTTCCCCTGAGCATCCGATCAATGCAGCTGCCAGTTTTCTACCGTGTACCATTCGGATCAGCGCTTGGACCTTCACAGATTTTCTCCTCGCCTTGTCTTTCTGAGTTGCTGTGGATAGGCTGATAGTTCGTGAGCCATGTGATTTTTGACCTCGCCGACTATGAGAAGAGGGGCTTCACTCCAGGGGCCTTGTTGGTGCCTGAGCTGGGCTACTTTGCAACAAACTGAATTCCCCCCTAAGGAAAGAGGCTCGAGAATTAAGGAACACAGAACCTGTTTTTAAGACGGTTTTGACTACTGGAGCAGGAAGAAACACAATGAGAAACACCTAAAATATACTCACAGAAGATATCTGAAGTGAAAATAATTCAGTTTTAAAGAACGTTAATATCGTTCACAGAATTTTTTTTTCTTTCAGGAAATCGGGTGTAGTTTTCATGTTGCAAAAGGACACCGATGCTGAAGTATTTGCCACAACAGAGCCCAGACTCAGCGTCACTCTTAACCCCTCCATCTGTCCCTAGAGCTGGCTTCTCCATCTTGGCACTCTTTTTTTTTTTTTAAAGATTTTATTTATTTATTTGACAGAGAGAGAGAGACAGCCAGTGAGAGAGGGAACACAAGCAGGGGCAGTGGGAGAGGAAGAAGCAGGCTCCCAACAGAGGAGCCTGACGTGGGGCTCGATCCCAGAACGCCGGGATCACGCCCTGAGCCGAAGGCAGACGCTTAACCGCTGTGCCACCCAGGCGCCCCCATCTTGGCACTCTTAACGCTGGTGCCTGGATCCTTCTTTGTTGTGGGGGGAACTGTCTTGTCCACTGTAGGACACTGAGCAGCACCTCTGGCCTTTACCCGCTCGCTGCCGGTAGTCGCCCCCTGTTTGTGACAATCAAAAATATTTCCAGAAGCTGGGAAGTGTCCCCCGGGTGGGTGGAACAGACAAGTAGGTATAAGCAAAAGTATCCCTCCTTAAACAATACTGTTCTAGAATATTATTAGAGTTTTGCAGTGTTAGCTGTAAGCTTTTATTCTCCCACTTTTAGCCACGCTCAAGACAGCAAAAGAAACTGGAAACCATTATGAAAGCTAAGTCTGTACAAGTTTTAATTCTTAATCAGCCAGTTTGTTTCTGCAAACGTGATGTTTATAACGTGGAAGTACTGTTAAAAGAAGCATCGTTTCAAGTACAATCTGTGTCGTGAGGGCAACGTAGAGCCTGAGAACCCTCGTTATTGGAGCCCCGCAGTGCGAAGGGTTATCCTGGGTTTTACCTGCGTGGAATTTAAGAAGCTGCTGCTTTTGCCATAAATCATTTGGAAGCTTCGCCATGCTGGGAGCGTGAGAAGAACTGCTGGGTAGACATCAGTATTTTCAGCTTGGTTGTTTCCAGCTGCTCGTTGAATACAAACGCCAATCCCGAATATCGAAAGCTCCTTGAGAGGAGGGCCATGTGTTCCACACAGTGGGGTTATTAAGAAGCATGACTCATAATTAGGAATAGAGGAGTCGGTATTGCAGTCATTTGTTCACAAATATTCAGCCCTTGTTACATAGAACACTATCATGGGTGTGTTAGCGTTTAACCGTCATGATTCTTTGTGTTGTCGTCCTCCAAAGGTTTTCATATTGCTTTTGTGGTAACAGGAAAAAAGTAGAGTTTGTAAAGTATGTAAAAAAAATGACTAGGAAGATGGTTGCCCCAACTCTAGCACATCGCACCATTCGAATCCAATCCTACTCCTGCTCCATAGAATTTGCCGCATGTAAAGACCAGCGTGGCCGGAAGTCTAGGAGTCTTGCTCAGTCATTGGAATCACCCCCAATACGTGCACACCGCAAGAATGCTCACACGTTTCCATCCTTGGTATCAGATACAGTATGTGGCTTGAACCATACAATAGAGAAGCTCTTAAAAGCAAATTTTAATATGAAAACCCCTCATTCAACTTGGATCTTAATTGTGTTTGCTCACAGCAGCACGGGGTAATTAGACACTGATGGTTCTACAGCTTCAGAACGCAGCCCTAGAAAACAGGACTTCTCTTGCTCAGTTTCGAGGCAACTTTTGGTGCTATCTCAGAGTATCCATCTGCAAACTGGAAAATGGTATTAGCTCTACGTTCGGATGACTGTCATCAGCTCGGTTTCAAAGCTCACTAAAATACTGCGGTCGGGCTCTCCTCGGCAACGTTATCAACTCACAGACATTGAATGTTGGCGGAGGGCTTGTGTTGACGAAGACTTGATTTTCTGCAGTTCTTTCTTCCAGATAACCTACCCATATCTAATTATTGAGGTATTCGATGTTTCAGGGAATATTGCCTTTGCAGATAATTTCAGGAGAGGTTGGATGACGAGATAATTAGATCAGTAGGGAAGCAGGGTTTCTTTCTTTTACTGTCTTTAAAATGATATGAAGACTTTGCACATTTACCCATTTCCCTTTTTACTGCTTTGTTAGTAATTATTGCCCATCTCTTATTCATGGCAACACAATGTATAATCGTTTTATACAAAGAAATGCGTGTGCATGAGGGGGCATGTGTTTATAGATTATAAGGGCCAAAAACCATCTTAAGGTACTTGTAGCATTTTCTTAATTTTTCCTATCTCCAAGCAGAAACGTGTTAAAAAAAAAAAATCTACACGTTTGCCTCCCTTAGAATGCTAAAATAATTTCAGAGTTTCTGCCCTAGGGACCTCTGTGAAAGATTGAAGCACTCAACTGCCTGTGGTAAGATAGGGACAGGAAGCCAACAAGCATGTTCCCAAGCTCTTAACTTCCCTGTGTCCTTGGAAACACTTGTCCAAGAGCATATTAGCGGGCAAAACTGTCTTGCCTCTCAGGGACTTGTATTTCAAGTTTCAAACAAAATGATGAGCTCTGCGTGTCTCTTGGCCAGCCTTTCCTATTCACAGGGGATGGCGGTCTACAGTTGGTGAGCTGTTGGCTCCCTTGGAGAGACCATTCCAAATTCAGGTGATGGCTGGTCAAGTCACGCCCTGCCCAACCTTGTTGAAGGGGGGGTGGTGAGGGGGAGGTGATCCGTTTCTTTGACTTGACAAGAATGCTGTTATTAAACACAAAATAGGAGGCACCCTGGCTTTCAATTAGAGGAACCTAGCTTGAAATTTGGGCCCCACCCACTTAGGACTTAGAGTACTTTGGACAAGTGGCGTAACACTTTCTTCCTCTGTGGAACTGCAACAGGAGTAATGACATTATAGTGCTGTTGATACAATTAAAAGCAATGATTGTTATAATGTCCTTTTAAAAAAAAAAAAGTGCTGACCTAAAATCTGAACCTTTGCTAATATAGCTAATTTGGACACTCATCCAGCTTGATGCCATCTTTGAATTTGCCAGAACCGCTTGCCCCATTGATCACAGTGGGTGGGGAGGAGCACAGTGTGTGGCTGAAAGGTTTTTCCTCATAAAGTTCTTTTTTTCCCCCTTAAGATTTATTTATTTTTCTAGAGAGGGGGAAGGGGCAGAAGGAGAAAGAATCCAAGGGCACTCCGGGCTCAGTGGGGAGCCAGTTGCAGGGCTCCTGGGGGGGGGGGGGGCTTCGTCTGGACCCTGAGATCATAAGCTGAGCCAAAACCAAGAGTCTGACGCTTAACTGACTGCGCCACCAGGCGCCTCTCTTTTAAAGTTCTTAAACGGTATTACCAAAATATAAGTAAAATCAGTAATAATATAGAAGTGGAAAAAGTGGGGTGGTTGTGGAGCTGTCCAAGTCTGTGACACCAAGAGCAAAGTTAATGGGTCTGCCGGCTCACTCATTTGCTAGAGCATTCGAATCTTGATTTTGGCCTCCTGAGATCAAGCCCTTCTTGGGCGTACAGATTACTTTTTTTTTTTTTTTAAAGATTTTATTTATTTATTCGATAGAGATAGAGACAGCCAGCGAGAGAGGGAACACAAGCAGGGGGAGTGGGAGAGGAAGAAGCAGGCTCCCATTGGAGGAGCCTGATGTGGGGCTCGATCCCACAATGCTGGGATCACGCCCTGAGCCGAAGGCAGACGCTTAACCGCTGTGCCACCCAGGCGCCCCTACAGATTAGTTTTAAATACATACATACATAAACTAAGAAACCACGCTTAGGTTTCTTCTCCTTTGTGCCTCTGCAACAAGGAACAGTAGGCGATTATTAACTACATATATAATAAGATGTTAGTCTCAAGGGATGAGTCACCCTTTTGTGTTGGGGAAACAATGAAGGATGAGACTAAGGAAAGGTAGGGAGAAGTAAAATAATGAGGCCTAATGTGATATAAATGAGTTTGTGTCCCTTCCTGGCTCTGTAAGTCTAATAATGTGGCTGTCTTTACCCTCTGCTGTATCTACTAGGAAGTAGGTCCCTCATTTGCAGAGTAGAGGGCAGAATGATGAGATAAGTCTGGTGAGTGGCCTCAGCTCGTGGGTGAGGCCCCCTTTCCAAGTGCACTTGATCATCCTGACTATTCGTGCCTCTGTGAAATATTGCCAAAGAGAACAAGAGGAGCCTGCCAGAAAGAGAAATTTCCTAGGGCAAGAGATGAAAAAGAAATGGAACGAAGGGTGAGATTAAAAAAAAGAACAGAAAAGTAATTGCAGGAAAGAAATTAGAACAATTACATAAACAGAGATTGGCTTCAAGGACACATGGCCAAAATCCCAGAATCGGAGGAAGGCAGGCACTGTGTTCGGAGAAAAACACAACAAGAAACCTTTGAGAGTTAGAATGTCGAATTCTCCAGTGGTGATCAGAGAGGTTCGAGAATAGAAGCGTCAGGTAGGCTACATTCAAAAAGAAAAAGAAATGAAACTCGGATAGGAAAATTTCCAATTTCCCTTTGCATCTTTGACTCCTTCATCTCTCAGAAAAGAGTTTTTAGTCGTAAGGTCCTGGATATCAATGGGAGAAATGCACATGCACATAGACTCCTACGGAGCATAATTAGTAATTATGGTTTGTACAGTTTACGAAAAAGTTTCTTATATGCAGAGCCTCTTCCTTTTCAAGCCCTTCACCTGTGTTCTCGGGAAAGCTATGTTCAGCTTGCTGCTTCCGCTGCGGGGAGACTGGCCTGAATCACGTTGTCTCTTGCTCATCGTGACTGATGGCTGGCGTACCTGGTGTGAATAAAGCAAATGGTCGTAATGACTCTGGGAGCCCCCATCAGACACATTTATCACAGCGGTGGCACGAGCATAGACTGTGAGCCTGTAAGTAATGAAGGATTGGACAGCCGGCTTCCGAGTTCCCTTTAACGAGAAAAAAAAAAAAGCCTTAGAACAAACATATGTTGTGATGTGGCTGTTTTCATTAAATAATCGTTGCAGTTGTTCAGTTGTGTTCTTGCTTGTTGCAGTGTAAATTAAATTTGTCTTTTTCTACAAAAAAAGCATCGTGAGCTGCAAAGAATAGGTGATCTGGGGTCTTGAGACACAGTTCCGGCGCTGGATATAACCCTGGGCCTGTAATGCAGAATACCTTTGGGGCGGTCCTTCTTCCTTGCTTCTGACTGTCCAGGGGGGGGAATTTGCACAAGTGCTTTTGGGAGCTTGCCAAGCTGCGGTAGGCAACTCTCCCCCTCAGCCCCTGCGCTTAGCCTCTCCCCTCCCAGGGGATATAATCCCAGAGATTCCACATGTGTACCTGACCGGAGGGGGTCCGACTAATTTCAGTACTTATCCTTCTACATGAGGCCCACCCTGTGGAACTTGCAAAAAATTTAGCTTTCTGTTCTTTGCATCGATAATGACTTTTCAGGTATTAGCCTTTACTGAGTCTTGTGAAAGATAACAAACAGAACAAGGCATTTTTTTGGGAAAGATCTAAATATCGGAAGAAGACAACGGTCTTTTACAAATCCACAATAGACGTTTCCGTCCGTGAATTTCAGAGGGCTGGTGGAGATAGTGTATGTTAATCCTTCACAGTAATCATGACCTGGGAGGATAATGTGACAGCAAGTCTTGATTCATAATGAAGTTCTTGTTATTCAGAGAGCACACGTGGAGGTCTGCTATGGGTCAGCCATGGGCGGCATCCTGAGCACGAGAACAAGGTCTGTTCTTCAAGCGGCTCGCAACACCCAGAAAAGAGCCACAAGTCACCTGGCAAATTAAGAAAAAGAATGGGAGATGTACAGGAATCTGTCGGAGGATCACTGACCCTCTCCCAAAACCTAGAGCAGCACAGTCCAATAATAATCTGAGCTACATGTGCTATTTGAATTTTTCGGCCAGCCATATTTTAGAAATAAAAAGGAGCTGGTGAAATTAACTTCAGTAATGGATTTTGCTGTACCCTGTATATTTGCAAAATAGCCTTGTTTCAATATATAATCATTGTCTAAACAGTTCAGGAGATATTTTATTTTCCTCTTTTCCTATGAAGTCTTTGAAGTCTGTGTATTTTACACATGCAGCACGTCTCAATTCACGCTCGCCACATTTGCTGTGTTCAGTAACTATATATGGTGCGGATTGCCTGGCTGGCTCAGCCGGGAGAACATCGCACTTTTGATCTTGGGGTTGTCAGTTCTAGTCCCATGTCGAGTGTTGAGATTACTTAAATATAAAATCTTTTAAAATGAAAATAACTATGTGATGTGTGGTTACCATATTGGATAAACCAGGTTGACAGAATGTTTCTTGGAGGATGAACCATTAGGCTTTGGTCATTTGGGAGAATGGCAATGGGAGCCTTGGAGAATGCTTCTCTGCTTGAGGAGTTAGGAAAGTTTCAACACTCAAAGACAAGAGAAGGTAGGTGTCTTCCACAAAATACATGAAGTTCATGGTAGCCTCTCTTGGAAGACAAGGGTTGCCATTTTTCCAAATGGGGTTAGTAGAGGACCAGGTGGGAGGGAAAGAACATTTTGGAAGTATTGAGTGTCAGTTACCTGTGGATGACCAGGTAGAGGAGTGAGATCATCAGAAGTATGGGAATTTGGAGTCTTCAGTGTGTATTGAGTAAAGAAGCTTCAGCAGGGATGTGAGAATTTTACAGCATTTTCAAGTAAGGGTATAGCCAATGCCATTTACCCTACAGAGTGTGTGGTTTCCATTGAATTCTTAGTTTTTCCTATTCCCCGCAGAGGAACTAAGTTAGTTATGTGAACCATCAAAAGTTTATGTCCACCAATTTCGACTGTATCTTTCATACGTCATTATCTTCTATAAATAAAGTTGGGGTTTCTTGTTATGGTGGAATGACGTTTGGATATCGGATGCCAGATCTTTAATTGCAATATTTACATTCTAGTCCTTCATGAAATGAGGACCCATTTTATTTCCTTTAGGGGAATTTTATAAATTTTATGTTTGTAGGCAAGTTCATTTACTAAAATGTTTAGTTTTTACTGTGTAATTTTTTTCTTCCATTCCCACGTGAAGTAAAGTAAATGTATGCATCACACTGAAGCACCTCATTGGCTCAGTCCTGGGAGCACGCGACTGTGATCTTGATCTCGGGGTCCTGAGTTGGTCGTGGAGCTTATTTAAAAAAAAATTTAAGCATCTTACCTACTGGTCTTTTCCATCCAAATTGTTTCTAAGTTTAAAAATATTTTTCTAAGTTTATATATTAACTTTTTTTTTTTTAGAGTATGTCCTTTTTTTTAAAGATTTTATTTATTTGACACAGAGAGAGAGAGAGAGCACGCGGCTGAGGGAGAAGCAGGCTCCCCACCGAGCAAGGAGCCCAGTGCAGGACACGATCCCAGGACCCCGGACCATGACCTGAGCCAAAGGCAGACGCTTAACCGAATAAGCCACCCAGGTGCCCCCTTCTGTTTGTCGTTAAAGACTTTATTTTTAGGGGCACCTGGGTGGCTCAGTCGTTAAGCGTCTGCCTTCAGCTCAGGTCATGATCCCAGGGTCCTGGGATCGAGCCCCGCATCGGGCTCCCTGCTCCGCTGGGAGCCTGCCTCTTCCTCTCCCACTCCCCCTGCTTGTGTTCCCTCTCTCGCTGGTTGTCTCTCTCTCTCTCAAATAAATAAATAAAATCTTAAAAAAAAAAAAAAAGATTTTATTTTTAAGTAGTCTGTATACTCATAGCAGGGCTTGAACTTAGAACCCTGAGATCAGGAGTTGCATGCTCTTCCAACAGAGACAGTCAGTCGCCTTTATGTATTATATTCTGATAGAGAATCTGGGGATGAGAAGATTTAATGTTGTTGTTGTTGTTGTTTTTAGTGGGGGAAAACCAACAAAACAGCATACTTTGTCCAGAAGTATTAACTTTAAATTTATTTTAAAATCGAGAAAGTCACCAGCATCTTGGGAACTGTTTTGCTCCAGGATATCTGTGACTAGCAGTACTGGTGTGGATCGCAGTACTCACCCTCGTGGAAGTGTGGAATTTGTTGGACTGGTAGAATGACAGTAAACGAATGAAATGCCGAACGCCGGAACATAAACTGGATGCATACTGTATTCTGGAAAAGATGAGAGGTAGCCATCTTTGCAGTGGCAATGGACAGAAGGTGTATATTTTTGTTTTGTTCTTAAGAATTGATGAACGTAAAGGAGTACATTTTAAAAGGAAGAAAAAAAGTTAATTGCTTACAAAGTGCAATTACTGCCTCTTCTTCCTGCTGGGTCCTTGGAGCCCAGCTAAGATTGTAAACTAACAGATGAACGGGTGCTGGAACAGAAGGAGGAATACACAGCCCATAAACCAGCCTGGCCGTGGCTGGGCCTCTGGGTTGTTTGCATTGCAAAGGGCAGAGACTGTTCTTTATCTCTGCTATGGCTTAGAAGATTCACCATCGATCAGTAGTGCTAATATCAAGTATTTTATGGCTGCAATTCATTATAGAACCTCTTGAACATCCCTGTGAATGAAAATGGCTCTTACAGAGCTGCCAAAAGCACCATTTGGTTTCTGTTAATTTAGTTACAGGTATAATCAGATGTTTGCTTATTGCTCTCAGTCATTTCACCATCCTAAATATCACAGCTTTAGTTGGGCCCTAGGAAAACTTGAGTCAACTGTATTCATTGAGCTCTAAGTTTAGGCAAATCCTCATGCCGGTCATCCCCGACTTACTCGGATACGAGGGGGTTCAGAAGCTTTAGGAGAACTGTATGCCTGTAGTATACAGGCTCGCTTAGAACATAGCATAAGTCATCACGTCCCCTGAGCTTGTGCACCTGCCTGGTTCTCACTCGCTCCCTCTCCTCTTTCTCTCTGTTTCTGTTTCTCTCTCTCTCTCTCTCTCTCTCTCGCCTTCCCCCACCCCTATCTTCAGTGGACTGTAACACTAGATGAAATCAAAGTGATATCAGGTGTGTAATTAATTATTAGTCTAGATTATGGGTTGGCGAAGTCTTCCTGTAAAGATCCAGATAGTAAATATGTTTGCCTTTGCAGGCTGTTTGGTTTCTTCCACATTGTTCAGCTCTGCCATTTTCTCGAACAAGCAACCCTACACTATACTAAAATCAGTGGGCGTGGCCATATTCCAATCAAGTCGTGTTCACAAAAGCAGGTGGTGATCCAAATCCATGGCCTGTAGTTTGCTGTCCAGTGCTCTGTGGAACAGTGGGCACGATTACTACACCCAATAGTTAAGCCTCTGTGAAGGAGGTAATACGAGAAATAGTCCTCCTAGGGTGTCTAATGTTCTTGTAGGGATTTTGAATTTAGTTTATTCTTTGGTGTTCTCAAATAATGTTATGTATGATAGTTAACCTGTCATCTGCTTTCGTACATGTTGTGTGAGACCTGAGACCAGGTGATCATTTTGTGGTGTTAAACAGTTTGGTTGAGTTGGAAGATGCAATATGTGCTCAATAAATTCCTTCAGAGAGGAGTAGGCTAGGGTCTTCAAGGAATGTTCCCCAGAGTGTTGAATCTCTGTTGTGCTAAGGATCCAAAGCCACAGCCAAAGCTGAGGGCCCCGCCATGTCTTCTGTACTGTGTATTCTTTCTGTAGTTGGGGATGCTGATAGAGCTTCTAAGATGGACACTTAACTCCAGAATCTTGGCCAGTTAAGCGAATCCTTTGAATCCAGAATGTATGTCTGACTCTGTAATTTTCAACAGAAATGATTTAGTGCTCCATTTAATGCGTGCTCGCCATGCTCATATATTAAATGTAAGATAACCATGACCTTGAAGTGCCACTATTATTCATGAGACGTACTTTTGTTTTCTTTTCTTTTCCTTTATTCAGACCAGTTCTCCTGGGTCAGCCAAGGTCAGTGTCAAGGAAAGACTAGGTATTGACTTCTATCCTTCCAAATTCCTGCCAGGCCAACCTCAATGGACTCAGAGACACCTTTGAAATTCTTTGACTGGGAGTCCCTTGTCTAGCAGTGATCCTTTACTTTCTGTTTTCTAAGCACATTTAGGGCCGCTACTCAGGTTGGGTTCCTTGGACCAGCACCGTAACCACCACCTGGGAGCTTTTGGAAACTGAGCACCAACGTACACTTAATGAATCCGAACCTGTCTTTTAACAAGATGTTCGGATAATATGTACGCATGTATCACGTAGTTGCTAATATCTCTTTCCTAGAGATATTAGCAGATGTAGTATATACTATCATTCTCAGAAGAGATTTTCAGCACTTGTCTAATAAAAAACTTAGCATGTCGTACTTGCTTCCAATATAGCGCTTTCCAATAATTTGTAAGTCTGCACACTGTGTAAATAAATGTCTTTTTTCTGTGGAAGTAAATACTCCATGATTTAGCAATATTCAGAGCTCAAGATCTTCCCATTGTTATGTCCTTTCTTCCCTGTGACACCTCTTAGGGAAATGTCATGATAGTTTTTGTTCTGATTCATAAAATGATCCTATGTCAGCACATACACAGGTAACAGTTTACTTGTGCGCGTTACTTGAGCTGGGACAGGGAATTTCTGGATCTTTCTCTCTGTTCAGAGTCAGTTTATATATTAGAAATGGTTGGACTGACAAGTATGAATGAATGCCAAACGGAAACTGGAAAAGATAGGCAAGAACTAAGCAACCGAATATTTTTAGTAATGGCACCATTTATCTTGTGAGAGTTTTTATTATAATATTCATGGTAAATATAATTGTTATCTAAACTGCTAGGAAACTGTGAGGGTAGAAAGGGAAATGTTGGTAATTCTTCAAAGCGTATATGCCTTTCCTTTCCCCGGGTTTCAGGTTGACTCTGGCTCTCAGAGACTTTCCAAACACATAAATGATCATTGTGGTTTCCCCACGTGCATTCTAGAGACTTCCTGCTTAGGTTTTAAGCCCATATTCAGCATCTCCTTGTCCCTTCTCTATTTTTTATTGTATTGTTTGTTTTTTGAAGGCAGTGGTCTATCATCTTCATCTGTCCCAGTTCTCCCCGTACAATGGTGCTTATTAGAATCAATTTTGAAGATACAGAACCAAAAGAAATATGAATAAGGTCAATAAAATATTACTGGAAAGTTCTCTCTTCATCCTTAGCATATATTTTCTCCCTTTGATCTTCACAGATGTTTAAAGACCACCTCCCCCAACAAAAAGTGGCAGGGGAGGCCCTGAGGGTAAATAGGTTTTTTTAAATGTATGTGTTTATGTCTCCTCTGAGGCTTTTGTGCTTTCTATTCTCATACATTTTCAGTGACCGTGGTGATGCGCAGATAGTGAGAAATCTAGTGAAATAATGTATTCCCCTTTGTTATCTAGGTGGCGTGTTAATGAAATGATTTTAATTTTCTGCACTTAGCGTCACGTGCACATTGGTCGCTTCTATGTTAATAGTTTAGAAAATGATGAGAAGCCGGGGAAATGCATGATGAATTCAGGGTTGTGATGGGGACTGGCAACAGTTATGTAAATGCAGGAACAAAGCCTAGAATCTCTGTATTAAATGACTCTAAATGAGGAGCCATCAGAAATCTTCCTGGAATTAGATAAAAATAAAGTAACACTAGGTTGACGTGTTTTGTTTATATTGTAAATAACCCATTAACAACATTGCAAATGCAGTCTAACTCTGGGGACCGAAGCCAGACAGCCCATTTTAGTGCGTCAGTATACTTAAATATACTTAAATGTGCTGTAACATTTGTCTTACCTTGTTAAGGATGTCAGCAGGTGTCCTATAAACACCTGTTCTGTAGGGATTATAATTCAGCCATAAATAAAGACGTCCCCAGCAGACTCGGACATAGCAAACCAAAGCCAAGCATGTTTTTGATTGAAAATAGACTCATTCTAGCTTGTAAGATCAATGCCCTTTGGTTGTTTAGAATACGTGAATAAGGTTAAAACCGTGGTGATGTTATTAGGCATCATACTGTTTGGTATTAAAACCATTTTATAACCTCACATTTGAAAACCCTGAAACAATCACCTTGTGATACTGTTTATTTAAGCCAAACAGAATCTTTCTTTGAATTCTGGAATGCAACCACTAGACTGAGTTTTCTCATTTTGGTTTTAGACTGCCCAAGTATTGCATATTCGAAATACTATTCATCCAGATAGTGGTCCTATTTATAAGACAAGATAAATGGTTCAGAGATTTAAAACTCCGCATAAATATTCAGGTATGTGATGGATTGGAGTATAATATTTTATCCTTGGCTCAAATGCTGTTTAAAATAGGAATCTTGGAGTGCATGGGT
Source organism: Ursus americanus (assembly GCF_024610735.1). Taxonomy (NCBI): domain Eukaryota; kingdom Metazoa; phylum Chordata; class Mammalia; order Carnivora; family Ursidae; genus Ursus; species Ursus americanus. Next base: position 113,728,278 of record NC_142164.1, on the reverse strand, counting down.
GGCCCAGGCGGTTAAGCCTCTGCCCTCAGCTGGGGTCATGATCTCAGAGTCTCCCGATCCAGCCCCCCCCCCCCCCCCGTCTTGGCTCCCTGCTGAGCGGGGAGCCTCCTTCTCTCTCTCACTCTGCCCCTCGCTTGTACTCTCTCTCAAATAAATAAATTAAATCTCTTAACAAAATAAAAAAAATAGGAATCTTGTTCACGGTTTTTGACTGTCAAACTGTTACCCGTGTGGAAAAATACTTTTGTAGAATTTCCTTTATGGGTCTCTTATAATTCCGTTAAAGATTATGGCCTTTGAGAAAGGTAAACATTTGGAATTTTAATGGAGCCTCAAATATCATGTGGGCCAGCACTGGTAGTTTTGAATAAGAAAAGTAAGGCACAAAAATATAAATAACTTTTCCACAGTGTCACCGTAAGATCAGCAGACTCTGGCCCATGTGCCAAATGTCAAGTCTTTTTCTAAATAAAGTTTTATTGGAATACAGCTCTTTCCATTAGTTTACATATTGTGTGGCTACATTGATACAATGGTAGGGTTCTCTAGCATAAACCCAGTTACCATCTGACTCTTAAAGCTGAAAATATTTATTATCTGTCTCTTTACACGAAAGTTTGCTCCTCCCTGTTATCAGTCACCAGTGTAGAACTTTCTGGCCTTCCCGGCTCCTATTCTTCCATTTATATTCTTTCTTACTTTGAATCAATGAAAGATACATACAGAGTCCTATCAGTTCCTTCCTCCGTCTCTCCACTTTCTTCTTTTTGGTAATCTTTTCCTTTTAATTCCAAAGTGAGGATAATTTTTAAATAATATTTTATTACCTTACCAAGCAATTTTTTAAAAACTTCAATGGAATGGGAGGGAGATTGCATAGCTAACAGATATACTTGTAACCTACCATGCTGAAAGTCCTAAAGCAAGGCTAAGAAGGTTAAGAAAACTACAATCTGTAAAAGCAAATGCTGTATATGATAGTCCATAAACATTAAAAACCAATCAAAAGATATGTGGGGGGGGCGCCTGGGTGGCACAGCGGTTAAGTGTCTGCCTTCGGCTCAGGGCGTGATCCCGGCGTTCTGGGATCGAGTCCCGCATCAGGCTCCTCCGCTAGGAGCCTGCTTCTTCCTCTCCCACTCCCCCTGCTGTGTTCCCTCTCTCCCTGGCTGTCTCTCTGTCACATAAATAAATAAAATCTTAAAAAAAAAAAAAAAAGATATGTGGGTATCCTCGACAAACAAAGAAAATATAACTTTCACAATGGATAGCTAAGTTGGGAGATGTTTGAAGTTTTCATACACAGTTCATGAGAATGTTCAATAGGAACCAATTAGATTTGGCTAAGCTTGGTGAGTAGCAATATTAGGTTATGAATCATCTATTAAAAAGTCAAATGTGAACATGAATCGGCCTCTCAAAATGATGAATCTTTGCAAAAGCGTTTTAACAACACATTGGAAAATTACCGTCGGCCATTTGGCAGATATTGCCAATGTTGGATTTTATTTATTTTATAGTCACTGTCAAGTTCTGTGACAATGCATTTGGTGGGTCCTCAGAGCATTTTCAGCTTCCATATTACAAGGGAGAGAAAAGGACTGACCCTTAGACAAAGGAGGAAAAAATTACTTAATTTTCAGTATGGGTGAATTAGTTGTCTTGTAGGCTAATCGAGGGGTATAAGGAAGAGTTCTTTGTCCCCTGATGGTTGAATTTCCTAGCATGGGATTCCTACCTGCCACGTTTCAATGAACCTTTAGTGTGCTGTGGAAGTTGGGTGAACTGTTCTCCTGCTGTCTAGGTCAGCGGTGTTATCAATTCCATTGAGGGCAAGCATCCTATCTGCATATCACAGCTCCGGTCCCACACAATGAACGCCTTGAAATTCCACAATGAAATGTTTTGAATGATTGAGGAAATCAATTTAGTGTCATGAGGGCACTAGCTGCTTGAAACAGAGAAGAGTTATTTAGATTACCTCATAACCCAGAGAGTAGAAACCGCATATTATAGGGTTGCTATATTTTACACACAATAGACCACAGCCTTGCAGAAAGGAGTGGATACAATGATTGGTCATTAATTGACTGGAATTCCCTCTTGGTGTAGAGGCTTAGCTCCTACAATGCCTTGTGTTTCCACTCTGAATTTTCTGGTAATCCAGATTGACAAATCTTTTCCCAAGTCATCAGCTAAAGCAAACTCTTCATTGTCTTTCCAAAAGATTATTTTATCACCTCAGATCCTTTAGTGGAACAGGAAGGACAAAAGGAATAAATTAAGTGTCTGCGTTCTTCAGAAAATGTAAGCAGCCTAGTCTCCCTGTGCACTGGGCCCATCGCACATCGAGATGTCTGTGAGGGGTCTTCTCATTGAGGTGGAAAGTTGTCTGATTTCAGAGCTCTTCTTCTGGCACCTGTTGGCTGTTGGTGCCTCTCTTTTCTGTCAGCCTTTCCTGCCGCAAAAAATGTCGGGGCCTCTGGTAACTGTTCAGTTTCCTCATCATAAATCGTTGGACACTTTTGGTCCTGCTTTCTGTTTGTTCACAAGTTGATACGTTATGTTGTCATCTTGAACTCTGCTTTTGAAAAATTTTAGGATTCTTTGGGGCCCTTTCTGCCTTGTCCCAAACTCCCACTAATATCATGGTCTTGCAAATAGCTTCTAACAACTTGTGTGTTAGGCCAGCCAACTAACAGTATCTGTTGGGCAGCTAGCACTGCTAGGCACTTTGTCAACTCTAGGATTCTCGTTTATATAGAGTCTATCGTGCCATTTACGAATATTGGTCGTCATTGTTTATGGGGGTGGAAGGTGGCATCATTTCCTTGCCTCATTTTTATGATAACTTTGCATCCTTAAATGGTTTCTAATAAAGACAGCATAACTAAATGGAAGGCATATAGAGCTTGTTTGGACACTGAAGCACACACAGAAAACCCTATAAAGTAGTTGTATCATTGGGGAAATTTAGATATGGACTGTACGTAATATTGTATAAATATTAAATTTTAGTGTGATATGGTATTGTGGTTTTACAGGAGTATGTCATTTTTCTTAAGTGATAGACTCTGTAGGATTTTCAAGGGAAGTGTCCTTATGTGCATTAATACATATCAAATGATTGACGTAAATATTTCAAATTTGGAGAGAGAGAGGAAACTTTTAAAATGTCACGAACTAGAAATAAGTGGTAAAGCTTGGTCAGTGTTTCTCAGGCTCCACACTACTGACATTTGGGATCCAACTGTTTTGTGCTGTGGCCTGTCCCGTGGCCTGTAGCAGCACCCTTGGCCTCTACCCACTAGATGCCAGTAGCATTCCACCACCCCCAGTTGTTGTGACCAAAAATGTCTCTAGATATTGTCAAATGTCCACCGGGGGGCAAAATGATCTCTTGTTGAGAACCACTGCTCTAGAACATTGCAAGGATGGTTGATGTACTCTGTCAACTTTTCTACGTGATTGAACTTTCTCTAAATGGTAAGTCAGGGATAAATCTTTGTTGTGACTATGAGTTCACCATCAATAAAGAGCCATTTCCTACTTCGGGATCCTTGATCTGGAATAAATAAACAAGCTTATATCAATGAAACTAATCAAGGCCTAATAACTTAACATCAGTAACGTTTATATTTAAACCGTTTGGGCCCTCTGAATTGCAATGTTGTCTTTACAAGAAAACATGAGGCTTTCCAGAATGCCAGGGTAGGAAGGTGCAGTTGATAATATGGTGTTCTCTTCCAGGCTCTAATGTCCATCTCTTGTAATCCTGGACCCCAGCGGGCACTATTGTAGTGCTCATTTTGGAGGATGCTGCAGAGTTGACTGCTATTCATTCGTTTGTTTAAACAAATCCTATTATAAAATAGTTTCCATGTGCCAGATTATGCACTGAATACTTATGTAAGGAGTGGTCATGGATCTGGATGCTGTTATGCAGAGTCAAGGCTTGGTGGCTATTGCCGACCAGAGACGTGAGGGTTGTTGGCCTAGGAGTCCCATGGATCCCTCGTCTGTCCGTTCTCATCATGCGCAGATACACCCATCTGGCCACTCAACAATAGCAGGCAGTATGAAGAAGTTATATTACTGCTTTCATGGGTTTATATCTCCCCTCCAAAAGCAATTGCTAAAATTCCCATTTCTGTACAATTTTGAGTCACTTACTAAACCAAGCATAGCAGGACAACTTCTGTATCAGCTCATTAAACGCACAGTACGTATCACACAGCTACCATTGCCAAGTACTCTGTGAATTCCAGGGATAGAAAGATGAAGGAGATTCACCCCTGACCTCCTGAAAATCAGAATTGGCTACGCAGTGTAACAGATAAATAAGAGAGAATTCCTATTCAAGGCGGCAAAGCAAATGAGACAATTTCAAGTTGCAATAAGTAGGTGAACATGCAAATGTTTGATTTTTTTAAATTGGATGAACTCTCAGGATCTTATAATCTAGGAAGACATGCATGCACATGGTTACTGGTAATTACATAACATTGATGCTACGTCCATAGTGTGAACTGTCATTTCCAATCGTTAGGGGGAAGCAAGGTAATCATTTTAGGGTCCGGCTGGTCAGGGACTATTTTATGCAGGTAGTAGCATTTGCAATGAATTTTGGAGCATGAATCAAGTTTTACAGGTATGTAGAGGCATGGGGGTTTGGAGTGGAGGAAGAAGTGTGTTTTAGCCAGAAGCCGTCGCGTGGAGTGTGAACGTGAGAAGCATGTGTTCAGGGAATGATTAGGGAAGTTAGTTTAAGTCACAGAATATCATTATACAAACTGAGTGTGATGTTAGGTTACAAAAAAAAAAAAAAAAGATTTGGTTCAGGTGATTGGGGTGTTTATTTCCTATGTTCATGAGTCTTATTTTCAGCATCTGTGTTGTTCACCGATGCATTGCTAGCCCCTTGAACAGCCTGCGGCATATACTAGGAACGCACTCAGTATTAGTTCTGTGCACCAGTAAGTGCAAGCTCTAATCATAGTATCTCATTTTTACAATTAATCATTGTACTCCTTGCAATAGTCCTGGCAAGGTGGTTACTATTATCCTTAGCTTTCAGAAGATAACGCTGATGTTTCAGGAAGGAAAAGGAACCCAAGTTTTCGATCCAAGGTTCAATGTTGCTCTGTCTGAATCTAGACTCTGTGGGTTAATCTTATGTGGAATTTTTTATTTCCTGATATTCGTGAAATGGTAGATGGCTGTTCGCATTTCTTCATCTCGTCTATATATTTTTTTCACTTTAGGATCTTCATAAATCTGTAAACAAAGCAAGTCTTCAGTCTTTTTGTATAGGTGCATGGTATCTTACTGTGGGTTTGTGTCATGGTTTATCAAATCCAGCTCATACTGATTGCGTCTCAGAGGGTGTACACATTTGCTATTTGGATAGAAACTGCTAGGTTATTCTCCATAGAGGAGTGTTGAAATGAACTCTGAACAGTATATTATAATGCATATTTTCTTACAGCCTCTTTAACATCTTGTTTTCAGACTTTCAATACTGCCTTTCGACAATTCCTCCACTGAATCCACCAGAAATCCATATGGAATCCTATCCGTTTCTTCTATTTAAAATCAAATGTGATTTACAAAACTAATACATTTTTTCTTATAGGATATAAGGAAAGACAAAATCACACTGGAAACCAGCCCCACCCCCCCAAAAAACCCCACCTCAATCCCACAACTGATGGACAGTGACTTTGGATTCCTCCTCTATACAGTTTTGTTATGCCTTTGTACATAGACTTTGCCTTTTACATAGTCGATCATGCTGTGGTCACTCCTTTTGTAACCTATTTTGTTCATTTAACTGTAAATCTTATAGCAAACAGTCTTCACGTACCATTTGGGTTTAGGGCTTTATGGGATCCATTGTTCAATTAGCCAACCAGACCCCCTTTTTCACCTGTCATGAGATTTGAAAAGGAATAACCTATGAAAGTTCCTAGAATGGGTCTTGCCTAATAGCATTTATTAATCTCATTACCTTGCCCTCTTCCTCTCACAGACTGTTAAATGCCCGAAGGCAGGAAGACGCAGTTTTAACGCCTATGATTCTGTGTGACTAGCATCTTGTACCTTGGTTTCCTTTATTAATTCAATTCACACTGAGTATCTCTTATGTGCTAGATTCTAGTGTGAATAATAGAGTATAAGGGTGAAGAAGACCCCCTTCACAGGTGTGCGCCCAGCTTAGCATACCCAGTTGACATCATGTGGTTACCTGGGAGATAGGACTCTGAACCCAAGAGTAGTTCAACAGCATTCCAGCACAAGTGGCTCCATCTTTGATTGGGTGAATGTTCCTTCCTAGAGCTCTGTATCGCCTTTCTGGGAATCCTTGACTACTGTGTCCAGTCTCTATCTATTTTATTTTGTATAGTACAGGGCTAATTATACTTGCTCTCCTCAATTCACAGAATTAGAGAAGTCAGCCCGCTAATACATACAAATGCACTTTGCAAAAAAGAAAAGTTTAATTTAAGGCAAACCTTCATCTGTCATTAATGGCCAGCACAGTGTGCGATGTTTAGAGACTCTTGGTATGTGAAGCAAATGAAAGTGATCTGAAAAATTTTTTAATTTGGTTATTAAAATTATAGCCAAGTGTCTTTTACCATAGTTAACCTCTTGATTAATAATACATTTTTGTTTGAGTCTAATGACTTCGGATTGTATATATTGTTTGCATTTATGCGATTTGTCAATAATATGTAGATGAGTTTTTAACTGCTAGTCCCCTTTTACTGGTTTTTTGTTTTGTTTTGTTTTTTTGTATCTCGTTAGAACTGAAATCTTATAAATAATTGGGTTGGATGATTTTTACTACTGTCTGTATGGCTTTGATATTATTCTTATCTTACCAATCAAGCTTTCTGCACATGCACCTGTACTCTATGTGTCTAATAAAGGGCAGTTGGATGGAAAGCTGTTGCCTCATGAGTGAGACTGACATACTGTGACTTCTGTACTACAGCCTGATTGAAGGAAAAGAGTTATGTTCTGTGATAGCACAATGCAGCTAACCTAGGACGTGTCTTTGTGTCAATAGCATGATTTACTGGAGCCAAAAGACTTGGCCAGTCAATTCCTCCCTGATCCATGGAGACACGAAACTTTGTACCAACAGAGCCCTTCTCGTCCAATTGAGGCACAGTGAGTTGGGCATTATAGGAACAAGGCTACCACTAATCATGGAGTTTTTTTCGTTCATCCAGAGCATCCCTTTATGTTTTTTTTAAGATTTATTCATTTATTTTATAGAGAGATTGAGAGAGAGAGAGAGAGCAGTAGCAGGGAGGAGGGGCAGAGGAAGAGAGAGAGAAAGAATCTCAAGAAAACTCCCCACTGAGTGAGGAGCCTGACCTCACTGATCCCAGGACCTGAGATCATGACCTGAGCTGAAATCAAGAAGCTTAACTGACTGAGCCACTCAGGCGCCCTCAGAAGCATTCTTTATTCATTTGTCTCAATCCCTGTCTAATTCCTTTACCTTAAACCAAATGGCCAGTTAACCTACAAGATACTTTGTATATCACCTGCTTGTATATTGCGTGACATTAGGAATTTTTGTGGAGTTTTGGGTACTGTAATCCAGCCACCACTTAGAGCAATACGAATGAGAACGTGCTTTCCGTTGTATAGTCCATCTGTAACACTATATAACCTTGGGGTATTCTGAAAATAATCTCTGTGAGTCCAAAGAGATAAGGATGTTCAAAATTGGGGGGAAGAATTAAATTTTGTTGGATTGGTAAGTTCATTGTATGTCCAGGCTGAGTAACTGAATAGACGTGGCTGAGGCTTTACCGCGTCTGAAATGGATGTAAGAATTCATTTCTCAATACCAGTTTCAAACGATGCAGGTAAATTCTGACTAGTCATCCAAAATATTACCAGGAATATAAATAAGCCTATTTGTTGAAGTCACGCTTCATAATGACGCTGTATAAGTAATAGGAATTTAGGGCAGGAAGCCCTGGGTTCGTCATAGACATTCTCCTAACTAGCTCTGTCACGGCAGCAGGATCTATGCATGGGGAGATTTTTCGGAGGCTGTACCATTTTCTCCACCATTTCCATCCCCGGTACAATCCATGAAACACACAGTGCTTGCCACAGCATGTGGTCTCCAGTCCAAGTCCATAGCTGTCCTTGTTTCCCTCCAGTGAGGCCAATCTGGTGCCTCCATTGGCTATGGGGTAATTTATACATTCTCTCTGAGGTCTATTTCTGCATCTTTAAAACAAAAACCATGAGTGCTTTGGCAGGTATTTTATTCCATGACGAAGCCGACTTTGCATCAAAAGAAATTGTGTATTAGAAGTGGTGTTTAAACCATGAGGTCAAGTACTAAAATTACCTTCATTACGATGATAACCACTTCTAACACAACAGCATTTGATGAGACTGTGCTCAGTGAGTCAACCACTGGACCTTAGTGCTTGGCACATATTATTTATCTGTATAACACCACTGACAGCTGGATGTTGGTGTTTTTATTTTTATACATAGGACTAAAACCCTGAGAGGCCAAATGATTTACCCAAAGCCTTGAAGCTTTCAGTGGCAAACCCCGGTTTTGAACTCTTTCATTGTGATGGAAAGATAGAGTCTACTTATCTGAATTCGGCTTTAAGTGGAAACTTTGAGAATGTGTGGGCTGTTTTGTGTGTTTGTTTTTCAACCAAAGTGTTTTGAGCCCCAAGTATCAATCAAGGAAAGTGGTCAGCACTGCACATTCATCATTTTGAATCTTTGGCACAAAACTTTAGGAGCTAAGCAGGGCACTATTGTCATTTTGTCGTTGTGTTGGGGGTGAGTCGTGTCCTGGGGGATGTGTAGCAGCATCCATGCCTTGTACCCACTAAGTGCCTGGAGTGCCTCCCCTCGCCCCATTTGTGACCACCTCACATGTCTCCAAAACGAGTGTCTTCCTGGTGGCAAAGCCTCCGCCGGTGAGAACCATCGAGAGAGACTAAGTCTGTCTTACAGGTGATGCAAATGAAGTAGGGTGAGTTTAGAACCCAGGGTCACCAAGCTCGTGAGTGGCAGCATTTGAATGTGTTTGCATCAGGACCGTCGAACCAGACCTCAGTCCCCATCCTTCTCCCAGAGATCATCCCTTTCTCTCCTGGTGAGTTCTGTTTCTAGGCCCTCAGGTCACTGTATCGGCCTGCCCTTGGTTTCGAAGAGCCCGCCTTCTCCGGGGCAGACTAGACACCCAGATTGGGTCCCGGGTTTAGAGGCGGGCACACAGGGGGAAACGGGGCGTGGCTTCCACCCAGGGCCCCCACACCGCAGCTCTACCCCTGCACTTCCTGGCCGCTCTCACTTCCTCTCATCTCTGAAGCTCTTTTTTGTCCAGGCCCTTTTCGATCTGTTGCAAACAATAGATGTGAGAAAGCACGGCACTGCAAAGCAGTTCAGTCAGCGGCCGGGAGTTTCTGGAATGACCAAAATAGCCTTGGCAATGTAGGTCGCTATTTTGAAGGCTGAGCTAAGTGTTTGAAAGTGGTTCACACAACCATGATCTCGGGCTGAAGTGAGAGAAGCTGCGGTTGCAGGCGATCTCAAGGTGCGGCCTGAGAGCCGTGGAAACTGGCCTCTGTACCTAGGATCACACGCACAGCTGGGTTGCTGGTTCCTGGGCCAAACTTTCTGATGTTTTCCTCTGCCTTTAGAACAGCTGAACTTGACTTGTGACCTGGGAAGAAGGTACAACCTGGCTTGATTCAGCCCCTTATCACACTGCTCTTGCCAGACTGGAAAAGAATAGAGGACTGAGCCATTCACCCTTCTTCTATTTAGAGAACGATTGTAGGCACCTATTCTTGCCTCACTCCCAAAGTCCCTTATTGCCTCCAGTGTTAGGCTGAGATTTATTTAGCAGAGACTTTTTAGCACACACTGTATGAGGGACCTTACAAAACTAAGTTAATATTGTTCCAACGACCTGGTCCTCTTACCACCATTTATAGAGGAGTAGCTGGGACCGAGGGGGTTAGAGGTTGAGGAACTTGTTGAAGATGGCAGAAAAGAAATGGCAGAGCTTGAATTGAAGGGAGTTTGAGTCTAACTCAGTGGTTAGCAGAGTTGAGTGGGCCCCAGCATTGCCTGCAGGCTTGTTGAACAGAGGTCGCTTGGTCCGCCCCATCACCTCAGCGTTCTGTGTTTGGTCGGTCTTGGGTGATGCATATGAATTTGTATTTGTGATAGAGTCCTTGGTGCTGCCACTGCTGTTCCTGGGGCCACGCTTGGAGAACCCGCTGCTGCGATGTACGGGCTCTTGACTGCCACGCCGTGCTGCTCGGAGTCAGTCATCTCAGATACAAATACACAATGACTTGGATCAGTGGGTGGCCATCTTGGGGTGAAATACCAATGCCTAGGCTTCATCCTCAGAGATTCTGACTCAAGTGGCTTGGCCTCCATCCCAGGCATCTGGAGTTAGCAAGTTTCACCACGTGATTCCAACCTGTTGCGAGGCTCCACATTGGAAATCGGTGATTTGGGCTGTGGTTAGAAAACTTGAATGTATATGGGAATCACTTGGGGATCTTGACAAAATGCAGGTTTCACGTCATGCCAACAACCCAGTAGATTCCAATGCTGTTGGATTTTCACACAATGACTAGTGTTCCCCAAACCCCATGGCTCCCATATAAAATACAGAATATCCGGTTGAATCTAGATGTTTTTTTTTTTTTTTAAGATTTTATTTATTTATTTGACAGAGACAGCCAGCGAGAGAGGGAACACAAGCAGGGGGAGTGGGAGAGGAAGAAGCAGGCTCCCAGCGGAGGAGCCTGATGTGGGGCTCGATCCCACAACGCCGGGATCACGCCCTGAGCCGAAGGCAGGCGCTTAACCGCTGTGCCACCCCGGCGCCCCAAGATGTTTTTTTTTTTTAATCAATATTTCCCAAAATTGCATGGGTCATACTTACACTAAAAATCATTCATTGCGTATTTGAAATTTCAGCTGACATGGGCATTCTTGTTTTCCTTTGTTTCCTTTGGATTGGTAAACCTAGCAATCCTCCAGAAGAGAATTATGGGAACTGCTTGTTTCAGCACACACGTGCACTCATTCTCTCACTCATAGATGCCTAGTTCTAACCCAGAGCTGCTAAATCATAATTTCTAGGGTTTGTTTATCTTTATACTTATCAAGCAATGTGAGGTGATTCTTACCAGCTAAATTTGGGAAATAGATCAACCCCTAACTCATGACTACTTGTAATCCCCCTGTCACTCCCACAGACCCATTAGGAGGGTGTACTTTGATTTGAGTTTAGTCAGGGAGGTGAGGGTTCTTCTTAGCACATCATGGACTCAGTGAGAGTAGTATTTGGTTCCACTACTAGGTGAGGATAAATCTTAAGAATTTTGGGCTATGATATTTTTGATGGATAAGCTGTCTTCTTTGATTGTGGAAGAGAATCTGAGTATTCAGTTATTTGAGGGGCTAATGTAGAGTTTGCAGATAAAACATAGGATGTCTAGTCAAATTTGAATTTCACATAAATGACGAATCCATTTTTTAGTATATGTAACCCCCAAATATTATGTGAGATCTTCTGATGCAAAAAAAAATTGTTTATATGAAATTCACATTGAACGTGATGTCCTGTATTTACAGTTGGCAAATCTGGCAACCCTAGGCTGGAGAACATTCTTGAAATGATCTCAGTGGGGCCAACCTGCTTACCATCCTCAGTCACGCTGGCTCCTGAGCAGCACTGCAGGTTTCGACTTACGGAATAGTCTTTGTGCTCCACAGAAGTGGTCAAGAGCACCATCGAGGTTAATAGGAACTTGGACAAGAAAAATAAGACCTCCTTCAAAGCAGAGAAATAACAAAAGGTGTCAGTCTTTGGGAAGACCGCCCAGGATCTCTGAAAGGACTCTTTGGGAGATTGGGGGAAATAAAGAGCATGTATCTCACACTGGGACCCAGAGCCAGTATTTTTTCTAAACACGAGGAGTTCTGCACAGAACTGTGTCAGCGTAGATAGAATAGCTGCAGCAGAAGCCTCTGATAACAAACCAGTTAGCGAACGCTACTTTTATAAGCACTGGCCTGTCTACTGCTCTGCATGATGCTAACTCTTTGCATTTCTGGTGGAAGAGACTATGTCTTCCGGCACTTCTGGGATGGGCACATGGGCAAGTGGTGGAGGCTTTGGTGAACACACAGAGGGTGGAGCCAGGAAAGGAGGTCCCCAGAAAAGGGAGAGCAAGCAGTCAGCTTAAGAGGCTACATATTGTTGGGAGGACCTCCAGCAATCCCACTCATAAAAGCAGGAGCCAAATCCTTCCATAATTATGACCCTTGTCCTTGATTTTTGTTAAGACTCTTATGTTTAGATACTTATGGTGTTCTTTTTTTGTTCTTTGTGCGTTTTAATTTGCTAAGTTGTACTAATTCCTTTCCAACCCATGTATTCTTTTTTTTTTTTTAAGATTTTATTTATCCATTCGACAGAGAAGGCATGCAGGGGAGGGGGGGAGGGAGGGAGAGAGAGAGCGAGCGAACGCACAAGCAGGGAGAGCAGCGAGCAGAGGGAGAAGCAGGCTCCCTGCTGAGCAAGAAGCCCGATGCGGGACTCGATCCCAGGACCCTGGGATCATGACCTGAGCTGAAGGCTGACGCTCAACCCACTGAGCCACCGAGGCACCCCCCAACCCATATATTCTATGTCAACATGTTAATGGACATATAGACATATCTGATTTTAATTTTTCATTTTTTTAATATCAGCTGATGTCCTTGAACTGAAGTAACTAAATTAGCATTTGTAAATTTCTCTAGTAATAGCACTTCATTGCGTGTTTTATGACCTAAGTCTTCATCGGAAAACATTTTCATGAACTGTTGTTTCCTGCTTTCTGAACATACCGTACAGGACAAAATGTACTTTATGATAAAATTCAGGCCCACCAGTACCGTATTTTACATGTTAATTACATTACGAAGCCTCTTCTGGTGATTTAGACGTTGGTGGCTGTGGCCAATGAAAGAGAAGAATACCTAAAAGAAGAGACAGTTTGATTTTAGTAAGTTAGCTCTCTGTGGCGACGATTAACATGCTGATACAGAATGTTATATATACTTGAAATGATCTCAGTTATATATACTATAAACACTTGCATTCTCTCCATGAACAATCTTTCACTGGCGTATTCCTTGTGTTACCTCTGATTGTACTGTTGCTTTTGGAAACATTTTAATAACGGGATGTGGTGTGATCATCTGACTAAGGGCTTGTGCTCTTGGTCCAACCTTAGAAGGCTCTCCAGATGTGTTCTCTGCTACTTAGGAGAAATTGGTATGGTTTTCTTTGGGTTTTTTTTTTCCATGGGATGGCAAATTCATGTGTTCTCTGTAGGGAAGAAGCCCTTTTTATAAAACGCCCAGAGGAAACTGCCCCTGCTGACTTTCGCTCAAGGAAGAGGAACAGAAACTGTTGCCTTGTCTTTTATTTTAATAGCCCGCGGGCAAGAACAAATCCTCTGGTGAGATTTTAAATTTGCCAGACCAGATTAGGTTCGTGAACTTTGCTCACCACACTTCATGAAGGCTGTGGGAAACCTGAAAGGAAGTTTAAAGAACAGCAACAGAGGTGGTTTAAATTGTGCACGATGCTTCCCATCTAGAAGTCTTACGGGACATGGGCTTGTTTCACCTGCAGAGAGGTGTTGGGTTATGATCAGATGTGTGCGTTGGGTGTGAGGTGGGGGTGAGTTACCCTGTGTTCTGGGAGATTCGGAGATGCCTCGTTTCAGAGAAGCTGACGCCCTGTCTTTAATGCTTGCTGCAGGGGGACTGCTGGCTTTGGGCAGCAGCCCACACAGAGTTATGCACATTGTGTGTGTGGTCCCCGGTGCGCTGTCATAGGCTCCCAGGTGCTCTACTCAGATGCTGAGCGCGAGGCCCTGGAAATGTGAGCACCACACGTCGTTTGGACCCCAGTTTGCAATCTGCAAGTGCCTGGAAGATCTCCCAGGCCATCCAGAAATTAACGTGGGGTGGGTGGACCAAATGATGAAGGATGTTGGCTGATCCAAAAAACAGCACTTGATATTTCCTCTTGTGATTTTGCTCTGAAGCAATTTTCAGTGTTGGTGAGCAAACGGTAGAAGTTCTGGAGGTCCTTGGTGGCAGAGGAGTGGCCAGGACTCGGCAATGCTCCAGAAGCTGGGCTTTGGCCTCTTGTTGGAGATTGTGACCGTGCCGTCCTGCCTCTCACAGTTGCTTGTCACATGAAGTTACTTCACCTTTCCTCTTGCTCGTGGCAATGCAGGCTTCTAGAAAGTTCTCCATAGCCTACCCTTCCCTTTTGCTGATGATTGAAATTCAAGGTTTGAATTGAAAGTGTAAAAGCTAATGTCTGGATTTTCTCTGCAACTTAAATGGAAAGTTTGTCTCTGGCTTATATCTCACTTTGACAGGAACTTGGTTAATACGAGTGGAAATTTTGTGCTTGGGTTAGTGGAGGCCGGGAAATTGTGGCTTCAGGTTATTTGCTTCATATCCATAAAAACAGCGTTTACATACGTGTCTTGATATTCCGTGCGATATCTGTTTATCTGCCACACTTCCTAATGTCTGGTATCGGGAGGCATAGTGTAATGGAATGAGTGCAAAAATTTTGTTCAAAATGGATAATGTGTCCTTAAGAGTGTTACTTAATCTTTCTGAGTCATTCGTTGTTTCCTCATCTGTAAAATGGAATACGTGTAATGGAATATATGTACTTACCTCACGGGGTGTCTGTGAGAAAGGAGGGAAGATAGTTTGAGGAGAACCTGTCATTAAATCACTCGTTATATTTATTCATTTAATCAGCTGGGATCTAGCCCACAGTTGACAGGAGCGAATCCCATGCTCCTTCTGGAGTTTGTCTCAGAAGAAATGTTCAGGTGTCAGGTGTAATGATGCTTTTCTTTTTCTCTCTCTCTCTTTTTTTTTTTCCAGCCACAGGACGAAGTCTACTGGCTGGCCACCTCCCTCGGGCACCTGGGGCTTGAACCAGGTGCCACCCTATGGATGGGAGATGAGTGCGAACCGGGATGGCCGAGACTGCTTCATCAAGTAGGTAGAACTCATGGCTTGAACTGTAAAATCTTCTACCTGTTCTTTGTCTCTACTTTCAGCCTTGACTCCGAGAATTAACATGCCTACATTTGGGACTTGTAGACATTTGGAGGCCATCAGTCCAGCTGCTTAATCTCCAGTGTCTTCTACGTCTTGTGACATGCAGTTGCTTCATAGTTAGCCACATGCCATGTTAGGCCGATAATTCTTGCTACAGTAAGGTCATTCTGGGAAAGAGCAAAAGGATTCAATAGTGAATCCAAAGCCAGTTGTACCCACTGTTCGAGGCTAGAACTAAATTTGACATGGAGGAGTATCATTTCAGTTGCTTTGTGGAATTGGTCAAGACAGCAGTGTTACTTGGTCATTCGTAATGTAGAACATGAGCTAACAGAATTATATGGGCTCCTTTCACTGACACTGGCTAAGATTTTGGACTTTTGTGCTGCTTTTCGTTTTTTTAAATGGGTTAAAATGTATATAGCAGAAAGGTAAATTTTTTTAACATTTTGGGGTGTACAATTCTGTGACATTTAAGTACATTCAGAACATTGTACAACCATTAACCAATATCCATTTCTAGAACTTTATCATCATGCCCAACAGAAACTCTGTACCCATTAAAAAATAACTTCCCGTTCCCCCTCCTCCCTCTGGTTAGCTCTGTTTCATTTCTGTCTCTATGAATCTGCCTATTGTAGATATCTCAAATAAGTGCAATTATTAAGTACTTGTTCTTCTGTGTATAGCTCGTTTCACTTAGCATAAGGTCCTCAACGTTGATCCGTGGCGTGGTATATGTAATAATTTCGTTCGTCTTTAAGGCTGAATAATGTTCCATTGTACATAATCCATTTTATGGATAGCCCTCGTTTGTTTAACCGTTCATCTGTCAGTGGAAATGGAGGTTGTCTGGCTCCTTTCGGATCTTATGAATAATGCTGCTGTGACCAGTGCTCTATGAGTATCTGTATGGGTGGCTGCTTGCAATTCTTGTGGGTATATACCTAGCAGTGTGATCATTGGATCATAAGATAATTCCATGTTTACCTTTTGGAGGAACCACCAACGAGTTTTGGAGAAGAGTTTTGGAGAAATCAGTGGCTGTAGTTCTCTGGTTTTTTGCAATTATATGAGATGAGTCTTCCTATTGCACTTATCATAAAACAAGGGTCCACCCTGCTTTCTTTTACCACCTCTGTGGAATATTCTTAAGTATGAGAATTTTTGAAATAAATTGCAGATCAGTAAGCATGTTTGATCCTAACCTAATCCAGTTGAGTTGACATTGGATGCCACGGGAAGCATTTTTCAGACTACAGGCTGCATTTCTTTGTTCTCGTCAATTTGACTGTGGACTGATAAGCAGACAGGGTGACTGTGAGGTGGGGGATCATGTTTATAAAGATAAAAATCTTTCAAGATTGTTTTTGGGGATTTGGTCGTTGCACGGCCCGGCACCTCTGGGTGATTATGGTAAGCTATCTATGCGAAAAACATGAACGTTGTGGCCAGATTTCCAGTCTTTGTGCCCAACTCTCTCCTCTATTCTTGCATTTCCCGCCAAGGGGAGAGCAGCTTTCTCTAGCGTACAGTTTGCTCCTGAGGGCCTGGCCCTCTGGGAGGTTTCAAGGTGCCCGTGAACCTGACCCACTACAGGGAGCCTGTGGGCAGTGGTCCTCTGGCTCTTCAAGGCTTTCTTGAGGTCGTGCTACCATAGAAACTACACTGGAATTAGCCGTGGGAGTAGACTCTCCCAGAAAGCACAAAGACTGGAAGAAAGACCAACAATTTTGCTTCTACACTTGATTCTGAGTTGTTCATTTCGTACAGTTTACCCGAGCGCTTTATAATATGACAAAAGATGGTATTTTGTCATATTACATTGTGCTATTTTGTAACCTCGTTATGAATTCATGTAATTGTGTCAGTTGAGGTGGCCTAGATGCTTTGACTCAAAACAATAAGAATTTCTGCCAAAGAAATGTACTTTCTAAAAGATTCAGATTATAAATTTATGGAGGTGTATCTTAGACTTTTCCAAGGAAAATTCATTTTTCTTTTTCCTGGATGGATTTGGGCTCCTGTGCTTTCCAAACCAGTTGATCGATAGATAGAAACACGAACCAGGGCCTGTTGGTTGTAGATGCCAGGAATCCCAGCTAGCTCTCGCCACATGCATTTCCCTTTGTGTCCTTGACATTTTTAAGGGCAAGCCCATGTGTGAATGTAACATTTACCCTGGGCTACTGCCAGCTGTTAAAACTTGTAAGAGTAAATCAGCAACTTCATAGAGAAACCTGCACTGATTACTAAATAGTAACATTAAAAACCAATGTCACCAGTGTCACTTTTCCCAATCTGTAAGGCGTTTGTTTTTCGTTGTTTTTTTTTTTTAAGATTTTATTTATTTATTTATTTGTTTGTTTGTTTATTTATTTATTTATTTATTTGAGAGAGACAGCGTATGCGTGCTCTTGCGCCCAAACTGGGAGAGGGGTGGAGGGAGCCGGGGAGAATCTCAAGCAGACTCCCTGCTGAGTCCAGAGCCCAGCACCAGGCTCCGTCTCAGGACCCCGAGATCATGACCTGAGCAGAAATCAAGAGGAGGCCTCTCGACCTACTGAGCCACCCAGATGCCCCTAAATCTGTAGGGGTTTTTTTTTTTACTGGAAGTTTCCACTGCTCTCTCAGACTCATTGTTTTCAGATAGGAAGAACAGTTACTGATTTCATAAGTGTTTGTTGTTTATCACTAGTGGGTTTTATAAATGAGAATCCTTCTGATGGGGTTTTTTTCTTATCTACTGAGTACTCTCCATTACAAAGAAATACTCTAATGACTCAAGTTTCTGTCGAGCTCTGGTTTGCAGTGTGGAGTATATCCCTACTCATTAGTTTTGTAAGTTAAAAGAACAATTCGAAAATTAAGCTGTGACTAGTAATTAGCACCTTTGCATTTAGTTCTCACTCTTTTACATATTCTCTTTGAAAGATGTTAGATGTCTTCTTTTTTTATCTTGTCTTAGGATCCAAATTATATCCCAAATCAGACAATTGGTTTTGATGGTGGTACAACCACTTTCAAGTTATTAATGAAGCTATGGGAAGATCCGGGCTTCCCATGTTCAAAGTTAGAGTCTTCTAGCTCAATAATGAGCTAATTCTATCTCGATGAGCCCTTCAGAACACAGCCCACGGTAGTTAAATATGTTCAAATTTCATGTTCCTTTTCCCATCCCCAACTATTTAGGGTAGAACCAATACCTTATATTTTATAAAAAGCTGGTAATGCATAGGGTTAAAAAGGTTTTAATGCCATTGTGCACCTATTAATGTGCATATGTATAGTATTATATAGACAAGAGACTACTGGTTATCAATGTTTGTTGCATTCTGAAATATGTTCAGGAATAGTAAAAAAATCCTGATGTTGTCTTAGTCTGTTTGGGGTTTATAATAAGCCATGAAAGAGTGGGTGGCTGAAATACAGAAGTTTATTTCTCACAGTTCTAGAGTCTGAGAAATCAAAGACCAGTGTGCCAGCAAGGCCAACTTCTTGGTGAGGGCCCTCTTGTTGGCTGGAGATAGTTGCCTTTTCTCTGTACCCTGACATGACACAGAGAGAGGGATCATATCTCTATGTCTCTTCTTAGAAGTTCCCTAATTTTATCATGCGGGCTCTACCCTCATGACTTAATTACCCCCCAATTGCCTTACCTCCAAATGCCATCATATTGGGGATTAGGGTTTCAACAAATGGATTTTAGAGGAACATAAACATTCAGTGCATACCCTGGCTCTTGGGTAGAGCCAAGAAGTAGTTTCAAGTGATTCTCTGCACAGGACTGATGGCTGTTCTGTAACATTTTCCCATATATGACCTTATGTAATTGATGAATATTAATCCCATTTCCAGATGAGAAAAGCGAGACTCAGACTCATGAATTGGCTTTCCAGATGTTTACACGTGTACCTAGTCACAACACATTGTATATTCTAATATACCAAACTCTGCATTAGAAAAGGACAGCTTTTGTTTCTCTTGTCAGAAAAATACGAAATACATTTGTTTGAGCAACAGAGAATATTGTTTATGAAACATGGGAGATGCAGATGAAGAGATTGTTGGTTTCTTATTATTGCCATGTAAGCAGGAGAAGTGAGAGACTTGGACAGGAAGAGAGAAACTTGAACGGAAGGAATGACTCTCAGTAAAGAGTGTCCTTTTAAGAAATGGGTGAGGGGCGCCTGGGTAGCGCAGTCGTTAAGCGTCTGCCTTCGGCTCAGGGCGTGAGCCTGGCGTTCCGGGATCGAGTCCCACATCGGGCTCCTCGGCTAGGAGCCTGCTTCTTCCTCTCCTACTCCCCCTGCTTGTGTTCCCTCTCTCACTGGCTGTCTCTCTGTCACATAAATAAATAAAAAATCTTTAAAAAAAAAAGAAAAGAAATGGGTGAGAGAGGGAGAAATGGAAGGAAAGAGAGAGTAAGAACTATAGAGAGATGCACTCTGCGATGTTTGCTTTAAGAACAGCTTCAATAAGTAACTGGTGTCGGGGTGGTTGTGGCTCTAGATGCATAAAGCTTAGATATAGTTGTAGGTAGAAACAGAGATGTTAACATAGCTCTTGATCAGATACAGATGTATAGAGGTACCGCCGTAGTTGTGGATAGAGTTATAAGTGGATATAGCGTGTATCTACAGACGATCCGTATGTGTGCATAGGAGAAGTGCAGATCGAGGTGTATAACCCTGTGTGCCCAGCAGCGTCCTGGTTTATGAGTATTGTTCTGACATAATTACGGACGGCACCTCCTTTTGCTCTTAATTTGATCTGATTTAGATAAAGCAAGTTTCGAAAATTCTTGTGAGACCAAAGATTTCATTAAACCTTGACAAGTGACCTGGGAGGTAGTGAGCTACATTGAGGGATCTACGTTTTGGGGAAAAGGTGAGGTTCCCCAGAACTGGGATTGCCACATCGTCTGTATAGTCAGACTAGCATTTCTTCCACATCATCGGACTATAAAGCCTTGGTTGTTTTGGCTTTGTAATGGAGTCTAATGCATGCTAAGTCCTGTATATTCCATAGCCTTAATCACCGACCTTGCAATCACGCAGCCCTACCTGTTCACCTCCACCTTTCCCTGGCTTACCCTCCCCCATTCAGCATCTTCAGAAATGGCCCATCCGCCTGGTCATCTGGTCATGTGCTTCCTTTAAAACCACTCCTTGACCCACCCAACACACATCCACCAAACATTTATTGAACACTAGTATATCCTGAAGATACCAAGATTGGTAAGACAGTATCGTACCTTCCACGATCTTAGCGTAGGATGGAAACGATAGGCCTGCCGTCATTCTCAACCGTGCAAGGTCTGCCTAACCTCCTTAGAGACCTATAATACATGTCACAGAGAGTAGGAAGCACTGTATGTTCCTAATATCCCATGTTTTCGTTAAAGAGAGTAAAAACTCTCTTGTTGGACTGTGCAGACGGGGAGGATTACTACCAAAAAAAAATGTCCTTCATAAATTTTGAACTTTGGCTTTTGAAGATTGAAAGGAAAATTAAAACGTGGTCAAAATTAATATTAGAACACTCGTTGGCAAGATAGATGTTTATGAAGAGCCAGCCCAGTTGGAGTCTGGGGATAGCAATCAGGGGTGGAAAAGGAGACTGGAGGGTCATTGCAAAAATACATGTCCTGATTTTTCAAGTTCTACATTTGAGAGGCTTGGTTTTGTTTTTTTTTCTTCTTCTTCTTCTTCTTCTTCTTCTTCTTCTTCTTCTTCTTCTTCTTCTTCTTTTTTTGTCCTCTTCTTTTTCGGCCCATTGGATTTCTGGCTACCTTCCCCCTGTAAGCCTACAAAAAGCAGCCCTGCATGCTTATTGGACAAGACACACTGTTCTATTACTCTGCCAGCAATTCCCTTGGTGGGCAATTAAACCGAGTCACTACCTTCTGAACGCAAGAGAGTTCAATCCCAAAACCTGAAGAGCAGAGATTCGTAATGAGATGTGGAAACTTCCACTTTGTTCTCCAGGATGGACATTGCCCATCGTGGGAGAAGTTTAGCCATTCCCATCTGCCAGTCAGTTCAGTGGTTGGTGTGAAATGTATTTTTGACTTATCCGGCTCCAGGAAAGAATCATCTGAGGAAATGCGAGCAGCCTATGTGTCCCACCTCCCAGTTTTGTTAACCACAAGCAGAATTGTCAAGTCACTGTGATAGGACTCTGTCATCATGGGAAATAGAAATAGCAAGTCCTTGCTTCATCCTTGTTCGATCCCTGGAGTAGCTCCCTTGGGCTTTACCTAGTACGTCCCGAGAGGGCAGAAGCAACTGATCGTCCTCAAGCACTGTATGGTGCTTTTAAGGTTATTCTTGGGGCTCTTTTCCCTTAATTTTTACCCCAAGAGTTCAGAAGAGAGTCTGGCTCATATTCTGTGGATAAGTCCCTTTGTTTCTCCTCTTTCATGAGTTCTTTTAATCTTTTCCTTTTCTAAAAATTTAACGTTGTAAAGTTGAATTTGGATATTTTGGTAGCACCCACCATCCCCCGTATGATTTTCACATTTGAAGTGGACATTAATTTCCTCTAGACATTACTAATGGCTGTCCAACAAAGGACAAAAGGATCTTACCCTTTGCTTCTGGGAAAGAAATGCAAAAGTTTTTTGTGGAAATTGAAAGGTATGCCAAGGATGGAAATAGGAGAGATTTATTTGAGTTGGGTTGCTATATTATTTTGTGACTTTTTAACTGTTCAAAGAGTTACAAATTGGCATTATGTTAGAAAAGAGGCCATTCGCCTCATTTTCTTGTGTTTGTGATGCAGAATTCTTAAATAAAACATATTGCTTCCAAGTATACGCGATGAATTCTTCTTAAAATGTAAATAATTGCCTCGTGGCAAAAGCAAATGCCATTGAGTTAAATGAGTTCCTGAGGAGCCCAGGCAGCCATTTAAGGGAGAGAGGTATATTATAATTTTGGAATTGGAAGAACAAAGTAAAAGCGATAATATCATTACATGCAATGAAAGGTAATTATGTCCTGTCAATGCACAAACTTCCCTGGCTGAACATTAGCGGCTGTTTATTCCCTTCATTGGAGCAGATTTGTTTTCTTTCGAATCTGACAAAGCACCTATCTGCTGAGTTAATAATTACTGCTCCCAGCTGGAAGGTAAGTCTGCAGGGTTGATGGAAGGGCTTTGAAAAGTAAGGCTTCAAAATGACTCTATCATTCCTGTTCTAACTTGGCATATGGCAGAAAGGGCTGGGCTCCGCAGCCTTCCCCTGTATCAGAGTCTGTTTCCGTCTTCTTGTGCATTCGTTCTCGAAATGTTGCTGCTTTACTTAGTCTGTCCATCTCTCTTGCATAAATCCCTCAAAGTCCTGGCTCTTTTGTCCAGGAAGCCAACGTCACTGAAGGTTTTGTAATTATCTGAATTTCCTTGGGCCACTTACCGACAAAGAGTTGGGACATGCGCGTCAAACAGAGCTGCGAACAGTAGGTTAGGTGGTGATCAGCAGAGGTTCTGTCTTCTCTTTATTAGTATTATTTTTATTTATCTATTTATTTATTTTGCAGCCTCTAGGCATGTACGCGAAGTGGGTCGCAAAAGTCAGTCAGGATCACGGGGACAGCCAAACTGTGAAAAGCAGAAGCACCTGGGTGACCAGGTTTCTGTCACAGCCTGTAATTGAAATACTAGCTTGAGGCTGCTACCACCTCTTGATTCTTTTGAGTGGCCTTTGGAGCCCTTCTTTCCGGCTTGTGCCAACCCTTGCAGAGAGCAATTTTGATGTCCTCACCTAAGGCTGGGGCACAGGCAGGAAATTCCAGCCGGTGCCAAATGCCAGCTGGCGGGTATGGGTGTTCTTGCCAAATAAATCGGCTGAACTAAAGAGGACATGGTATCACGTTTGTGGCAGGTGTCTTTTCATGATTGTCTGTGCGCTGCATCAGAGGAGAGGAGGGCTGGATATACAGTGTCCTGCCGGGGCCCCCCGGGGGTCGGAAACCGTGCTCCCTGCCAAGCCCTTGTCCTCCATTGCCTCTCAAAGCCTGAATAAAACCTCGTTAGCCATGGCCGTTTTCTGGAGAGGACTCTCTGCCATTGCAAAGCTGATGGGAAGTGGCATTACTTCGCTGGGCCGGCGGACACCAGATCAGCCTGGGCGGTGAGTAGGCATGTCACTCCGTTGTTTTCTCGGAGTGTGCTGCTCAGCTGTTCCAGGAGCTCGAGGTCGGCGATAGCGGCTCGGATTGTGATGGCCGGGAGAGACTTTCTGAGAAGACGAGTTGATCTTAAAGGGTGCTGGTCAGTACACGGGGTCAACCGCATAATGGTCCGCAGCCATTGCAAAATGAAAACAAGAGTCCCCTTCCTCAAAGAGCGAGATCAGCGTACTAATATCTACAGGGTTTGCCTTTCTTTTGTGGTCTGTCAATAGTTCATAATTTTTTATTTGCCATTTATCACCATTCTCATTCAGTTAAAGTGAAATGTTTTAATTTATTAGCATGACTATTGCTGCTGACCCTTCTACGGTGCAAAGGGAGCTTTATATGCAGATAGTCAGAGCTTTTCACTCACGTGCACAATCAGTGAAATTACACCATTTGTACTTTGTAGCTTATACGTTTACACATATTTCATTCCAACGGAAAAAGTCGAAATGGTACACGAAATCAATTGAACAGTTTTTATTTTACTTCTCAGTGTGAGGACACTCTACTAAAGCTCCCTACTTTTGGCTTGCTGTCGAGCATAGTAAAATTGAAAGGAAAAGGTCCTACCTCTCCCTTTCCTTCTCTGTCATCATTTTCAGTGGGTTGATGGCCAATACAGGGAAAGAAGACAAGTCGGAAAGGATGTGACAGGATTGCTTGTTCACTCGTGTTTCTTAGAAGACTATAACTGCTAAAGACTGATTAACCTTCAGCCTTCACCTCCCAATCTCACCTCTTGATTTTTTTCTTATAATTTTTGTCATGTGGCATTCTCAATAAAGGCCTAGCAAAGGGGACAGATTGCTTCTAGCTCTTGACTCCCTCAGAAAGTCATCTCTTTGCCCTGTTGTGGATGGGTTTTCTCACCAAAAGACACACTTTTCTTTCTCCACCCTTCGCCTTTATTTCTGTAGGCCAAGTCAGCAAACCTTTTCTGTACGAGGTCACATAGTAGATACTCTAGGCTTTAGAAGTAACGTGGTCTCTGTCACAGCTCAAAGCAACGCAACTCTGTCATGGTAGTGTGGATGCAGCCATAGGAAATACGTAAATAAACGGATGTGCTTGTATTCTAATAAAACTTTATTTACAGCAAGAAACTGGAGGCCACCTTTGTCCTATAAGGTCTAATTGGTTTCCAAACCTTACTCTAGAATATCTTGCATTTGACTCCATTCTTGTATTTCTTACGCACCCTCTGATAAATTTATAAAACCCTCGCGTGAAATGGGAAGCTGTCAGTTTAGGTATGACGGCAGTGATGGCAGACATTGGTAAGGTGACTTTTCTGAGGTTGTACTATGAGTAATGCAAACTTCTGTGGTGTGTCTACTTCCAACAGGAACTTCTTACACAGCTCTAACAATCATTACCTACGTCTAAAGAGTGTTGTAGGGTTAACGTCATCAAAATTCAACAGAGAAGTAAAACCTTCACTGTGAGAATGTCATGACTCCCCCCTTCCTTGTGATGGGGACTGAGGGAGAGGAGTCTGCTGATGACAGGGTTTGCAGCTGCTCCTGCCACCACCCAGCACCTTTGTGGGAGGGGTTGAAGGGGAAGCAACAATAGCAACATAAAACTCAGTCACAATGGAATGCCAAATGCAAGTGCAAATAATTATTAGGGATGTGAAAATTACATAGCAACTTGTTGTCACCAGTGGTCTACAGAGAAACAGCCCCATTGTACTTTGAAAAAGTTAATTGTCCATAGTGTTTTTGAAGTAATACTGCTCATTTTACTTGAGGAATTTTATAAAGCTCCCAAATAAAAGTCCCCAATTCATTTCTGGTGATGTTCTGTTCTAAGATCTTCTCTTGGCTTTCGTGACACCACCCCCTTCTTTTTCTCCAAACTCACTGCTTCTCTTGTCTCCTCAGCTAGTTCTTATTTTTTAGTTCAGTGATTCAAGGGCTGTTTCCCACATTATTAAGCCTACATTTCTACTTAGATCTTACAAAAAATTAAATGGATTTATTAATTTCATTATGTTGATACCATTTAATTTCAATCCAAAACTTCCTAGAAACTCATGACTGTTCCTCTACAGGAGATTAATCAGGGTTGGTTTTCACTGCCCAGAGTATTTTCTGGGCAATAGTAGATGGTTAATAAATATTTGCTCTAAAAATGTTTAAGTGTGTGTATATATGTGAATAAATGGATGGATGAATTAATGGGTACATGACTAGAACTATTTCTGAAGCATTATATTCAGTAAATTGTTAGAAAAAATGATGATCGATAAGTCAGTGACTTAATATAATCTCCTGTTAACTTTCTGCCTTAGGAATTTCACTAACAGAATTTGAGCACATTGATAAAGCGTATATTTCCTAATAAAACCTTGAGACCTGGAAAAATCACCACATCCTTGTCACTGATTCATATCTTATTGTGCTTGTTTATCAGATATTCAAAATTCGTAATGTAATAAAGGTGAATTTCTGGGGTAGTGTAATTACACTGTAAAGCACAGAAATTGGGTGGTAAAAGCTAAAAACTCTTGGGCTGAGATCCTAGCTCTTCTCCGTACTAGTCGTGTAATGGTGGGTTATCATTTGGACACTGTGGACCTGGCTTCACTTTTATCATTATAAAATAGTGTGTTTGAACCAGAAAACAGTATAATTTGGTAGTCTAGTGAGTTATAAGCAACGGAAAATTCTTAACAAACTTGGCTTTAACTATGAAACTAATTTTTTACTTTATGTCACTAAAAAGTGGTGATAAGACGCTCAGAGCCTAGAGGAGCCTAAGAAGGTAGGAGTACTAAGTGTGGTATAATATCCTGGATGGCATTCTAGAACAGATAAATGACATTAGGTGAAAACCTAAGGAAATCTGAATGAAATATGAACTTTAATTACTACTAATGTATGAGTATTGGTTCACTGATTGTGACAAATTTACCATGCTACCATAAGATGTTAACATTAGTCAAAACTGAGTGCCAGATGAATGGGAGCTCTGTAGTTTTCTATAACCGTACAAGTGTTCTCAAATAATTTGGATATAGGAAATACTCAAAGTGGCGGGATATCAGCAAGATAACAGTCCAAGAAGCTTTATAATTTCACTCTCCCACACAGACACTGTGTTTCGGTATGGAGCAATGTACCTTTGTGAGCCAGTTAAGAAGTCATAGTACTCTAACCAATGTAAAACAAAGAAAGAATTCCAGTAACTGAGTTTGTTAAATTCTTGTGGGCTTGCATCCTTAGCCATATTCCTCCCCCTTTGTGACCGATCGTTGTGCGACCAGGAAGATATCTCCTGCACCAAGATTCTTGTTCAGGACACAAACAGTAGAGCATATCATGCACCCAATGTTCTAGCTAGTTTGGGGGCTCCCTCAGGGACTGTAATCTGTCTCACCTGACATGGAGTGCTGATTGGACTGAAGCTGTTGTTTGGAAGCTGCTGACACCAGAAGCTATCGCTATGGCATCTTATTAGAGCTCCAGTTCAACAAAAGACCACGGGCTTCTGGAAGAAGGAGGAAAAAGCTGCCCACTGAATTTAAAATGACTAAAATCACACGCACAAATCCAGAGAAGAAAGATCCTCAGAGAATGTTTGAAGCGTCCTAGGATCCCTGTCTGGGCTGATCAATGAAGTATTTCTCTACATAACACCAGCATATAAAGGCTGGAAGAGATTTTTTCTTTTTCTCTCTCTCTCTCAAATGCCCAAGTCTCAACAACAACAAAAAACTGTGGCATTCTAAGAAACGAGGCAGCGTGGGCCAAGCAAAGCAACAAAATTAAATGCTTGAAATGGACTCTAATGGAATAGACATCCATGTGCACGGCTTTGTTTCACATGTCAAAAGTCCAGTCATAAAAATGCTCAATGAGTTACACGAACACAGTTAGTAACTAAACGAAATAAGGAAAACAATGCATGAACAAAATGAGAATTTCAATAAGGAGATATAAGCTATTAAACTCCCCAAATGGAAATTCTGGGGTTGAAATGAAAGGTACGCTAGAGGAGTTTACAGCAGACTCTATAAGGCAGAAAAAAAACTGCGTGAAATTGAAGATAGGTCATTTGAAATGGTGGAGTCAAAGGAGCAAAAAGAAAAGCAGTAGGAAGAAAACTGAAGAGAGCCTTCGAGACTGTGGGACATGAATCAACATTTATATGCATTAGGGAAGGCCAAAAAGAGAAGAGGGCGTAAACATTATTTGAACAAGTAACAGTGGAAACTTCCCAAATATGAGGAAAGAAGTATACATAGTAATTGAAGAAACTAAACTCAAACAACGTAATTCGGGATAAATCCAAAAAGACACAGCCAGTCAGACGATAATCAAACTGTAAAAGTTGAAGCAAAGAGAAAATCTTAGACAGGAAGAGAAAAACAACTCATCACATAAAGGGAGTTTATATAAGGTGATGAGTGGATTTCTCTGCAAAATCATTGTAGACTGCAATGAGTGAGATGATATATTCAAATTGCTGAAATAAAAAATAATTTTCAACAAAGAATAATGTATCCAGGAAAACTGTCTTTCATAAATGAAGAAATTAACACATCCTAAGAAAAATTCTTTAAGAAACAGTAACAGGAATCCTTTAAGGTGAAAGGAAAGGGTGCTATGCCTTAAAGCAAAGTCAAATGAACTTATAAAGTTCTCTAATAAAGCTAAGTATATTGACATATACATAGCTTCTTCTATTAATAGAATCTCCTTGCATCAATTCAGTTTTAACTCCTGTATAGAATTTAAATGATAAAAACATCGAAAAATAACATAAATCATGCAAATGAGTATACAATATTTAAAGATGTGATTTGTGACGTCAGTAACGTAATGTGCCAGGGGAGGGTAGAACTTTCTGGGTTTTGTATGCAATTAAAATTAAGTGTGTTTGAAATAGAATGCTATAATATTACAGTGTTTTATGTAATTGTAATCATAGCCACAAAGAAATATAAAATAGAAGAAAAAGGGAATAAGAAGGGAATGAAAGCATGTCAGTACAGAAAAATCAATGAAACACAAAGGAAGGTGGTAAGAGAGGGAAGGCTGGACAAAAAGATACAATTTAAGTAGCAATGGTATGTCCTTTTTCTTTTTTAAGGTTTTATTTATTTGACAGAGAGAGAGAGAGCAAGCATGACCAGGGGAGCAGCAGGCAGAAGGAGAAGCAGGCTCCTGCTCAGCAAGGAGCCCGATGTGGGGCTCGATCCCAGGACCCTGGGATCATGACCCGAGCAGAAGGCAGATGCTTAAGGACTAAGCCACCCAACCGCCCCATAGTACGTCCTTCTATATCAGTAATTACTTGAGGTTCAAATAGATTCAACTCCCCCATCAAAACACATAGTAAGAAGGTATTTTAGAAACACAGAATCTGACTATATACCCTGTATAAACTCACTTTTGATTTCACAACAAAAAACGTGAAAGTAGGGGAAAAAATTACGTTTAATGATAACTAAAAGAGCCAAGGAGTGGCTATGCTAATATCAGACAAAATCAGTTTTATTTATTTATATTTTATTTTTTAGATTATTTATTTGTTTATTTATTTGAGAGAGAGCACATGAGCAGGGGGAGGGGCAGAGGGAGAAGCAGACTCCCCACTGAGCAGGGAGCCCCACTCGAGGCTGGATCTCAGGACCCCAGAAACTTGACCTGAGCTGAAGGCAGACACTTAACTGACTTAACACCCAGGTATCCCCCAAATCACTTTTAAATCAAAAACTCTTTCAAGAGACAAAGAACGATGTTATATTATGATTAAATGACAATTCACTAAGAAGACATAGTCATTATAAATATTCATATAACAAACATACTAAGCTCCTAAGTATATAAAGCAAATATTGACAGAATTCAAGAAATATATAGTAACACAGTGATAAGCAGATACTTCCAATAGTCCACTTCAATTGTGGATAAAAGAGAAAGAAGGTGAATCAGGAAATAGACTAATTGCACCTAGAAGTCATATACAGAATACTCTACCAGATAACAGCACAATATACATTCTTCTCAAGGAACCTTTCCAACATCATCCAAGATAAATTACACGTTAGGCCCTAAGAGAAGTCTCAGCAAATTTTAAAGTGTGAAATTATTCAAAATCTCTTTTTGGATTCAACTGGAATAGAACTAGAAGTCAACAGAAGAAGGAAAAGTGGGAGACTAATGAATATGTAAAAATTAAGCAATGCATTTAACCTACCAATTGGTCAGAGAAAATGTATCAAGGGAAATTATAAGCTACCTTGTGAGAAATGAATATGAAAACCCAACATATTAAAATTTAGGAGATTTACTGAATTCAGACATAAGAGGGAAGTTAGGAGCTTCAAAATGTACAAAAGAAAACCTTCTGAAATCTACAAGCTACCTTTACACCTCAAGCTAGAAAAATGTGAACAAATTAATCCTACAGCTAGCAAAAGGAAGGAAGTAATAAAGATGAGTGCACAAATTAATGAAATGGAAAATTATAAAGCACGAGAAAAAATTCAATAAAACCAAAGTCGTGATTTTTTAAAACGATCAAAATCATTGGCAAGCTATTATCTTGTTTAAGAAAAAGGAGAGCAGCCTTCAGTATCTAAACTCTGAAATTAAAGAGATTTCATTAGAATCAGGGTCACAGAAATGAAAAGGAAAATTAGAGAATACTTTAAACAAATCTATGCCAACAAATTGGATAACAGAGGAAATGGGTAAATTCTTAGAAACACACAGCCTTACCAATACTGAATCATGAAGTAATCAAAAAATCTGAACAGAATAATTGCCAGTAAGGAGTTTGGATCGGTATTCGAAAACCTTTTAACAAATAGTCGAGGACTGGTTGGCTTCATTGGAGAGTGATACTAAATACTTCAAGAAGTAACATCGATCCTCCTAAACTCTTCCAAATAATTGAATATGGGGTGGCACTTACAAGCTCTTTATGTGAGAGTCACACTAACCTGATACAAAATCCTGACAAACACATGAAAAGAAAAATACAGACAAATATCCTTGATGAATATGGATCCCCAAATCCTCCAACAGAATATTAGCATTGTAAATTCAACAGCCCCTTAATACCTTTATAGACAATGAATTAGTGATATTTTTTCCTAGAATGCAAGGATGCTTCACCATATGGAATTCAAATAATGTGTAATACAGCACCTTCTGAGAATGAAGGGAAAATCGACATGATCATGTCAATGATTGAGGAAAAGCATATGACAGTATTCAACACCCTTTCATGATAGAAGCACTCAATAAGCTTTGAATAAAACAATTGACTTCCACATAATAAAGGCCATAGGTAAAAAGCCCACGTGTAACATCGCTCTCAGTGGTTAAAGCCTTAAAGGTTTTCCTCTATCACCAGGAACAAGAAAGCATGTCTGCTCTCAGTGCTTCTAGTCATCATCGTATTGGAAATCCCAGGCAGAACAATTGGCCAAGAGAAGAAATAAAAGCCTTCCAAATTGGAAAAAAGAAATAAAATTATCTCTGTTCAGATTACATGATGTCATATTGAGAAAATACTGAAGATTCTACACACAGAAAAAAAGAAACGTAAAAGAAGAAAAATAGTAATAAAGCTAGAACTAGTAACTATATTCATTAAAGTTGCATGATATGTAATCCACATAGAACAATCTGTTATGTTTTTATATCCTTTTAATGAACAATTGCATAAGGAAGTTAAAAAAATAATTCTATTTACAACTGCATCAAAAAACTATATTTTTAGAATGAACCTAACCAATTAGGTGAAAGGCATGTATGCTGTAATCTACAAAACATTGCAGAAAAAATTAAGGAAGACACAGATAAATGCAAAGATAACGTAGGGTCATCAGTTGGCATACATAATATTATTAAGATATCAGTAATACTCAAAGTGATCTACAGATTTAACTCAATCCCTATCAACATTCCCAAGGCCTTTTGTGCAGAAATAGAAAAATATCATCCTAGGGAAAATGGAAAAATATCCTAGGGGCGCTTAGCTGGCTCAGTCAGTAGAGCATGGGACTCTTGATCTCAGGGTCATGAGTTCAAACCCCAAGTAGGGCACAGAGATTACTGAAAAAACAAAAATATCCTAAAATCCATATATAATCTCAATAAACCCTGAATAGTCAAAATTTTTCGAAAAGTAGTAGACAGCTGTAGTAATCAGTCTTCCTGATTTCAAAACTCATTATAAAGATAAAGGAATGAGAACAGTATGGTACTGGTATCAAAATAGGCTTATAAACCAATGGAATAGAAAGGAAATAAACCTTTGTGTATAGAGCTAAATGATTTTTGACAAGGGTGCCAAGATCACTCAATGGGGAAAGGATAGAATTCTGCATACGGTGTTTAAAAAACTGGATATCCACATAGAAAATAATGAACTTTGAACCTGATCTTAAACCATATATAAACGTTAACTCAAAGTAAGTGAAAGACCTGAACTAAAGATGAAAAAGTATAAGTTTCCAGTATCTTGATAATGTTGGACTAGGCAATGATTTCTTAGATATGATGCCAAAAGCATAGAAAACAAAGGTTGAAAAATAGAGAAATTGGACTACGTCACACTTAAAATCTTTTGTGCATCAAATGACAGTAATAACAGAGTGAACAGATGACCTAAGGAATGGCAGGAAATATTTATAAATCAAGCAAAAAAGATTAATCAGTCAGCTTGGTAAATGGGCGAAGACTTAACATTTCTCCACGGATGATATACGAAGGGCCCAAATAATCATATTAAAATATGGTAAGTATCCCTACTAATTAGGAATATGAAAATCAAATGCACAATTAGTTATCACATTCATTAGGGTGATTATTATCAAGAAAACAAATATAAGAATTGTTGGCAAGGATGTGGAAAAAAAGGGAATCCATGTACGTTGTTGCTAGTATTATAAAATGGTGCGACCACTATGGAATACAGTATATTGATTCCCTAAATACTTAAGAGTAGAAGTAATGTATGGTCCTAGCAATCCCACTTGTGGGTATATTTCCAAAAGAATTGAAAGCAGAGTCTCAAAGCTATTTTCAAACCCAAGTTAATTGCAACAGCCTTCCCATTAGTCAAGAAGCGCCAGCAACCCAAAAGTCCATCGATGGATGAATAGACGCACAAAATATGGTAAATACTTATAGTGATTTAATATGCAGCCTTTAAAATGAAGGAAATCCTGTGGCATGCTACAACATGAAAGAGCCTTGAGGAAATTAAGCTGTGTAAATTGAGCCAGTCTTAAAAGAAAAGATACTGTAAGATTCCGTTCGTAGATATATATAAGTCAAATAGTGTTTACTAGTGTCTGCGGTAAGAACAGAAAGTTGTTGTTTAGTAAGTATAAAGTGTTTGTTCTGAACAGTATCTCGATCCTGGAAATGTTTCACATGTAATTGTACACAACTCTAGTGAATTGTGCACTTTAAGATGCTGAAGAGGGAACATTTTATGATATGTGTTTTTCACCCTGATTAATATTATACACACACGCACGCACACACGCACACGCGCGCAAAGTACTGGTACCAGCTTCACAAGAGGTTTAAAGAGCACCCAGAGTCATCAGAGTGTTTTCCCCCGTCTCTGGATTCTCTCTCTTCTGCCTTCGCCCTCCAATTTCATACCCCATGAATGCAAGCCTTCCCATTCTTGCAGTCACCATCCACAAGAGAGATAAGCAGCCTCCCAGCGTTCCCAGCGAAACCCCCCATTTTGTACTGATCGAAATGGTGTAGGCCACATACCCCAACTTCCACGAATCACCGTGGTGGGACATACAGGAAATGTTGATTGACCTAAAACAAACAGGGCTTACCCTGAAAGTGCGAGTAAAATCAATCCTTGCCTTACCACTTGGGAGAGAGGTCGTTTTCACACCAGGCGTCAGCAAACTTTTGTATTGGGCTATATT
This sequence comes from Ursus americanus, assembly GCF_024610735.1. Classification (NCBI taxonomy): domain Eukaryota; kingdom Metazoa; phylum Chordata; class Mammalia; order Carnivora; family Ursidae; genus Ursus; species Ursus americanus. The sequence continues at coordinate 113,694,978 of NC_142164.1, read as the reverse complement.
ACAAATATTTTTCCTTTGTGGGTCATATATGGTTTCCACTGCAGCTATTGATCTCTGCAATTGTAGCATGAGAACAGCCATAGACCTTAAATAAGGGACTGTGGCTGCATTCCAACAAAACTTTACAGATACGCAAACTTGGATTTCATATAATTTCATCTATCATGAAATGTCATACTTACTTTGTTTTTTCTTAACCATTTAAAAATGTAAAACCATCTTAGCTCACAGATGGCTGGTAGGATTTGGCCCACAGGCTGCAGTTTGCAGATTCCCTGTTCAAGATAATCTGTCCAAATGCCTTCTAGCTCTTGAAAGGAGGCATTCGTGTCTGAGTTGCAACGAGGCATTCGGAAGGTCATGCAATTTCTTTCTCTTTCCCCTTGTGTACTGAATTGTCATAATTCCTTGCTTGCCACAGGACCCTTTGCACATGCAGGACAGTGTACTGTTAAATATTGGAGATAATGACTGTTCTCCACTATCACTGGAAATTAAAGAGATACCTTCAAATCTGCAGGCACACTGAATTGACTTAGGTTAAAACTGTTGTCATGTTGCATGCAGCTGTTCTCCTGTTTTTGTTGGCTTTTACTCATGTCCTTTTGTCTAGCTTAAACACTTAGTAGACGAAAACAGTCTTCAGAAAGATCTATTTCTTAATGGCTTTCTTTTCCAGTCATTGATCAGAGTGCCATTATGTAAATGATTGAAGTCAGTATTCAAAATGTGGGTTTCAAGATCTTTAGTGTCAGAGGGTGATACTGGAGAGACAGGAATTAGAGATGGAGCTCAGCAGTGAGGAGCAGAGGGAGAATAAAGTCAAGGAACCTTTTAATTTCCTACAACGGGAGAGTTTGGCTGGATCTCTGGAGGAAGATGAAAAGAAAACAGGCTTGGGAGAAAGCAAACTTGATTGGAATAGCCTGGTGCTGTGGGAGGGCAATGATCTGTTTTAAAACTAAAATTGGCAACCGTGGAATGATTTGGTCAAATGTGTTTTGGCAGCCTTTGAATTGTTGTCCAAATACTTTAGCACATATAATGACTTTTTAAATTTGTTCACTCTTTATGACCCTCTTACTTCTAAAAAAAAATGTGAGCCTCAACTCGTTTGTGGAGGTTTCGATTTGAATTAAAATTGCACAGCGCATGGAATCTTGTATACCAGTTTGTGGCATCTTTGTGATAGTTTTCAAGGTTTCCAGGGCCCTGCGAGGTTAGATTTCAACCACAGTTGGGCTCTTTGGGCCATGCTCCAACTGCCAGGGCCTGAGTTGGAGGTGGTTCGTGCTCAAAGACACCTGAGTGGCAGTCCACGTAATAGTCGTTTCCCAGGTGTAATTTTCAAACAGGGTCAAAAGCCACTTAGGGAGACAGGACTCTGAAGGGCTAGGTGCAATTCACATGCATTGACAAGAATGTATGTATCAAATAGGGATTTCACTGTATAGCTCTTCACAAAGCTTACTTGGTCTAATACCAACACATTAATATAATAAAATGCAGAATTTTATTCTAGCAATTGCTTGAACAGGAAGATTTCCCCGTGAATGTTATACAGTAAGTATGTCCTTTCAAGCTCTCTTGAGCCTGCATTTTGAGGTGCACTCAAGGAAAGTAGAGAGTGTTAGTTTGGATCCTAAATCTAAGTCCCCATGACGGTTTTGCTGATTTTCTGTTTTCTCTAGCCTTCGTTGTTGCATTTTTCTTTACTTTCTTTTATTTTCTAAATTGGAGAATTCCCAATGACACAAGTGACACAAGTTTCGTCTTTAAATGTGCCTTCTAGGGCGCCTGGGGGGCTCAGTCATTTAAGCATCTGCCTTGAAGCAGCTCATGATCCCAGGGTCCTGGGATCGAGCCCCACGTGGGGCTCCCTGCTCAGTGGGGAGCCTGCTTCTCCCTCTCCCTCTGCCTGCCGCTCCCCCAGCTTGTGCTCTCTTTCTCTGCCTCTTTCTCTGTCAAGTATATAAATAAAATCTTTAAAATAAAGAAATAAATAAATGTGTCTTCTAACAGTAGCTCCTCCCTAAATTATCCTGTGGCATGATTCCCTTTTAATTTATACTCTATAATCTCATAATGACTCGAAAGCATTTGGTTGGGGTTGGAAGAAATATAAATAAATTAAAAGTTAATAGTCTCTAAGCAAGATCCTTATGGACTCTCAGGGGAAAAAGGAGACAGTTTTAGTGGTAAGGTTGCTTCTATCTCCTTCTTGTGTGCAAATAGTCTCTAGGTTTACCTTACCCATATCCTTTCCAGTTCTTGATTTTTGTATTCCAAATAGTTGCATTTATATGAAAGGGACTTATAAATAGTGTTCTTATTTAGTGTTTTTATTATTTGTGGAAAAATAGCTAAAGTGGAGGAAATCTTGGTGGCTATGAGTGTGAGCTCTGGAGTTAAGCTGCCCGGCTTTGAATCTTTCACTTTCTGCTCATCTGTTGTTGGACAACTTACTCTTAGTCATCTGTCAAAAGAGCATAATAGTAGCTTGTATTTCACTGAATTTTAAGAGGGTTAAATGCCTTATTCATGTTATGTGTTAAGAACAGTAAATATTCAAGCATTATTATTATTCTTATTATTTTCTTTGGTCGTAGATGAAGTTGTGGAAAAAGTAGGGAAGCACGCTCTCCATACAGACACCAAGTTAAATATCATCGCTGGGAATGGTGTCTTGAGGCATATGATGTGTACCTTTCTTTTCTAATTCCTGTCTTTTTGAAATAAACATACTTCTAAATAAAGCATTATATTAGTAAGGTTTGTTAGCATTCTACAGAAAATCAGAACCCATAGGATATAGGGAGAGATAGCAAAAGAGATTTATTGTGAGTAGTTGACTCATGTGATTAAGAAGACTGAGAAGTCCCATGATCTGTTACCTGCAAGCTGGAGACTCCAGAAAGCAGTGGTGTAATTTCAGTCCGTGTCAAACTGCATCAGTTTTGTAGGGACCTGAGTGTGAAGGCCTGAGATTCCGGAGTGCCAATTTCTTAGACCAGGGAAAGAGAGAGATGGGTGTTCCAGCTCAACCACAGTCATCCAATTTGCCCATTATTCCTCTGTTTGCTCTGTTCAGACCCCTCAGGGGATTGGTAATGCCTACCTGCATTGGTTAGAGTGTTTTTGTTTATGCAGTCTCCCAACTGAAATGGTAATCTCATCTGGAAACATCCTCAGAGACATACCTGGATGTAATATTTTAGCAGGTATCTGGGCATGTCTTAGCCCAGTCCAGTTGACATAAAATGAGCAGAGCTCAAGGGAGAAACTAACAAAAATGCAATGATAGTAGAGGGTGATAATGTCCCTCTTTCACCAGTGGATGGATTAAGCAGCCAGAGGATTAATGGGGAAATAGTGGTCTCTAGTAACACTGAGGACCAGGTACACCTAACAGACATGTGTAGCGTGTTCCTTTCGGGAGCAGCAGAGTACATGTTCTTCTCAGGCATGTGTGGAGCACTGTCCAGGATGGATCAGAAGTTGGGCTCCGGTACATGTCTTGACCAATTTGGGAAGATTGAAACCATATCGACTGTCTTTCCCAGACAGAATGGTATGAAACTAGAAATCAGTAGCAGAAGGAAAATGGGAAATTTACAAATGTCTGGAAAATGGAATGCACACTCCTGGACAGCCAATCAGTCAGGGAAGAAATCAACAGGGAGATATGAGTGTATCTTGAGATAGATAGGTGGAAATGGAAACACAAGATGACAGAACTTGTGGGATGCAGCAAAGGCACTTCAGAGAGGGAAGTTTACAACAATAAGTGCCTTTGTTAAGAAAAAACAAATGTCTCAGTGAGGCAACCCAACTGAGGAAGGAGAAGAATGGGCTGGGGAAAGGTATTGCAGAGGAAGGGAAATGATAAAGACTAGAGTTGAAGTAAGTGTAACGGAGACTAGAGAGACAATAGATAGACTCAATGAAGCTGGGCCTTTGTTTTTTGGAAGGTTGGACAGAATTGAGAAAGCTTTAGCCAGAATAACCAAAAGAAGAAGAGAGTAAACTCAAGTGAATACAATAATGAATAAATATGGGACATGCACCTGATAAGCACAGAGGCATAGAGGATTATAAGAGACTACGATGAACGTTTATATGCCAATGAACTGGGTGATGTGGAACATGTTTATGGAAACACAGCCTGCCAGGACAATCATCAAGAAATAGAAAACCTGAGAAGGAAGGAAGGAAGGAAGGAAGGAAGGAAGGAAGGAAGGAAGGAAGGAAGGAAGGAAGGAAGGAAGGAAAGAAGGAAGGAAAGAAGAAAGAAAGAAAGAATATCTGAATAGAAAATAGTGAGAAAGAGACTGCAGAAGAATTCAAAACTTCCCAACAAAGAAAAGTCCAGGACCAGATGGCTTTATGGATCGATTCCACCAAGTATTTAAAGAACAATTAATGTGAATCCTTTTCAAATTTTTCTAAAAATTGAACAGGAGGGAACACTTCCAGACCCATTTTACGAGGCCAACACTACTCTCATACCAAAGCCAGATACAAACACTGTAAGAGGGGCGCCTGGGTGGCTCAGTCTGTTAAGCGTCTGCCTTTGGCTTAGGTCATGATCTCGGGGTCCTGAGATTGAGCCCCATATCGGGCTCCCTGCTCAGCAGGGAGCCTACTTCTCCCTCTTCTTCTGCCTGCTGCTCCCCCTGCTTGTACTCTCTCTGTGTCAAATAAATAAATAAATAAAATCTTAAAAGAAAAAAAAAGAACACTACAGGAGAAGAATATAAGTACATACATACAAAGACCCTCAAGAAAACACTCACAAATCTAATTCAACTGCCCGTCGGGAAACAAATGCGGTGGGCAAGAGTGAATCGCTTTTTCATACACCATGGTTTATCTGTAATTGAAATTATGAAAATAATCTCATTTAAGCACATTGATAAGATTATACACCATGACCAAGTAGGATTTATCTCTGGATACAAGGATGGTTTAACATCCACAAATACATAAGCGCAATACACCACAGTAACAGCGTAATGATACGAATCATATCATCAACCCAATAGATGGATCGAAAACATTTATAAAATTCAGCATCCTTTCATGATACAAGCTCTCAATAAGTTACATATAGAATGAAAGTACTTTAACATGACAGCCCATATATGACAAATCCACAGCTAACCTCACATTCAGTGATGAAAAGCTCAAAGATTTCCTCTAAATCAGTAATGAGACGAATATACCTGGTGTCACTCCTCTTATTCAACATAGTGTTGAATGTTCTAGCCATGGTAGTTAGGCAAGAACAAGAAATACATGGTATCCAGATTGGAAAAGAAGTTAACTTGTCTATTTGCGGATGACAGGATCTTACATATAGAAAGCACTACACACACACACACACACCCCAATAAGAACTGTTAGAATAAATGTATTCAGTAAAGTTGTAGGGGAAAAAAAATCAATACGTAAAAATCAGTTGCATTTCTATACACTAAAAATAAACCATCTGAGGGACATCTGCGTGTCAGTTAAGTGGCTGCTCTTCAGCTCAGGTCATGGTTCTGGGGTCCTGAGATCATGTCCCACATCGGGCTCCCTGCTCAGTGGGGAGCCTCCTTCTCCCTCTGGCCTCTGCCCCTCCCTCTGCTTGTGCATGCTCTCTTGCTCTCTCTCTGACAAATAAATAAATAAAATCTTTAAAAATATAAAAAATAAAAAAATAAACCATCTGAAAAAGTATTTGAGTATACTATGCCCTTTACAAAGGCATTGAAAGGAATGAAAAACTTGGAAATAAATTATCCAAGGAGATAAAAAATCTGTACAGTCAAAACTGTAACACTTTGATTAACAATATTGAAGAAGACACAAATAAATGGTAATGCATATCCTGTTTATCAATTGGAATAGTTAATACTGTTTGCATGCCCATGCTACCCAAAGCAATTTATAAATTCAGTGCAATTCCTGTCAAAATTCACATGACATTTTTTCCTAGGAGTAGAAAAATCAATCCTCCAATTTGTACGGAATTACAAAACACACCAAAATAAGCCAAAGCAATCTTCAGAAAGGGGAATCAAGGTAGAGGCATCACCCTTCTTGATTTGAAACTCTATCATAATGCTGTAATAATCAAAACCCTATGGTACTAGCATAAAAACAGACCCATAAACCAATGGAACAGAATGGTGAGCCCAGAAATGAAACCATGTTTATACGGTCAGATAATGTTTGACAAGGGCATCAGGAATTTACAAGGGGGGGGTGGAAGCCTGGGTGGCTCGTTTGGTTAAGTGTCTGCCTTCAGCTCTGGTCATGGTCTCCGGATCCTGGGATGGAGCCCTGCTCAGCCAGGAGTCTGCTTCTCCTTCTCTCTCGAATAAATAAATAAGTAAATACAAATTTTCAATAGGGAAAGCATTATGTCTTTAATAAATGGTGTTGGGAAAGGGTATGCATATGCAGAGGAATGAAATTGGGCCCTTTACCGTACGTGAAAATTAACTCGATATGAACTAAATACTTAAATGTAAGCCCTGAATCCATAAAATTTCTAGTAGATACCACAAGGAAAAAACTCCTTGACATTGGCATTCGCAATAATGTTTCGGATATGACACCAAAGACACGGGCAACAAAAGCACAAATAAACCAGTGGGTCTGCATTAAACTTAGAAGCTTCTAGGGGCGCCTGGGTGGCACAGCGGTTAAGCATCTGCCTTCGGCTCAGGGCGTGATCCCAGCGTTCTGGGTTCGAGCCCCACATCGGGCTCCTCTGCTGTGAGCCTGCTTCTTCCTCTCCCACTCCCCCTGCTTGTGTTCCCTCTCTCGCTGGCTGTCTCTATCTCTGTTAAATAAATAAATAAAATCTTTGAAAAAAAAAAAACTTAGAAGCTTCTATATAGCAAAGGAAACAGTAAAATTTCAACCTATGGAATGGGAAAAAATACTTGCACACCTTATATCTGATAATGGTTTAATATTTAAGATATATAAGTAATTTATAAAACTCAATATAAAAAATCGAAATAACCTGGGGCACCTGGGTGGCTCAGTCAGTTAGGTGTCTGACTTCAGCTCAGGTCATGATCCCACAGTCCTGGGATCCAGCCCCTCATCAGGCTCCCTGCTCAGGGGGAGCCTGCTTCTCCCTCTCCTACCCACTTGTGCTCTCTCTCACTACCTCTGTTGCTAGCTCTGTCTCTCTCTCTCAAATAAATAAATAAAATCTTTTTTAAAAATTGAAATAAAACTAATTGAAAATGGGCATAATACAAGCATAAGTCATTTTCTCAAAGAAGGCATACAAATAACAAACCGATATATTAAATTGCTAATAAGCAGGGAAATTCAAATCAAAACTGCACTGAGATATCTGCACATCTGTCAAAATGACTATTACAAAAAGATAAGAGAGGACTGTTGGTGAGCATGTGGACAAAGAGGAACCCTCGTGCATGGTTGGTCGGGTTGCTGACTGCTACAGCCACTATTGGAAACACTATGGAGGTTCCTCAAAAATTAAAAATAGAACTACCATATGACACAGCAATCCCACTTGTGGTTATGTAGCCAAAGGAAATTAAATCAGATTCTTCAAGATATATGTGTTCTTCCCTGTTCATCAGAGCATTATTCACAATAATCAAGATCATAGAAACAGTCTAAGTGTCCATTGAGGGGTGAATGAATAAAGATGTGGGATATGTATACGATGGACTAGTGTTCAGCCATAATAAAAAAGGAAATCCTGCCATTTATGACAGCCTGGAAAACTTGGAGGTCATTATTTTAAATTTAATAAGGAAGACAGAGAAAGACAAATAGTTTGTGATCTCAATATATGTGGAATCTGAAAAAGTCAAACTCTTTTAATCCGAGTCAGATGGTGGTTAGAAATGGGGAAATGTTGGTGAAACGTTAACAAACTTTCAGTTTTGAGATGAGTAAGTTCTGGGTATCTAATATAAGCACTGTTATTGTAGTTAATAGTACCGTATTATATATTTGAAATTCATGAAGACAAATTCTCATTTGTATTTATCCACCTTCCCACGCACACACAAAATGGTGACTATGTGAGGTTATTTATGCGTTAATTAACATGATTGTGGTAATAATTTCACAATGTGAATGTTTCTCAAATGATTGTGTTGTATGCCTCTCAAAAGCAGAAATTTTAAAAAGGATCGTATTTTAAAAAAAATAGACAGGAAAAAGAACCTTCAGTCGGGAATGCACGTGATAGAGCCGGCCGTATCAGCATCTAAATTACTTACTGAGGATCCGGTGTAATGTGCTTCCCAGGGCTGTTTGCATTTTATTAAGGGTACAATGTCTTTAACCATACAATGAAACCTAACAGTGAAGGTTTTGGTGTCAGTGACCTCCCTACTATCTTTCACTTTGTTGCCCACCCACCAACCCACATTCCTATACACGTAGATGCACTCTCATCCCCGCTCACCCACTTTGGTCTCATCATTGTAATAGAGAGGAGACCCCTGTGCATCAGATCCAGGAATCCTCAATCCCGTGATGCAAACCCTGCCACCGTCTTTGGAACCCGAGCTCCTCTATCATGCCATCTCTTTGCTTAATATTTAGTATCTATGATCCAGGCAACTTCAAATCAGGATTGATTGATTGATTGATTGATTCTTTAAAGATTTTATTTATTTATTTGAGAGCAAGAGAGCAGGAGCTGGGGTAGGGGCAGAGGGAGAGGGACAAGCAGACTCCCCGCTGAGCAGGGAGCTGGACACAGGGCTCCGTCTCAGGACCCTGGGATCATGACCAGAGCTGAAGGCAGACAGTTAACGAACTGAGCTACCCAGGTGCCCCGGATTGACTGATTTTTGAGAGAGGGTGAGAGAGGGGTTGGGGAGTGCTCAAGGGAGAGGGAGGGAGAGAAAGAATCTTAGGCAGACTCCATGCCAAGCATGTGAGCCTGACGCTGGGCTTGATCTCACAACTCTGAGTTCATGACCTGACGAAGTCAAGAGTTGGACGTTTAATCCCCTGACCCACCCAGGTGCCCCTCAAATCATTATCTAAATACGGAGAAGTTAGTACATTATAAAATTAAAAATATAACAAAACGAAACCACTTTTCCCTTACAAACCTGCTTTGTGCCTGTAACTTCACTTTCTCTATGTCCATAAAATCATTGAAAATATCGCTGTGTTGTCTCCTCCGTCACACTGCTCTGTTACTGAACCCACTAGAGCCTGGCCTGCTCTAATTTCCCCAATGAACTGCCTTCACCAAGGTATGAAATGTAGTAGACACTTTTAAGTAAATTAATTAATGCTTTTGGGAAATGGAAACCATCATATAGAAATGGTGATAATGGAGTCAATACAGCAGTGTCAAAGTATCTGGTAGTTACAAGTTTCAACATAGCAACATTGACATATCTCAGATAGAATGTTGAATGGGAAAACAGGTTGATGAAGAATACCTGGAAAATATATACTGACTCTAGATATATACAGCTATAATAGATGTCTTTGTTTTCCGTTATTTAAATGTAACTTACATTCCATAACATTGACTTATTTTGAGCGTACAATCCAATGCCTTTTAGCAAAGTAGCAGTTGCGCAGCTGTTACCACAGTCTAATTTTAGCACATTTTTACCACTCCCAAAATAATTTTGTGCCCATTTGCAGTTACTCCCTGTTCTCACCATCAACCTCCGGACATCCACTATTCTGCTTTTTGTCTGTGTGCATTTGCTTTTTCTGGACATGTCCTATAAATGGAATCCTATAACATATGATCCGTTGTGCCTGGCTTCGTTCACTTCGCATAATGTTTTTACGTTTCATCCCTATTGGTACCGGTGTCGGTATCCTATTCCTTCTTGTGGCCGAGTACCATTCCATTGTAGGGATACTTCACATTTAGTCTGTCTGTCTGTTAAATGATGGACATTTGGATTGCTTCCAGCATTTGATCGTTTATGTACAAGTCTTTGTCTGTGAACATGTGATTTCATTTCTCTTGGCGGATTACCAGAGGCGGAATTACTGGATCATATGTTAAGTCTATGTTTAACTTTTAGGGAAACTACCAATTGTTTTCTCTTTCTACATCCTCACCAATACTTGTGATTATCTCTGTTGTTGACTCTAGCCATCCTCGTGGGTGTGAAGTGCTATCTCACTGTTGTCTTTATTTGTGTTTTCTTGATGAGTCTTGATATTGGGGATCTTCCCCTATGCTTCGTGTCCTCTTGCCTATTTTCTCTGGAGAAATACTATTCAAATCGTTTACCCATTTTTAAATGGGATCGTTTACGTTCGTATTAATGAGTTGTAAGGGCTTTTCATATACTCAGGAGAAAACCTCTGTTTCTATTTCCTGAAACATTTTGTAATAAATTTTTCGGTCTGAGAGTGCCACGGTAAGGTAATTCACAGTTGCCAGACCTTCACAGTCCCTCCTGATAGGTGCGGCACTAACAACTCCCACAAGCACATAAGCCATCTGCAGGCTCCCCGGGTGGCTTCCTTGCCTCCGTGGGACCAGCTCATCAAAGTGGAGTTTTTCTCTGTCCGTCTCCCAAAAGCAAGAGCTGGAACTCACATTAGCCGTCATCTGCCCTGAATTTTAATTTTCGGCACCTTCGGTCTTCATGTCTGCTCGCCGCCAGAGTGACAGGAGCTCTTAATGAGATCCTTTCCTGGTGTATCTTTCTTAATGCACGCGCAAGCTTGCCTCTTCATTCACCACGAGCCCCTTGGGGCAAGCGCCGTGTCAGCAGCCGCGGGGAGGAGTGCAGAAACTGCTGACTGCAGGGAAGGCCATTTCTAAAGGACTTGAGAGGAATCCTAATGTCAGTTCCCCTCACCGCTCAACTCCCTCTGCACCCTTTTCCCTTTGCCCTCCAGTGCCACCCTTCATAACTCAGTCTCTAAATCTTTTTCTCGCATGAGCATCGGCCATCTGGTGGTCAAATGTGCATTAAAAGTGCTTTTGACAGCATTGCGGAAATTGTTCATTCATGAAGCACCTTGGGTTTCCAAGCGAGATCATTGGTGGGCGACAAACAGAAAAGTTTTCCATTTCCAGAAGAAATTATGTGAGGAAACAGTCTGATTTTCCACTAAGGCAGAAAGATTTCTTATGCTTTAAAATAATCTTCTTGTCTTGTGCATACATCAGCGTATGTACATTAAGAGGAATTACTTACGTGTGGAGCTTGTTAAATTCTTCATCTTTCACAACACGTTAGCTTGTAACTGCTCCTGCTTCCCAGGAGGGTCAGTCAATGAATTAGATCGAGGGGCGCCTGGGTGGCACAGCGGTTAAGCGTCTGCCTTCGGCTCAGGGCGTGATCCCGGCGTTCTGGGATCGAGTCCCACATCGGGCTTCTCCGCTGGGAGCCTGCTTCTTCCTCTCCCTCTCCCCCTGCTTGTGTTCCCTCTCTCGCTGGCTGTCTCTCTCTGTCACATAAATAAATAAAATCTTTAAAAAAAAAAAAGAATTAGATTGAAACACAAGGAAGAATGCTTCTTATCTACGGTCTGTCTTCATGTGCCACATGCAGTTAGTTTCATGGGCTCTCATATCACCAAGATCAAATTTTGGGAAGTTCAAAAAAATTAGTAAAGCAATCCCTGAAGAAAATTATGGCCTTAGTTTATCATTTTTTTTTTTTTTTTTTTAGTTGTGAACTCACCCTCAGTGCGTCTCCCGAGAGGTAAATATCAGTTGAGTACCTACGATAGCTCCACATACCTCATGGTGCTTAATTAAAGCTGTGACTGATTTTTCACTTCCTGGAAAATGACATGTAACTGGCATCTTTCTGCCCACGTCTGCGACTACGAAAGTCACTAGAGATGTTTGCGTTTATGTCACCTGCTATGTAGCCTCATTTCTTCCCCTGTTCGTTTACATTGTTTATTTTATTGGCCCTGCTTCTGTTTCTCTAAGAGATCCTCGTTAATCTTTTGGGCTTAGGGCTTGTAACATCAATTGGCCCGTACCCAACATCAGAGATCTGAGTTACAGTCTGTTTTTTACTTCCTTCTTTATGAAGCACAAGCAAATCACCCTCCTTGGAAAGTGGATGTGTTTTTATTTGTTGGCGTGTTGGTTCACTTGGCTTTGCATTGCTGAGAACTCCTCCAATCACCACGACGATCCTTTTCCCATCTTAGCCATCATCTGTATAGCGATAAAATGTATACAGAGTCCCATTTGGAATTGGGTCACCATACGTGAAATACCTATGCTACGTTTCGTTTCTAACTACCTGGAAGTGAACCCCCACGATGGGTGTGCTACATTCATTGGCTGTACTAGGAAGATTTACTTAGAGCGCTAAGATACCATAGTCGAAATTTCTCCTAAGGTATTTAGATGAGGCGTCTCAAATTTTCATCCCAAGGCAATGTGGAAGCCTAGGAAATGCCTCTAGCTTAGTGGGGAAATCGAAATGTTTACTCATGTTATCACTAATGGCTTTTTAAAATGTTATGTGTTATCCATCGACCAATTAATCACCATGAATATATTGAGCCATTACTGCATGCCAAACGGGATGTGTTAGGAAATAGGAAAAAATACAGAATGTTGCTCTGGTTTCAAGGAGCCTCAATTTGTTCATCTATTTGTTTATTCGTTTTTCCGAATGTTTATTAAACAGCCTGTGTGTGTCGCACACATAAGCTAGTTGAGGCCAAATAAGCGTAGTGTGTATAAAGTGCTGTGCTGTAGATCAGAGAGCGCAAAGCCGCCAGGAGGAAGCAGCTGGCAGAACTCTTTCTCTCCCTCTAAGAACCAATCTTCTGGTGACTTCTTTCACTTCGGATGTGACTGCAGAGCCTCCCTGACCTGACCTTGTCTGCACCGGGTTCCTCACATTACAAATACTTGCCAGGGTGAGAAGAAAGATAGCAGTGTTGCTAAGTGGCCCGTCTCCTCTTTGACGTATCTTAACCTTTGTTCCAAGGCATAATTCGTTATAGCATAGATGCGTAGTGTATAAAGACTCCAGCATCGGGATTCCTTAAATATAGCTCACCTTTAAAAGATTCTTTTTCTCATACTCCTGTTTAACCCAACATTCATGATCCTCCGTAACTACCCTTGAGTCGGTATTATTTATCAACCCGCTCAGAGTGGCATTCTTATCGTATTGGTTACCTGTGCTGCGATAACAAATGATCCCAAGACATAGTGGCTTAAAACAACACGCATTTATTTTCTCACAGTTTCTGTGGGTCAGCAGTGTGGACATGGCCAAGGTGCTTCCTTTGCCCCAGAGTTCTCAGTAGGCCGCACTCAAAAACTTGGCTGATGCCTGGGGTCTTATTTGGAAGTCAGAGCGGGGAAGGATGCACTTCCTGACTCACTTAGTGGTTATTGGCAGGGTCCACTTCCTTCACTTTTGTTGGGCTGAATGTCTCAGTCCCTCGTTAGCTGTTGGGCCTGAGAGGCCGCCCTCAGTTGCTTGCCATGTAGGCCTCCCTAGCAGAACTGCTCACTTCCTCATCATGTCCCATCCGAGAAGGCCATAGAGACAGTCAGCTAGCAATATGGAAATAATTTTTACAATCTAATCACAATCATTGTATCTCATGAACATTGCTCATTCTCTTATTTAGAAACAGTTTGCTCAGAGGGAGGAGATTAGGCAAGGCAGTTAATACCGAGAGGTAGAGAGTGTTTGCAGACATCTCTTAGAAGTTGGATCCATAATTATTTCATTTAGCAAACTCTTATCATTGAGCCCTGTCATCACCACTAGGGTGCAATTGTGATAGTAAGTAGCCCTTGCCCTCAAGTATTTCACAATCGACTTGGCAAACATGAGCTTATTAACTTCTAACTTTAACTTGGAAAATGTTACAGTGAAATCAAGTTCAAAACCCAAAGAGCATATGGAAAGAGGGATGTCTTCGTTCCTGATTGTCCCCACCATGGGACTCCCATTTTCTCTCACAGTTAAAAATAAACATGCTGTTACTTTTTTCTGTGGAACTTTCTCTGACACTACGCTTTTTCCCCAACTCAATTGCCAAAAGGCTCAACTTTTTTGAGATTGTTCTATGAAACCAAGTAGGTAGGAATGGCTTTCCAGGCGTAAAACATAGCACAGTGAAAGGCATGGAGAGATGGTGCAATCTGACACATTCCAGGAATGATGGCACGTCCAATATGGCTAGAACGTTGGGGATATGTTTAGGGAAGGGGAGTTGTTAACGGCCTAAAACGTGTCTGGAAATATGAAGTGTGGTTATAGGAAAGAGAACATGGGGTGTGGGCTTTAGCACATAGAAAGCAGAGTGCCAGTAATGTTCCCCAGTTAGTAGAATTATATGCTGAGATACATGCCTTAGAAATGAACTATGGGGGGAGGACTGAGCATTTGCTAGAAATACTAGATAAAAGAAGGAAAGAGAATATTCCAAGGAGAGTTTGATGGTGATGTAAAATAAGATAAAGAGAAAAGATGGGCCGCCTGGGTGGCACAGTCGTTAAGCGTCTGCCTTTGGCTCAGGGCGTGATCCTGGCGTTCCGGGATCGAGCCCCACATCGGGCTCCTTTGCTAGGAGCCTGCTTCTTCCTCTCCCACTCCCCCTGCTTGTGTTCCCTCTCTTGCTGGCTGTCTCTGTCAAATAAATAAATAAAAAATCTTTAAAAAAAAAAAAAAAGAAAGAAAAAAGAAAGTCATGGAAATGGAATGGTCAAAATTAGGCCTCGTTTTTGGGCTGGAGTTGACAGGATTGCCAGAGTCAAGCAAGAATTATTTGGAATGAGGGAGGGATATGGAAGAGCCAAGAATTTCTATGGAATTTCTATTTTAGGAGAATAAAAGCCTCTTAAAAGAAGAACCGTGTCTTAATTGATAACAGAATCTCAATATTCTAATGGTGCCTGGTAGTTGAATGTTGGCAGTCGGTGGGTTGACACATGAGTAGACGATGGATGTTAGACGGATGGGTGGGTGGCCTGGGTCTATTGATGGTGTCGTTGACCATCCAAGGGAACACAGTAGAGAAATCAGTTTGGGAGACATATAAGGAAATGCGTAGAGAGAACTAGCAGGAACCTCAGATGGCTAAAGTGACAGTGGAAAGATTTAGGAGAGCAATTAGAAAACTAACACGTATTTCTTCTTTATGTTAATCCACGCTTTCCTAGTTTTCATCAAGAATTTATTCCATCCGCTTCCACAAATTTTAAGAAAAAATAGTTTCTCTAGAGAATAAAACTCTTTAGGTAGATCATCTGAACATTCTGGAAGCCTATTAAATTTCTCATCACTGTATTCTCAACATGCAAAGCAACTACCAGTCTGGTGACTGGTGCCGTTTAGCGTCCTGTAGTTTTACTAAGGAACATGGGAATGTTGAAAAAATGTTTCCAGAAACTCAAATCGAAAAAAATTCTCTTTTCCTATCCTACACCAATCTTACCTTTAATTTTCTATCACAGGCATATCCATACTTCTTGGCAATTTTGAGGTTTCTTGGACGTTGTATTTTCTAAGCAGCGCTTCTCAAACTCTCAAGTGCATCACCTAGAGATCTAGTTACAATGTGGATTGTGGGCGCCAGGGTGGCGCAGTCGTTAAGCGTCTACCTTCGGCTCAGGGTGTGATCCCGGCGTTATGGGATCGAGTCCCACATCGGGCTCCTCTGCTATGAGCCTGCTTCTTCCTCTCCCACTCCCCCTGCTTGTGTTCCCTCTCTCTCGCTGGCTGTCTCTGTGTCACATAAATAAATAAAATCTTTAAAAAAAATGTGGATTGTGACTTTGAGGTCTGAGTTGGGGCTGGGCCGTCTTCTTTTCCTAACAAGCTTCCAGGCATTTCTGATACTGCTGATCCGTGGGTCAGCCTTTGAATGGCCAGGATGGTAAGCTACCATTCAATATTGGTGACTTGGCTGACATCCTCTATTTTTGGTGACACAGTCAGGTTGTAAGCTGCCTTTCAGTGCATGATTTCATTTACCTCCTGCCATTGCTCATAGCCTCCCTGTGTGAATTTTTATTATCTATCCCTTCCCTGATGCTTCTAGCTTGTTCGACTTAATGATAATATGTGAGGATAGCTCCAGCATGCTGTCTTTACCTTCCTCCAGATCCTTCGTGAAGCTGTCAAAGCCGACCTCCCCCCTCCCTCCACTTTCCCTCACCGTTTCTTACCTTAATGCTTTGTTTCCAGTCCTTCGATTTAGTCTTCAGTCTCCTGTACCTGAAAGTCTTCAAACGGTCACGATCAATTAAGGTTCAGAGGTCAGGGATCAAGTCCCCTTTTAAAGTAGGAATTTGGGATCTGGTCATTTGCTATCTTGGGGAGGTCGGCATTGTGTGTAACAAAAACAAAGGAGTAAAAACAGTCATCCTTGTTACTAGGGAATGCTGGTTTAGCTCAAAGCAAGGCAGCCCTCATCTCCACCTTCGGGCTAAACAATTACATGACCTTGAGGAAATTGCTTACCCTTCCTGAGCCAACGTTTTGTTGGTTGTAAAATAGTCCATTAAATGTAAATAACCCTCTAAGGTCTGTTAAAATTGGTTACCTAGTGGCTGATTGAGCCTCCTCTCCTCCTGATATGCCTCAACTAAAGGAGAGTTTCCTACCATGAGGTTCATGGACCTCCACAGGAGCTCTGTGAATAGAAGTCAGAGTCCATGAACCTTGACTGGCTGGGGAGGAGGTGTGTGGAGTTGTATTTTCACGGTCACTGCCCTCTGGCTGTCAGTGAGCATTTTCCTTAATCAGGAATATAAATGACAAACTAGTGTAGTATTCGTAGCGTGTGTTACTTCGTCACCAGTGGAAAACACAAGTGTATTTGGCGTCACATTAGGGGTTTTGTAGATGTCAAAATGTCATGATATTTGCCATTGCATCAACGTTTGGGTGCTTCTTAGACCTTCCACTACCTCTTCTCAATGAAAGCAGTGATGAACGGAGGCTTCCGTTACTATAGGCCCATGTTTGTCAATAGGGGGAGTTTTTGCCTCACAGGTCACATTTCATAAGGTACAGAGACAGTTTTGATTGTTGCTACTAGGAAAGGAAGTTTTATTGGCCCCTATGTAGTCATGGAGGCCAGGGATCCCACTGAATATCCTAGAAGGCACAAGTCAGCCCCCTTAGTAGAAAGAATCATCCAGTCCCAGATTTCCATAGTGCTGCGATTGAGAGGCCTACTAAAAGGCTTTTAAAAAAAGATTATTATAACTATATTTTAGTATAATTCATTGCCTTTGTAATCCTGTGTATTTTATTTTATACCTTTACACACTTTGTTCTTAGAAGGGTCTCATAGGCTTGCTAGTCTGTCGGAGGGGTCCGTGACACAACATATGCTAAAAGGAAATAGTAGACAGCATCTGGATTCGGGCCTTCTGGTTCGTAGACCAGGAAACTAGCTCAACTATCTGATCCCCGAGGTAGCCCGACACACCGGAATAAGACTAAGGTTCAAGGGCCTACTCGGCCCAGACAGCTTATCGGACTTTGCTCAAATCATTTTCAGTGTCTTTGTCTCAGTACGTTTGGGCCTCTGTAACAATCTACCGGAGACTGGCTGGCTTGAACAACAGAAGTTTGTTTTCCACTCTGCAGCCCGCTTTTGTCCCCAAAGTTTTACTGCAACACAGCCCATACCCTTTCGTTTACATATTATCCACGTCTGCTTTTACCCTGTAATGGCGGAGTGTGGTTACAACATGGAGCGTGCAGCCCATAATCCCCAAAACGTTTACTGTCTGTCCTTCCTCAGGAAAAGTTTGTCTGATGCTGACTTCGAATATTGCCGTAGGGTAAAGGGACATGGGCCTAAAGATGTGGCTCCGTGCCTGGGCCAGGCTCAGCTACAGCAATGGGATTTTTGTCACCTTTCCCTTGTTGATAGAAGATCTTTGTAGGTCTCATGGCAGATTTGATTCACAGAAGGGACTCTTCTGGGCTTCTTTTGTTCAAATAATCATCATTCAATGCTTTAAAATGTAAATAAATTTATTTAGAGTTCAATTTTAAATGAAAATCCTATTATCTTACTAGGTCAGATTCTTTTAACTATTGTAAGACTATTCAACACCAGATTTGTGCAGATGCTGTAACCAAGAAATATTAAGATGGTGATTTTCAGTCTCTAAACCTTCAGTTCTAAACCTTCCCGGATTTTCAAGATGCTCCCGCACTTAGCAAGTCGAATGCAGTGTCTGTTTCTGAGATGACTTTCGACCCGAGATTTCAACTCAGCCAAGACGATTGTTTTTATACAAACTACCATATTTTCCCATGAAATCTGGGGGTTGCCTTCTGAGCTTCCTGGAAATTTTGAACAAGAAGCAGTTTCAGCCAGCACCTCAGCACGTCCTTGTGAGGAATCCTAACGTGTTGTGCTATCCCTGTCCGCCTGGGCGATGTTGGGGAGCCCAGGGCTTTCTAGGGGTGTGGTCAGGCAACCCAGATCCCTGCAGTTGAACTACATACAAGACCTAGTCCTTTCTTCTCCATGAACACAACAGACCCCACCCAGATTAATCCACTCGATTGGAATTCACATAGTTTTGCCTCTATGTAAAGGCCCTTTGTGTATAATTTTAGGATTTTTGAACTGTGGGCAAAATATTGTGTCTTTTATATTCTCAGCACCCATCAGGTTCTTGGATTTTTAAATCTGACCCTATTGAATTCTCTACCCTGCTGCCTAGCCCGTCACCAAAACTCCTGAGGCTCTTGTATTAGCATATTGAATAATAGAATTTTGTTGATTCTAGAGTCGTTCTCCTCTGCTCCTTCAAACTCAGCCATTCATTCCCCCTGGATCTGCTGCAGAATAAGCCCTTTTCTCATTTATGTCTTCCTGTCATCAGGACCAAAGTGTAAGATACATCAAAGTTTCCCTGGATGCTATGTGCCCTAGGGCAGTCACAGTGAACAACTTATAAAAAGTATAAACCCCTGAGATTTCCAAAAATAATTCAGATGGGCATAACTCACTTGGAAAGTGTTTGGCACACACTGCCAGGTGGGGGGAATGGGCTCTCCACGCCTTTATTTTTTATTTTTTATTTTTTCCCTCTTCAAACCTGTGCTATTTTAATAAGACCTCAAGACTTGTCTAGGCTGCACACTTCCATAATGAGGCTTAGTTTGGAAAGATCAAGGTAATGATGTTTAGGGACGAAGTGCAAGGAGACAGGCAGGGAGGAGGAGGGGAAACTAGTATGGAGTAATCTTTCTGCACTTTAATGCATGGGCCAAGCCTTTCTTAAAATATTCTTTCCAGTTTAGGGCTCCACGATCTAAGGAAAATTTGCAAAAATAAAGACGCCTCCCAGCCAGTGGCAAATCTTGAAAGCAGGGCTGAAAACTCCCTAGTTGTCAGTTAGCCCTTTTACTTAGCTTTATTGTCCAACAGTTAGCTGTTCTGCTCAAAAGCAGTGCTAGAAGCAGCAGACAAAATGGTTTCAGGACAAATGTCATTTAGAGTCCTCGTGTTGAGCCACAGTTGCAGTATGTCAGTTAAAGAGTTTTCCAAATTTTTGCATAGTGTTTCCTAATGAATGTTAGTTTTATGCCAGCCATCATTTTATGAAATATATCGTATCCTAAATTGTGAGAGCTTTAGTTCGTGCCAACTGCCTTTCTTCCTGTTCTCAGTAGCCCACGGGCAGCTCTATTACAGTGTGTCCTTATTACCAGAATGTTTTCCAGTGAGTGGTTTGTAAGCCTCAGATTGGAAGGTGGAATGTAATTTTCCATAGAAATAATGTTAAAAGTGGTGGCAAAATTCCAGGCTAGCCAACAAAGCATACTTAGTTAACATAAAATTTAGCTGTTTTGGCATTGTGGAATCTTTTCCCCATATTTTCCCCATGCGACATTGTAGTGTGATCCATGCATTCCAGCTCTCCCTCCCCCGCCCCCCCCCGGGGCAAAGGTGGCAGATGCGGCCACCCAGGAAATACTTCAGAGTACCTGCCACCGACCTCATCCTTCACTAAAGCACTAGTATCTGACTTGTATGATCATGGCTGTGTTTACCTGTAACTATGACAAGAGCAAGGGGCGCCTGAGTGGCTCAAGCAGTTAAGTGTCTGCCTTCGGCTCAGGTCATGATCCCAGGGTCCTGGGATCGAGTCCTGTGTCGGTCTCGCTGCTCAGTGGGGAGCCTGCTTCTCCCTCTCCCTCTCCCTCTGCTGCTTCCCCTGCTTGTGCACTATCTCTCTCTCTCTGTCAAATAAATAAATAAAATCTTTTAAAAAAAATCATTTAATATGACAAGAGCAATAATAAACAGATAATATTTATTAAATACGTATTGTGTTTCTGTCACTGGTCACATCACCCTTGCAGCTGTCCTCAGAGTGGTGCTACTTCTCTGTTTCGCCGGTGAGGAAGTGAGGCACAGAGATGTCCGGTAACTTGCCCGAGGTCATAGAGCTTCCAAACAGCCGGACCAGTCCGATCGCGAGCGCTCTGGCCTCAGATGCAGTGCTCTCGGCTGCTGTAGTGTGGCGGGCGGTAAACTCCAGCGCGCCGTCTCGTACTGTGTGCCATTTGAGCTAAAAATGGTTTTAGCCACTTGTAAAGGCTTGGCAGGGGTGAAGAAGAATATTGTGTGACATGTGCAAATGACCGGAAATACGATTTCCTGTTTTCGTGTAGGCATATAGGAACACAGGCCCTGGAGCACAGCACATACCCGTTCGTGTATATATTGTCTTTAGCTGCTTTGGGGCCAGAATGGCAAAACTGAGTACTTGGGACCCTGTTGCCTACAAAGCTTAAAATACTCTCTGGACCTTTTCAGGAAGTTGGCCAATCTCTGCTATAGTGCCTGAAAAGCTTTCAGCCCAACGTCTATATTATCATGAATCCTCAATAAATATTGGTATTTTGAAAAACAGATTTGTCTCCCTCCCATTGCTGGAGCTACTGCTCAGGGTTCTCCCATTCAGAAGACGCCAGATGGCCAATCCCCAGTTCTCGGACCCTGGTGACCACACCTCCTTGCAAGCTCCCTCTGGCTTCCAACGTCAAGGCTCTCTCATAGGCTTTGATCTTGAGGCTTTGCTTGTCTTGTTACGACAGCAGTTCTTGAGATATTCAGTGGTGGCCCATCAGGCAGGAGGGCTCCAGGAAGACCAAAGGCATCTTCTGGGGGACTAGAGGGACTCTAAATCCAGCTGCCTGGGAGGGGCTTAAGGTATTGACAGGAAGGGACACTTTCGATCCATTCCGAAGCAGAGTGTGGCTCCCCAGCCTGTAACAATGTAGTCTCTATAATCGAGGAATTGAGCTTCTAGCAGAAGTATTTCGTACTGAGAGGCTCTTGCACATGCATACTAAGAGATTGTACAAAAATATCCAGAGTAGGGGCACCTGGGTGTCTCGTTCTGTTAAACATTTGCCTCTGGCTCAGGTCATGATCCTGGGGTCCTGGGATCGAGCCCCACGTCGGACTCCCTGCTCAGCAGGGAGCCTGCTCCTCCCCCTCCCTCTGCCACTCCCCCTGCTTGTGCTCACTTGCTCTCTCTCTCTCTGTCAAATAAATATATAAATAAAATATTTTTTAAAAATATTCAGAGCAGGGGCGCCTGGGTGGCACAGTCGTTAAGCGTCTGCCTTCGGCTCGGGGCATGATCCCGGCGTTATGGGATCGAGCCCCACATCAGGCTCCTCCGCTATGAGCCTGTTTCTTCCTCTCCCACTCCCCCTGCTTGTGTTCCCTCTCTCGCTGGCTGTCTCTATCTCTGTCGAATAAATAAATAAAATCTTTAAAAAAAAAATGCAGAGCAGCATTTTAATAGCAAAAACCTGGCTACCACCCCAATGCTGATGAGCTGGAGAAGACATAAATAATTGTGGCTCACTTCATTGTCCTCCTCAAATCTTTTTTTTTTTTTTTTAAGATTTTATTTATTTACTTGACAAAGAGAGACAGCAAGAGAGGGAACACAAGCAAGGGGAGTGGGAGAGGGAGAAGCAGGCTTCCCGCCGAGCAGGGAGCCCAATGTGGGGCTTGATCCCAGGACCCTGGGATCATGACCTGAGCCGAAGGCAGATGCTTAACAGCTGAGCCACCCAGGTGCCCCTGTCCTCCTCAAATCTTTACTCAACTGATATATTAAGATTTCTATCCTGTGTCTCTCTCTCTCTCTCCCTCCCTCCCTCCTTCCCTCCCTTTCACACATGCACGCACACACGCGTGCTTGCGTGCATGTGTGCAGGGAATGAAATCTGCAGAAGATGCGTTATCAAGTACATGGCTCCTGTGGGCTCCGTCCTCCTCTGGGGAACTCTAGAGCCAGTACAGAGCAAGACTCACAGTTGTGCCAACTGGGGGTGGGGGCAGGCATCCATGGTATTATCGTCGATGGAAGGACAACTACTTGGAAGCACAAACACCTTGCCAATTATTTGTGTTGTTCTCAGGCTGAGGCGACCCTGTTGCCGGAAGACATACCCTTAGGCGGAAAGTTTTAAACACTGTAGGGTGAATGCCCATGGACCATAGGTAGAGTGTCGGCATCCATTTCGCTGTTGGCCCAGCTGAGGCAGCGATGGCATCTCCCTGCAGCTCTGCTCAGCAGTGACCAAGCCATGCCTAAATCACCTCAGTCTCTGCTCTGACATACAGAGGAGTCGATTCTCCGTGCTCCACACCTCTAAACACTGGCATTCTCACTAGAACTTAGCACAGTAAAATTTGAGGTCAGATGGAACCTGACTCCTGCCGCCCTGAGATCAGTGTTTTTGGAAACTGGAAGTCAAAGTAAACGGATGAGTGAATTTCTATGGAGTTACGATTGATAAGTCACTTATTAAGGATTTTGAAAATCTTGTGGTCTAAAATTACTGTTTTAATATTATAAATGATACAAATAATTGAAAAAAGTAATTCATTTCCTTTTGGCCCAGTAGAACTATTTCAAGGATTGTATCCTTCAGATGTAATTATGAACGTAGAAATGATTTATATATAAAAATAGTTTTGGGGGTAATTTTCATATTAGAGTAAAGCTAACTCAGTACCCAACATTACAGTAAACATTAAATAAATGTGTGAACCTCAGGAAAGCTGACTTGCCTAAAGTTGTGTAGCTGTTAAATGTTACGGTCTGGAATCCTCTCCAGTTCTGTGGAAAATGTGCAGTTCACCCATTTTGGCCACAAGCCAACATGATGACATCTAGTATGACTGCAGTGAACTCTACGCTGTACTGTCCTTTGGTTCTCAGTAAAGAGTGTCACTCCGTTATGGCTTCCTTTTCCGATTCTTTCTCCACCTCTCTGTGGACTGCTTGACCGAGAAGTAAGGGAACTGAGCAGCTAGTCTAGAGCGTGGCACACAGTCAGCAATTGAATGGACAGGAGACAAGCTACCGACAGTATATAGTAGACACTGTCTTTTCCGGTCGGGCCCGGCGCGAGATGTAGGTTTTCATCATCGTAAGGAAGGCACGGGTCTGGAAAATTGTTAGCTAATCCGTTTCTGAAAAGCAAAAATGAGACCGGCGATGAAAGCAAATAAGGCCCCAGCAGCCCAGCTCAGGGGCTTGACTCTTCGTTTATGAGTTTCCCTTGGAGGCAGCTCAGAACCATGGATAGTGCCCAGGATTGTAAAGGTTTGTAAGGAGACTGCTTTCCTTGGAGTTCCAGCTTAATTTTTTTTTTTCTTTTTGCAAAAGTTTGACTTCTTTGAAAAACTTCTCTTATCGCCTCTGTTCTCAGGGATCCCATATGCAGCATGAGGAATGATAGAGCTGCAGTGAGCAAAATACGATTTTTTCTGAAGGTGTCCACACACACAAATGTCCCCAGATTATCAGATTAAAAAAAAAATCACTTCTAACCAATAGTAGTAGGAATTCCACAAGTTGTCTTGTGTCTGTTGGGGATGGGGAACTCGTAAGGAGTTATGGGCTCCCCCCGCCCTCCTGCCCCATAGCTTTCCTCTCCTAGGTGAGCTCAGAACTACTAACCACCCAGCCTCCTGTTCGGAAGATTCTGAGAAGAAAAAATGTCATTTATTCCGCAAATCTGATTCCTACAATCCGAATTCAAAATTCTATTTCTTATATAATATTAACTAATTTTTATTTTCCATTAAATTAGATTACCCAAACCGTAGATCTTTTTCATTTATATTCTATAGCTGCAAATTGCGCTTCATTTTCTTGATTAATTCCTACAAATTTTGTATTTTGTAGAAGGTCACATTAATACAAAAGCCCGGGATGTGTCTTTGGAGAAGGACTTATTTTTCTTTACTAAATGTGCCAACCTCTGCATTTGGTTCTGAGTCAGAGCTACAAAAAAGATTTAATGGATTCCATGCTGCTAGCCCTCGGTACCTGTTGTTGGCAGTATCCACGGCCAATATACCAACATTTCCCAAACTGTGGTTCACTGAACACTCGTCCAACAAAACATTCAGAAAGCAAAGGCATCCAAGGAATAGAAGTTTGGAAACTCTTCCTTACTTTCTGCCTTTTTTGGAGAATCGTAATGCTCCTTAGCATTATATGTTCTGAAGAAAGAAATCATTTTCACCCCCTTCAACCCAGCATTTTCCCAATCCCTCGAACCTCAGAAGCCCCCCACCTTTTTTTAGTAGTAATACGCATAACAACTCCCTGAACCATGATTGCCTATAAAACTCTATTATATGCAGTCAGTTTACCAGAATAGCAGTGAGGGGAATAATGCATCCAATGCATAAAGTTAGTGAGATTTACATCTCTCTCGTCTTTTTTTAAGATTTTTATTTGTTTGAGAGAGAGAGAGTGCACGAGAGGGGGTAGGGTCAGAGGGAGAAGCAGACTCTCCGTTGAGCAGGGAGCCCAATGCTGGACTTGATCCTGGGACTCCGGGATTGGGACCTGAGCCAAAGACAGTCGCTTGACCAACTGAGCCACCCAGACGCCCGTGAGATTGCCATCTCTTCACCTGAGAAGGTGTAATTTTTTGTAATCCAGCTTCAATGTTTACCTGTGACAGGGTCAATTTTAGCTAGAAATTGCATTTATGTCTTTCTTAAATAGAGCCTCCTGGAAGTCGGGAACTACTTTTCCAACAGTGAGAAGGTATGGCACGTTGGGCAATGGCAGGTGTGTGGTAGAGGCTTCAGAGTCCTGAGTTTTTCAATCCATAGTTAAAGTCTCTGCTGTTGATAGACAGTTAGTTCTATTAATATTCTAGGGGTAGAGTTCTATGTTAGGTGTGGAGCCTAACCAAGCTCCCATTCCCGGACTAAACTCACACATAATGACCCGAAAGGCGTTAGTTAGCATCTTCCTTGGAGAGCAAAACTCATACAAATAAAATAAATAAATAAGCAAGAGCATTATATATGATGCTTGTCCACACGACCGAGTAGAATGATTTCGTCTGCACTCCCTGAATACCGCCCCACAGCATGCCACGTGCGAGAACCACAACACTATGTTTGCAGCTTCAACTTGGAACGCACTTTTCCAACCCATTTGTTAACGAGGATTCATTTTCAGAGCCAAATGATGTAGCAAAAAAAAAAAAAAGGTTCTCCGTATACACACAGCCTTTTTTTTTTTCTTTTAGTCCTTGGGTGAGGAAGATTGATTTCATAATACTCCTCAATTCGTAGATCATTAATCATTCTTTTTTTTTTTTAAGATTTTATTTATTTATTTATTTATTTATTTATTTATTTATTTGACACAGAGAGAGAGATAGCCAGCGAGAGAGGGAACACAAGCAGGGGGAGTGGGAGACGAAGAAGCAGACTCCTAGCGGAGGAGCCCGATGTGGGGCTCGATCCCAGGACTCTGGGATCACGCCTTGAGCCAAAGGCAGACGCTTAACGACCAAGCCACCCAGGTGCCCCAGAACATTAATCATTCTTGAGTCACACAATGCCGCCCCACACGCATGCTCATATAATATCTTTGTCTCTCTGTGCATAGATATTCTCCTTCATAGTGAGTATAATAGATATGAATATAGTATATATAGTCCCATATATTTATATATTAGTGTATTCCATTTTTCATAGATATACATCATCTACATATGTGTTTTTGTGAATATTTATATTTTTTATTTTACTGTTTCCTAGGGAACGACTAGAGATGTTTAGTTACATTTCTGTGCTTTAAATTTAATTGAAATGTTTCCTTTCTTTACACTTAGTCACCAACTCAATTCACAGTTATGTTCCTTTCTTTCACTTTGCTTTATTTTTTTTTAAAGATTTTATTTATTTATTTAACAGAGAGAGACAGCCAGCGAGAGAGGGAACACAAGCAGGGGGAGTGGGAGAGGAAGAAGCAGGCTCATAGCAGAAGAGCCTGACGTGGGGCTCGATCCCAGATCGCTGGGATCACGTCCTGAGCCGAAGGCAGACGCTTAACTACTGAGCCACTCAGGCGCCCCTCACTTTGCTTTTATTTATAAAAGTTGCTTCTTAAATTCCATCTTCTTCTATAAGTATTTAAAACCCATACCTGGTCCCAATGCACAATCTTCAAAATGAAATGTATTCAAAGATGAAATTTTCTGTCCATTCCACCTTCTTCCGTCTCTCCCTCAGAGGTAATATTTTATTTTTTTTCTAGTTTTTATTCCGTCCTTTGATTAAGGATAAATGGAGGCATATTAACAATTTTGAGTTTATTTTAGCAAAAATTGATTCTAGTCGGGCAGTGCCAAACTGGAAGTTGTTAGGAAAACTCCAGTGACAGGAGCTGGGCAAAGACTTCTAAATGAAAGGCAGAAGCAAAGTAAAGAAATGATTGATTGGCTGTCATTTAAAGCCTGTGTGGCTCTTTGTGTTTGATGGTTCTCAGTGTTTTGATTTTATCAACTTGAGACAGTTAATGCTGACGTGGCCGCCTTGTCCTTCCGGCCAACCAGCCTGTTGGCCTCTTTGTTTCATTCATTTAACACCTATCTTTGGTTTTAAAATAAACAGTAGCATACTAAAATGCTTTGTTCCACCGTGATTTTCACTTTACCTTATATTCTGGAGATCACGCACTAGAGAAATATAGAAGCAGCCCTTGCTCTGTTTTGCAACTGCAGCAATACTAATGGCCTTTGGGTTGGTTCTAGTTTGTATTACTACAAAGAGCACACTACCTTTGGGACATTAATCCGTATTCCAAAATATACATCTAGCCCTCTATTTTCGCCTACAGCAACCTCCTGCACCTGTGATGACCTTCAAATCATTGCTCCTTATCCAGGACCCCAGGCCTTTTTTTTTTTTTTTTAAGATTTTATTACTTTATTTGTCAGAGAGAGAGAGAGAACAGGAGAGGGAGAAGCGGGCTCCAGAGCCCGATGTGATGCGAGACTCCATCCCAGGACCCTGGGATGATGACCTGAGCCCAAGGCAGATGCTCAACAGACTGAGCCCCCCAGGCGCCCCAGGACCCCAGGTGTGTACACAAACTCTCCAAAGCTGTAGTTGGTACTGAACTCACAGGCCCAAATCCTGCTAAATTAACCACTAGGTCCAAGAAAGCTGGAGTCCTGGTTGTTTCCATTATCCTGCCCAGCCCCCTCATGAAGAAGCATTTCAGGAGAAGCATCTATTTTTTTTAAGTATTTATTTATTTTTAAAGATTTTATTTATTTATTTGACAGAGAGAGAGAGACAGCCAGCGAGAGAGGGAACACAAGCAGGGGGAGGGGGAGAGGAAGAAGCAGGCTCATAGCAGAGGAGCCTGATGTGGGGCTCGATCCCATAACGCCGGGATCACGCCCTGAGCTGAAGGCAGACGCTTAACCACTGTGCCACCCAGGCGCCCCTTTTTTTAAGTATTTAAATAGCTGTGCTTCTTTTAAATGCTGTGAGTTTTATCTTACAGACACTGTGAGTTTTATACCTGGCTAGATTTCCTTCCATGTTTGCTTTGAGAAAGTTTAGTGCCTAATTTATGACCCACTCAGCAATATATAAAACTATGTGACTTTATTTTCCTTTCTTTTATTAAACTGAATTTTTAAAAAAATCAGTATTATGGTAAACATAGTTTTTTTAAATGTCAAGTAATTCTAGTCTGGGAAGCCAAAGTCTTGCTGCAAAGCTCCCATTTTGTATCCTGGCCTTGTCAGTTTCTGGGAGGACATATGCAAATATATCTTGTTATTCCATTTAAAAGGATGTTTACAAACATCAGTGCCCTTGAAAAATGTATCTGACTGCAGCTCTCCGATGTCCTGTAAAGTGTATTTCTCTACAATGATTGCATTTTGAGGGGATTCCAGACAAAAATAGTGACCTGACCTTAGAAGTTGTGGGGTCAAGGGTTTTATATTGAAAAATATATGTCAGGGACCTCAGAGGCCTTATTAGGGGGAAAAACTTAGTTATCTTTGGGGTGTTTTCATTATTATAAATTTCTGCTTTCCTTTGTATAAGTCAGAGAACATATTAACAGACATATACATAGTCTAGAATTTGGCAAGTAGTTAACTCTGCTTTAAAAAATGTAATACCTGTGATAAATATATACATGTATATTTATATTTAATGTTACATTTTAGCTTGTGTTTATTTTCATATCAAAAAATACGATCTAGGAAATTCTGCCTGTGTGTAATAGAGTATTTTATATAAATGTTTGTCATATACAAACATAATTGCTTTAACCGGTGTCTTTGACAAATTAGATACGCTCTGGAAAAGTGTTTTTTGGATTCCAGGAGGAGCTAATCTCCAATACAAGGCCCCCTAATGTATTCAGGAGCTGCCCAGAAGCAGACTGTGGTGGTTCATATGCAAAGAAAAGATTAACAAAGGGGTCATTGTTTTTCAAATCATAGCCTTGGCCTGTTAGTAACTCTTGAACTCAATTTGTTGCAGAATGATCTATCACAGCTGCTAACGCAGGAATCAAATTGGTTTGGTGAGCCCTGTAGCTGCCTCAGCGGACTGCTGTGTCCTGGGGAATCCCGAGGGCTCTAGACAAATCGAAAGCATAGCCCCTGGCTGGGTTTGCCAACAGTGTTGCCAAATGAATTTGTCACAAGAGAAACCAATAACTCAAGAAATGAGGTTTGGGAAAGAGAAAGCCAGAGATTTATTTCAGGTGCCTGTGTCTCAGGGAGGTGGCAGGCTCAAGCCTTAACAGCTGACTTCTCTGCCTGCCAGATGGACACCTAGAGTTGTATAGGAAAGCTTCGGGGCGGCCAGTGCAGGCAGGGAGCATGTGGTCGCGGGTGGAGGCCCTAATCGTGGGCAGGGAAAGGTCTTGTGGGGTGTGGTCTTCAGTGCATTCCGTTGATAAATCAGGGCTTTTCTGATCTGATGGTTGAATTGTCCCCGGGCATTGCACAACACCTTCATCAGTGCCTCAAAAAAGTGCAATTAGAAATAAGCACAATAAGGGGCCCCTGGGTGTGCGGTTGGTTTAGTGTCTGACTCTTGGTTTCGGCTCGTGTCATGATCTCAGGGGCATGAGATCAAGTCCCACGTTGGGGCTCAGCGCGAAGTCGGCTTGGGTTCTCTCCCTCTGCCCCTCCCACTCATGCTCTCTCTAAAATAAAGGAATGTTTTTAAAAGCTGGCGGGAGCTAGAGTTTTTAGGAGAAGATGATACATCAGTATTGGAAGCCTTCTATGGATCCAGTTCTGTAATATTCAGTAAACTTATTTAATTTTATCAGCATCTTCTGGATTAGGCACTATTTCCCCCTTTTTCTGGGAATGAGACAACAGTCTCAAGGAGATGAAGTCAACCAAAGACATATACTTAACATCGTCTCCTTTTTACTCTATCCTTACTCTGAAAGATACCAAAAAGCCAGTCTTTCGCCACTACACTGTGCAATTAGAGATGAACAGGATGTCAAACTTTGCATATTCTTCCCCAAAGTCACCAAGTAAACCATTCATGAATGAAAATAGCGGCTGCCATTTGTACATTGCTTCATGGGCTGCAATTAACCTGTATGCATTTCATTTGATCTCACAAGGTTGACTGATCATGCAAAACTGTCCTATGCTATCCCCTTGAAAAAGTTGAAAGCTCATAATCTGGAAGTGAACAAGAATAGGTTCCTGCCTAACAAGCCATTGATAAAAAGAAAGAGAAAAAAACATTGGCTTCAGACATTTAGATGACCATCCGTGTTGTTTTGTAAACAAAACAATAGCAACACTCTTATCTGTCTCTGCAATTATAAGGTTATAATGAAAACCAGACATTTTGTGTTTTTAATTCAAGACATCCTCGGCAAGCAAGTTATCTGCCTTTAAAATATAAACTGTTTTTTGTGAAATGATACCTGTTATTGCGTGATACGTGTCAGCTTTCTTCAAAAGGAGATAGCAGACAAAATGCATACAGTTCTTTTCCCTTACAAATAAGGCTAAGCAAAAGTAATGTCTTTCGGGAAACAGCAGCCTTAGTTATTAAATGGATTTATTCAAATAAGGACAGCATTAAAATACCCTCCCAAAATGAAAAGGGGCAAGTTCAGGGCGTGAAAAGGCCGGGGAGGAAGAAATTTCCTCTACTGTGCAAAGGTTTTTCCGGCTGGTCTAAGAACTAAACGGACGTGAGACAGATTAACTTGAAAAAGTCAAATTTAATTTCATTCATACAGGAGCCCCTCAAATTTGAGAGGTTCAATGACAGAAATGTAAAATGAAATATCAGTGCCATCCTGAGCTCAGCAAGGGGCTTCAATGGGTAGGATGGCACTGCACAGCTCAAGGAGAAGGAGAGCAGGTGTGCGGCAATTCACATTTGCCCACCCATACAGACGGGTCACTCAGATAAAATGTATCTCTGGTAATCGATCTCATTCTAGAAAAGACCCCAATTTAGATTTTTCTAGGTTGTCAAGGGAGGGGCAGAAGTTTGTGTTTAGCCCATAGGGTCTCAATTGCCTTTAGCTCAAAATACTCCTCGTTCCACAGGGGCACATTTTTTAGAGACTTGCTTTGAGCCTCTTCAGTACTACTTTATAGATTTTATTCTTGAATTTTATATTGGCATCAAGATTTGAGCCAGGAAGAATAAGTTAAATGGCAGAATTTTCAATCTGGAAACTGACAAAATTTGCCTGTCCATTACCCAAGATAATTCTAAAGCACAGAAAAGCTCTTTGGGCTGCACATCCCATACCCTGCCAGATTTGGGTTGAGAAATGGTTTATTGGTTAGCTCACTAAGTAATAAACATACCTTCTAGTATATCAGTAATATGTTTGAGAAAATAAAAGCAAAAGAGAAATAGTGGTGGAGTGGAAAGCATTACTTACAGAAATGTGTAGGTAAGGTGGAAATAGCAAGCAAGAAAAAGGAGGTTTGGGAAAGTGGCAGAAGAACCTTCCTGTTAGGCATAATTGCACACTCCGTTGAAATATTCCTATAACTCTTATCTGAGCAAAACTATCTTCCTCAAACAAACATTTAGTTACAGAAATTCATACAGTGTTGGGCACTTGTGACTTGCTTGGTTGAGCAATTATTTTAAATTTTAAATTTGGGGAAGAGAAAGCTGATGTGTTCAAATTAGATATTGTTCTCGGAAGAATAAAAACATCTACTCTATTTTCGATATGCCCTTCCTGTTTTCAGTGCAGTAAACCCAAGATCTAGTTCAGAGAGAAAATAGAGTTTTCTTTTAGAAATGCATTGCAATTACAGTGCATTCAAATAGATCTTTTATTGAGTTAGGAAGTGACAAAATTTATTAAGTAACTATTCACAGGACTTTTTTCAAAATCTACTGATGAAAATATTGATTTAACTCTCACAATAAAATAACAGGCAGTATATGCACACGTGGACACCGTTCCCCTTTGAATATAAAGGCCTGTGATTTTGTAATTAATATTTTTCCCTTGTCAAAATCTGTATTCAAATACATGATTGTGTTTTCTTATCCGGAGTTCGTTTATTTTAGAGTCGCCAAAACCACATGTAAGACATCTAAGAGGGGTGAAATCTCATGGATATGCAAAGAGAAGCAGCCTGGATTGTCAGCAAGAGGGAATTCAGAAGGAACCAAAGTAAAGCTTACTGAAGGACCTCAAAGGAGGGATAGTGACTAGACTTGCCAGTATTTTGACTTCATAACAATGACTCTTAATTTTAAGAAACAAACGTAAATAGCCCATGATTTCTTGAACAACACAAAAAAGCTATGGTGTAACTTTTGGAAAATCCTACTAAGAATAACAGGGAAATAAAGTTTTGGAACTACCAAAATTCAGTTTCATTAGCTGCAAATATTTATTATGTGCAGTGATTCTCAATAAATCTTTGCTGTATTTTTATAAATTTGACATGACAAGTGTCTGGACAGTAATTGGTGTGTATATAGTTTTTGTACCATCCCAGCATCTGAGAGTAGGAGTTTCCCCCGTGTTTACACCTTCCCTTATCTTTTTTGACAGCTCCACCATTAATTTCTCAGTCAAATGGAAATTGTGATTATTGCGTTTACCTACTTTTACTTTTCTTGGCCTTCAGGAAATTTGTAAGTCTAAGTGTCTAAAAATCTACAAATATTCTCCTTTTTTCAATTAATTGAAGACCGCAATGATTCAATGTAACATTCATGATTGAAATAATTTTTCAAAAATATATAAATAGGCTAAAATGTATTTCCCTGTTCAATCTCATATTCCCAATGGATGTAGATTTCCTGGAATAGAGCCTTCAATGCAAGTCATAATAAATTAGAAACTTCTCAAATTTGGTGTTGCACCTCAGAAAGTTTTCTGTTTCTGTCAGATGAAATCACATATTATAAACACTCTTATCTATATTTAATTTTCTTCCAGGTTGCTAAATTAGGAATCAGTTCACATCATATTTTAACATAATCGTATTGACATACTCATGAGGATGTCTTTCCTATTCAAGTCTAGGTTTTATGAAATAGTTTTTAAAATAGCCTGTATTCTCAAAAAGCTTTAAATGTGGTTGTCATAACCCTAAATCAACAATATAAAGTAGTGTGTGTGGCGCCTCGCAAGTGCAAGAGATTGGCAGTGTTTGCGGAGTTGGACATATCAATCATTATAATTATAGCAGCTAATATTTATCTGTTCCCAGTACCATGTGAATTCTCTCCACCTACAGCCCTAAAACACAGTTTTTTGTTAGTCAGGGCTCTTCCCGTTGCAAGTGACAGAAATTTCAACTCAAAGTGCTTTGAGAACAAAGAGGGTTTTGGTGACTCATTTCCAGTGGTAGGTCCGGATCCAGGGACTCCGACAATGTTACCAGGACTTGGCATCTTTTCTTTCTCCGAGCTGAATTTCCCTCTATCCTGGCTTCATTTTCAGGCAGATTCTCTGGACCTTCATCAGTTTCAGGGATGCATGTTGCACACTTTGGATCTGGCAGCAAGAGTCTTTCTCTTTCTCATTCCTCCCTCCCGTACAAAGTATAGGTCTCACAATCTTGATTTCTTTGGTGTCCATTCCTGAACCATTAACTGTGGCGGGAAGCTTGGGATACAGGGCCAGCTTCTTGGCGTGCAATCGGTGTGGTCACACAGGACCCTGCCCTTTGAAGGGTCCCAGGCCTGCTCTAATCCTCTACTACATTGAAATTAGTATTCATTTTTGAACAAGGAGTCCTCCATTTTCATTTTACTTTTTTTTTTTTGTAATCTCTATTCCAAATGTGGGGCTCAACCTTGTGACCCTGAGATCAAGATTTGTATATTATTCCGACTGAGGCAGTCAAGCTCCCTGCGTTTTCATTTTAAACTGCATACCACAGGACTGCCTGGGTGGCTCAGTCTGTTGAGCAGCTGATCCTTGAATTCAGCTCAGGTCCCCTTGAATTCAGCTCAGGTCGTAAAGAAGTAGCTCAGCGGGAGTCTCCTTGTCTCCCCCTCTCTCTGCCCCTCACCCTACTCCTGCGCATGCGCGGTCTCTCTCTCAAATAAATAAACAAACCTTAAGAAAAAATAAAGAAACTGCATCCCACAAATTATGGCACTGGTCCTGGTGGGATGCGATCATTGTCTAGACCTAAATGGTGTGACTACCACAGGAGCCAGATTTGGGGGATCACCTCAACATAGACATGGGTTAAAGGGGTGGCAAGTGGTTCTTCAGAGGAAGACTTTTGAGAAGGAGGAATGTGCCTGGCAAAGTCAATTAGCTGTCTACTGAATAAATATTTTTATCACAATTACTCAAAGTTAGATACCTAATAATGGTGGGGCAAGACCGCAAACGTAAAAATTATGCCATGGTTCTAGTATAGATTTTCCTGATCTGTGTCATGGAAGAAAAGGAGATTTCCAAGGAGAAAAGACAACCTAGCCAAAGTTGATGACGCCATGAACAAACTGTTGAGATGGAAATATCTTTAGGTATTTGGAGGAAGAGTGAGTTAAAGCATCTAATGTGAACTTCATGGAGTTGCTGGACCAGTGACAGATACGGTTGTGCAAGTGAATTTCAGGCTGGACTGCTGGGCGATGCCCATAAGCAACTGCCAGCTTGCGCTTGGTTAGTGCTGGGAGGAGCAGAAGGGGCAGGCAGTGAACCGGATAGCGGGATTCGGTTGTGACCCTGTAGACCAGGCATTCTCAGTGGAGGCTGATGTCACTCCGACCTGGGCAAAAATTGCTTCCTAGAGACAGAAATCTTTTCTTCTTGTCATGTATAGAGCACAGATATGGGTATAGTACAGAAACAATATACAGTAAATTGTTGAACAAATTTCACGCGTAAGGCGGTGGTCTATTAGGAAAAATGTCAAAAGAGAAAGAAAGGTTGACAAACATTGCTTTAGAGCAAGGCTTATTACTTTGGGTCCCAGATACTTTGGGAGAATCTGATGACAGTAATGAACCCGTTCCTAGACAACGCATACACAGAATTGTGCATATCCTTTTGCAGATTCATACACTCCCCACTAAAGCTATAAGCACCAGGTTGGTTTCTGGCAACAACAGCG
Source organism: Ursus americanus (assembly GCF_024610735.1). NCBI lineage: Eukaryota > Metazoa > Chordata > Mammalia > Carnivora > Ursidae > Ursus > Ursus americanus. The sequence continues at coordinate 113,660,071 of NC_142164.1, read as the reverse complement.
AACTTGAAATCTTTGAGCAACGCAGTGACTCCTTCCTGGCTCTCCGAGCATTCTATTGCAGCTCATTTTGTGAGCCAGAGAAAATGGTATTTTAAAGATTAACCTTGAGGTGATATACAATAAAGATCCGAAGTAAAAGGAATCTGTGGCATGTTGTATTTGAAAAGAATAAAAAACAAAGAAAGCTGTGGCTCTGTGGAAATCTCTCCCTCCCTCTCTCTCTCTTTTTAATAAAGCAAATGTTTATTTATATTTTTTAAAGGTTTTATTAATTTATTTGACAGCGAGAGAGCACAAGCCTGGGGAGAGGCAGAGGGAGAGAGAGAGAAGCAGGCTCCCCACTGAACAGGGAAGCCCGACATCGGGGCTTGGTTCCCAACCCCGGTATCATGACCCGAGCCAAAGGCAGACACTTAACCACATGAGCCACCCAGGCGTCCCATCTCTCTCTCTTTTTTAAAGAATGTATTTATTAGAGAGAGAGAGAGCGCGCGCGTGCACGCACCAAGCAGGAGCTGCAGAGGGAGAGGGAGAAGCAGACCTCCCTCTGAGCTCGATCCCAGGACCCTGGGATCATGACCTGAGCTGAAGTCATATGTTTAACCAACTGAGCCACCCAGGTGCCCCTGAATATCTCTTTAAGAGAAAAGAGAGCTCTCGTGGCTAGATGACAATTCGATATTAAGCAACCATCAAGCCAAAGGGTGAGCAGATGTAGATGTCCCTAATTGTAGTAGGTATATTGAAACTGGGAAGGTAATTTTTTGTCTGTTAGACATCAGCCAACCCAAGTCACGTACCCATCCTGCATGCAATCTGTGCGTGCTCCCGATGACCAGTTCAGGCTCTTTAAGCAGAACAAATTCGTTCAAGGAATTCTACTTCATATTTCATTAGTTTGATATACACGATTTGGGTTTAAAAACCTATCTTGGGCTCAGATGAGCGTGTGTGTGTGTGTGTGTGTGTGTGTGTGTGTGTGTGTGTGTGTAGGGGGTTAGTTATTTCCCAGAGAGGTTTGACAATAAATGATCATCTTTCTATAACTTGACAATATTATTTTCTTAAGGTTCTGTCTTCTTTTGGGATTTCCTCTTACTGTTTTATCAAGAGCTGCCTAGCTCAAATGATCTCATCGAACTTTTGACTATCGTGCACTCCGAGAGCCAGGAAATTTACCCACATTGCTGCTTTCCAATACTGGCCATAGGAAACCTCTCTCTAGCTCCATTTCCTTCATCGGGACAATTATGAAAATACTTGCAGTCTGTCTACCTCAGAGACCTCTTTCTCGATCTCTGTGGAACTCAGTGTGAAGTCCTATCATCTCCTCAGGAAGAAAAAATGTGCAAAAGAAGTACAAAGTGTTATGATTAATTCTTTTATTCTTTTCGGTGGTGTTAAGTTGAAAGATGAAACAAAATGAAACACAGGAAATTGAGTTGAAAATTCGCATAAACACACCCCCTGTGAACTGACCTTGCATGCTGAGACCCAGAGTGAAAAACCATTGAAAAGAACAGATTTGGCTAAAATCTGTCATGCATGTCTGGGCAGAAGTAAATCTTGGCCTGCTCTTTCTATTTGCGTGCATTAAAGTAAGGACATTTTTCCCAGGTGAAACCTTGGAGCTTAGGGTGTTTGGTGTTTCTCATCATGGGTGATATTCAAAGTTTTTTACTAGCATTTATAGAATGGACACAGAGAAATCAGGGGAGATCCCTGTCAACAATGACATCTTATCGCCAAACCAGGGGGTGCCTATGAAAACACATCCCGGTTTCCTTGGGGTATTGTGCTCATTGTTGAGTCTGAAACAGTGAAGTGTCTGAAATGTTATTCTCAAGCGAACAAGTCGGCCTGTCACCATCATATGTTTACACATACACACACGTACACCCCCCAGGCCCCGGAGCAGATATGGACTGTTTGCTCACGTACAAGCTCTTCCCAGAGCCCCAGTTCTCTGAGGGCAATTCAGTGAAAGCCAAATGTATCTAGCTGTGCGTTGAAGCTTTCCAACACAGGAGAAAATTCCAGAATTAGGAACCCCAGAGCTTATACAGGAACTGCTAACACAAGTATCCATTTTCCCCTCTAGAGAGAGAGGATTTCATTGCTCTGATACGCAGACAGACCCCCTGGGGGAGAGGAGGCAAAGGTCTCCACTTGACCACTGTGGAATGGAGGCACAGGGCTCCAGGCCTGCAGGAGACTTTGTCATTAGGGAGGGCTCAATCCTTCGATCCTTTGGGAAGCTCTTCAGTTATGCTTTAAACCAGGTGCCCAGTGCTGTTTTCCTAGGAAGCCTTGAGCATGCCAAAACCTGGAAATATTCATGGAGTGTTAGTTTTTTATCTACTTGAGCTGTGCGGCGGAAGTCCCATTCCTGGCGATTCGTTTAAGTGCTTTCCAGATTGGAATAGGTGTGCTGATTAACACATTTACAGAACCTGAGTTTAACTGGATAAATTTTGTAATCTGAATGGCACAGATTTCTATTTTATGGTAAAATTATAACAAAAGATAAAACATGTGTTGATGGAGTTTATTCCATCTGGCAAAACGAAATTCTTCAGCCATGTGTTATTGTGTGAAGATGATTTTTTTGAATGTGGGTGAGGTTGGTGGGGTCCGGAGCCGACGACCAAGAAAGAATTCTTGAGACGTCTTGGGTGCAAAATGGTAGTTTTATTAAAGCGCAGGGACAGGACCCATGGGCAGAAGGAGCTCACAACCGGGGCTGTGAGGAGTGACTGATTCTATTCTTGGGAGTTGGGGGTTAGGAAAAGGGAGGTTTTCAAAAGAATTTTTGTATGCTAAAGAGGACCTACAAGATATTGGAGGCCTTGCCATTGTCCAGTTAAGGTTGTTTTTCCCTCTAGTAAAGCACTAAGGTTAAGACAGTTGGGAGTTTCCTTCTGGAAGTTAAGTTATTGATAAGGATGCTTTTCCCCTGTAAATCACTAAGACATTTGTAAACTGAGGGAGACTCACGTCTTGCTAGACTGATCAATAAGTACGATCAAGACAGGTTGAGGCACATGACTCTTACTAAGGCCCGCATTAACCTGAAAGAATTATACCATTTTCCAATAAAAGGAAGCAGGGCTTCTTGGAGAAATGGTGATTTGGGGACCCAAAGAGGGAAAATACAAGATGAGCCTACAGCATCTTGTTGTGCTGGAATGTTCGGAAACGTTTTTAAAAAACTAAATAAATGAAGACAAATCAGAGGGACACAGAAGCTGACCTTACGGGGTGCCCAAGGACCACACCTGGACAACTGCAGTGACAAAATAATAGTGTAATATTACCTTACCACCCAAGGTAAACATAAATAGACATGAGTCCTTGCTGAAATAAATGAACAATTTAAGAAATAAATTAATGAGAAAGGAGACAGATCTTCCTTACAAAGGGATGCCCAATAATTTCTGGAACTCCTAACTCCAGGAGGTGGAGCTTAGCCCCCTCCCCGCACCCCCTTTACTGGCGTGGAAGCTGCATGTTATGACTTACTGCCAAAGAGTCGAATATGCAGCGGAAGAAAAAACAAACTTTGGCAAGCACTACTAAACCAGGTGATCAAGGTTAATAGCAGCAGCGATAAGTCATGTCGAGAGCATGTACTGCTGACATAATGTAATAAGAAAAGCATATCACCACAGTGATGTTCTTTCCAAAAATCCATAACCTAGTCTAATCATGAAAAAAAATGTCAGACCAACCCAATTCTTGAGACACTCTATCAAATAGCCGACCAGTACTCCTCAAGACTGTCAAGGTCATGAAAAATAAGGGAAGACTGAGGAGCTGTCACAGACCAGAGGAGACTAAAGAGATGTGACAACCGAACATAATGGGGCACCCCGAAATGCATCCCAGAACAGAAAGAGAGCAGTAATGGGAAAACTTAAGAAATCCAAATAAAGCCCGGGGTTTGGTTAATAGGAACATACCACTGTAGGTTTCTTAGTTTTGAAAATGGGGGAAATGGTGAGGGATAAACTGGAAGTCTCTTGTGCTATTTTGTAACTTTTCTCCAAATCTAAAATTTTCCCAAAGCACAAAATGTCTTGAAATGATGGAGTGAATCTGAACCACAGTCTTCTTGATCATATCATTCCAGAGGCAGGGCATTGAGTCATTGCAGATGATGGTGGCGTATGAATTGAGGGGGTCTGGGAAACGGTGGCGAAGTCACTTACACAGAATATCAGTTAGCAAGAGAATCAGAATATAATTCCATAGGTGATAATGTGAATACAACTGGGCCTTGAAAACTCCAGGAAATGCAATGCAGCCAAGTGTGCAAAGGATCTGTATCAGGCTTCAGGTCCTCCAACATGGCGGTCGGGTTTGAGCCTGCGCTTGACCTCATCCTCTCCCAATCTCCTGCAAACCCTAGAGAAGACTCCTGTTTCTCAAATAATCTAAAATTCTTGACACCAGGCATTTTGTTTTCTATATATGCTTTCTAATCTTACCACAATAACTCCCTCCTGAATACTCCACATTAATATGCTTATTTTGTTCATACAAAAAGAATTCACCTCAAAAAAATCACAAGCAACTCAGTATCATAATATGTATATGCGTATGTATATATATGTGTGTTGTTTTATTGTGTGATTATTTTCATCAAGCCGACAGAAATGAAATGAAGGAAAAATCCCTTTTCCCCATGGAATTTCAAGACGGCAGAAAAAGCAGCAGCTGTAAGATGAACTGTCTTAAATTTCTAAAATTTGAAGGAGTGAGAATGAATAAGAAATTACTTATCTAATGTCTTTATTTCACCTTTCTCTTGAGGTGGGAGGGTGGGCTTTTTTTCCACAGCAGATCATATTAATAACCGCTCACTGTTCTTTGGATTTAGGAATTGACTCTTTTGTTTGAGGAGTATTCAGGAACCATGTAGAAAATGGCAGAAACTTTCCCCCCCAGATCGCACCCTAAACCAGCACTCTCACTTAGCTGTCGGTGATGAGAAAGCCACCTTTCTTTTCTCACTTGCAGTATAAACATCCTTCATTCTTATCTTGGCTGTAACCCAGAGTTTACTCACAGAAAACAGGAATTAATGCTGATTTCCTTCCTTTCATTTCCGTATGTTCTTCCCGCAAAGATAGGTAAGCCATCAGACATTTTCCTCTTTGTCCTCAATTTAAAAGGAAACAATTTTTTTCTTCACTAAATTCTCCCTCAGCTAGCTCTGTCAGCCACAGACACATTCGAAACTGCTGGTGATTTCCATTGTCGGAGTTATAATAAATAACTGTATTCTTACTGTTCTGGGTTTCTGAGGAAGGTGGACTTCTGCTACATGAGGCTTCAAGGTCAAAGATTTGTACAATAGTCCTCTTCCAGCAACCCTCCACTGCTGGTTGTCCCAGAGCCATTTCGATTTAAGATAAGGGTTTTATTTGAAGTGAAATATCTCTGTCTCTTTGGGATGTTTCTGTGACATAGAATTGATTTTTCTAAGAAAATAGAATCTAAAATTCCTTGCTCCCTCTACCCGTTCATTCCTGCATGCACGCGTGTGTGCACGCAGCCATTCCTTAAACACTTGGCAGCTACTGTGTGTTAGGATTACAAAGTGAATAAACCAAGGGGCCCTACACTGAAGAGTTTACTGTTTCCTGGAGGGAATCCGTATATAACAAGAAGCTAATCACCGTACAGTGCGGCCAGTGCTGAACTCCAGAAATGACCAGAACTGGGGGCGCCTGGGTGGCACAGCGGTTAAGCGTCTGCCTTCGGCTCAGGGCGTGATCCTGGCGTTATGGGATCGAGCCCCACATCAGGCTCCTCTACTGGGAGACTGCTTCTTCCTCTCCCACTCCCCCTGCTTGTGTACCCTCTCTCGCTGGCTGTCTCTATCTCTGTCGAATAAATAAATAAAATCTTTAAAAAAAAAAAAAAAAGAAATGACCAGAACTGGAGAAGGCTTGAGTAGATGAGATAATGTGCACGCAACGAGCACGAGTCCTTTATGCAGATAAGCCTTGAACTTCGGGAAAAGAGGGCACAGCGTGGACTGTCGGGCCCGCGACAGGGCTTACATGTTCCCTATGCTAGGATCCGTGTCCCTGGATTACCGTGGACAGGATAGTTTGAGGCAGGTTCTTTTTTTTTTTTTAATATTTTATTTATTTATTTGATAGGGAGAGAGCACAATTGGGGGGGAAGCGAAAGAGGGAGAGGGAGAAGCAGGCTCCCCACTGAGCCTGACGTGGGGCTCGATCCCAGGACCCCAGGATCATGACCTGAGCCGAAGGCAGACGCTTAAGCGACTGGGCCACCCAGGCGCCCCTGAGGCAGGTTCTGAAGAGCTGAGTTTACTACTCAAAAACACTGGACTTTTCCTCTATGGCTTGTGAACCAATAGAGGTTCCTATCGCATAGATAGTCTCGGTGTATAATAATGTCCTCATATCTTTGACTGTTTTAAGAACGACCCAATTATGTGTATTCAAAGCATTATCAACAGTTCTAGAAGGACTGTCTGAAAAATAAATCTCCTAAGGACAGACGCGAAATGGAGAGGCCTCTTTGCTGCCCTCTAGAGGCCACCAGGGCTCAGTGCCTTTTGAAAATACAATTTGGATCTGCATCACACTTCATTTTGTTTAGCAAGAAAATATTGGCATTCGGAAAAATTTCAGATAAGCAGATCAATGTATAGCAGCTAGAATGAGAACTCAGTCAACGAGGTACTACATGGTATTGGTAATTTCTTGCATTTCAAAGTCTTATCTTTTAGTTCTATAGTTCACGTAATTTTCCAGCATAGTTTATCTACCTAAGGCTAGTGCTTTATAAATCTTTAGCTGGCAATAACTATTGCAATTAACAATAATTGTTTCAAAATTTAAATAGATTAAGGATCAAATACCAAAACAAATTTAAAAGGCCAACTGGGAAAATATTTGCCCTGCATATGATTAATAAAAGGCTAAATTAATACATCTTGACATTTTCCATATACCTCTCTCATCCTTTTTATTTATTTTTTATTTTTTTAAAGATTTTATTTATTTATGCGAAAGAGATCACAGAGGGAGAGGGAGAAGCTGACTCGCCTCTGAGCAGGGAGCCCAACTCGGGGCTCGATCCCAGGACCCTTAGATCATGATCTTAGCTGGAGTCAGTCACCTAACCTGCTGAGCCACCCAGGCACCCCTCTCTTATCCTTTTTAAATGCTACATAGAGGCACACCTGGGTGGCACAGTCAGTTAAGCTTCCGACTCTTGGTTTCGACTCAGGTCAGGATCTCAGGGTTGTGAGATCGAGCCCTGTGTCAAGCTCTGTGCTCTGTGGGGAGTCTGCTTGAATTTTCTCTCCCTCTTGACTTTCCCCTCTGCTCCTGAGCCCTCCCGCTCTCTCTCAGTCTGTCTCTGTCTCTAGAATAAATCAATCAATCAATCTTCTAAGAAGTGCTACATAGAATTCCATTTTCTGTGAATTTTGTGTATCATTAAAATATTTATTTGAGGGTAGACTAGAAATGGTTAATAATGATGTCTTCTGGGCATTGGGCTGGGAACTGAGGAACTAGGGCAAGGTTCCTATTTTTCATTTGATACTCTTCTGTACTATGTGAATTTTTCTCCTAAAGCAGGTTTCATTTTTATCATTTTAGAAAGTCTAGCATTCTAAATTAGAACATATTTCCCAGTCTGTGACGCAGACAATTTAATGTGGTTTGCGTACAAACGAGATGGACATTTCAGAGTTCCATGGTCTACAAAAATCACATTTAAACTTCAAATACTAAAGAAGTTCCTTGAGAGTGAAATTTAGGATATGTCAAGTGAACATTTAGGTAAAGTAAATTGTGGTAAAAAAAACTAGTGAAGCTAACGCGAGTTCGTATGCAGATGCTTTTAAGCTGTAAGTCAGGAGACCCGCGGTGTAAAATATCTCCCTTGATTGAGGCATTCATCGTATAATAAGACATTAAAAATATAAAGAGAATAAAATATTAAGGTATTTTCTTCTCTCCGCCACAGGTTATCAATAAGCTGAATGGGAATGATTATATTCACACGTATCAATGGGAGAGCAACGTGTTTTACGCACAATTTAACGTCTAAGAAATTCAGGTAGAAACTTGAAGAAAAGGATTTTAAAAGAGCATATTCCTAATTTTCTGTTTCCTACTGTTAGTTTTTTACTCTGCTTGTATTGGTAAAATAACATTGAATTCTGATATTTTTTTCTCTTGGTCTAGCGACCTGGGAATGTAGTTTAAAAACACAGCGTATGTCAATGGAAGGAATTGAGCAAGAGTGAAGGTGCTTAAATCAGAGAAATTGTAGAAATTAGTTGTGATGGCTCACTTTGGAAGTAAAAGCCTTAAGTTCGGAACTAATATAACGTATTCATGTATCTACAGCACTATCTGGTCCGGCATTCGACATATTAGTAGTTACTTAACCATTACCCATTAAAAGATAATTTTCAAAACAAGGGACAGTCGTGACTCTCGTACAGATTTAAAACTAATCTGTGTAATAGATTTCGTTTAACTTATCAATTAGGAAAGTGCTGTGATGTTACAACCACTCCAAAGGAGAATCCAAGAACAGATGCCCGTGCAGATCAGGAATATTGATGTAAATATGCAAACGGAGGCAAAATTAACTTGCACAGTCAGGAAGACTGTCAATAGAACCTCCGTGGCCTTCCAGGATGGAATTTGCACATGTCTCTATGGTCAGGAATGATTTTGCGTTGCTGTCCATTATCCATGATTTAGAGAGTTGTAAAATAGCTACCATAGAATCACGTAACCAGGAATGGTATGTTCTGGGTGATGCAGTTTTTTCCACTGAGGCCCGGGTTCCCACCCAATCGCTATATATATATTTTTTTTTTTTTTTTAATTTATCTCAGTGTAGATCACATAGCCAGTCGTTGGGGTTGCCATCCAGGTTTGGCCAATTTCAGAGCTGTTTGGTTTTCCCCGGAGGAGTCTCCTTCCTGGCCCGTCTCTAGGTGCCATCCCATATCCCCAAATGGCTCAATGTTCTGCACAAGCTTATCATGTGGCCTTTTGAGCTCCTTCCAACTTGTCTCTCTGGGCTCTTTTTCCTCCTCGGCCCTGCCCTTGAGAGCCTCCCTGGGCCTACAGGCCTCTCCCTGAGTGCTTACAGGGCAGTTCAGAGTCCCACTCAGCCGGAGCCCCTGGGCCTCCCAGTGCCTCTTCCTACCCTCTCTGGGACTCCTCTTTGCAGCTGCTTCTCCTTTGCTCTCCCCTGTCTCCAGAGAAAATGATCTTGAAGGGACACACAGAATTTCCTGTCCCTTTGCTGGGGAGGGCAGCTGACTCGGTCTTGGAGACACGCCCCCCCCCCCCCCACAGGCCCGCTTGAAGGAGAGGCACGGTGGAGTGACAGTACCTCCAACATTTCATTGGGAAGAATTCCCTGTCTACTAATTGGCATAAATAATCTCTCTCCCTTCCCCACATCCTTTCCTTCCCTGATCGAAATCCAGCCACTCCCCCGTGGTGCTGTGCTCCAGCTTCCCCTCTGAGCTGCCTTAGGTTAAAACCCTGTGTCTTAAAAAGAGCTCACTTCTGGGTCACAAATACGCACTGAGTACATTTAAATTGCTTCCATTACCCTCTGTCCGTGTGGTGGTCTTACCCTCTTAACTTATACTCCTCCTGGTTTATTTCACTTTAAAAAATTGAACAGCACTTTATAGTTGTTTTTACATTGTTATCGCTTTTGGTACTTGTGTATTTCCCAAGAGATGCTAGGAGGTGAAGACACCTGCCCCAGGCAGGGCTCGATTTTTTGCCCAGGGCGTCTCCCAGTAAATGGGCGCCCTTCCCGCCACGGCCTTAAGAGCTCCGCGGAGCTTCACCACCGAACAGGTGTCTACCTTCAGCTTTTCCCCGCAACACCACAGTACAACACACAGAAATACTGTTATCTCAGTAAGTAAAACTAAATGTCATTTTTGTTTGAAATGTCTCGAAGTAACCTGCATCCAAACCTAAATTCTGAGGTCAAGATTCTCTCCCGGATCGTTAAGGCGAGCCTTCGTTTATTGAACTGTTGAGCTCACTTCTCCCACAATGAATAATTCACTCTTCAGCCAAGCATGCCTGTGAATTAATTAAACGAAAACCGCACAAATGATCCTAAGAAAACCCTTATTAACTTGCATATAAAACATATTTATGCTGTTTACAGAGAGCTGTTGCTATGGAAACAGTTTGTTTCTTAATTTTTGAACAGTTGGCACACCAAGTAAGTATAGGTCTTGTGTAATTTCTTTCGAGTAGGCATTTATATGACATTGAACATGGCAGCGGCTTAATGAGAAGTAGAGTCAGCTGTGTTTGCCCCGCTCCTTTGCTGCCTGTTTCCCCTTCCTTGCCTGAGCCATTTCCGGCTTTCTACAGTGATGAACAGCTCAGAGCCGTCATTCTGTCTCATAATTATAGATGATCAATTGTCATTCCCCTTTGTAATTGGCGATAATCAGGCCATGTCCTGGCTTTTCTGGAGTACTCGGTAAGAGGACCCCGGCCTACTCTTTCTTACCCTTCTGAGCAAGCGTCTGTCTCCGCCTCTTCGTCATCTGAACAACTGTGCCTGCAGTTAGGTGGAATGATAAATCCTCTCAGATCTGGGGAACTTTGAAAAGCGGTTGCCTAATGACTGTTGTTCACGTGACTGAAAATTCCCTAGCTCTGAAGCTATGCTCAGCTAATCACGAGGTCACCAAAACTGTAATTTGTTTCCACGAGGGTTATTTGGTGTGGTCAGCAGGGAACATTTGTGTAAAATTGAGATTTTACTTCTGGTGCTCTTAAACAAAGGCAGTATTTTCTAAATTGAAGCAAACGGCACAGAAAAAATTAATAAGCTTCATGAGCTTTCTCACTTCACATAGATAAAACTCTGAAACAACTTGCCTTGTCTTCAAAAGACAGTTAGTCCAAATGTCCCTCAGGTGCTCCCACCGAGAGGGCTCCTTAAAGAAAGGAATCCATGTTCCCAAAATGACATGCCACGTACACTGCTTTTTGAGGTTCATGGTGTGGGTTTTTTTTTTTTTAAAGATTCTGTTTATTTACTTTCTTATTTATTTATTTTTAAAGATTTTATTTGTTTATTTGAGAGAGACAGAGATAGTGACAGAGAGCACGAGCAGGGAGGAGAGGGAGAAACAGGCTCCCTGCTGAGCAGGGAGCCCGACGTGGGGCTCGATCCCGGGACCCCAAGATCACGACCCGAGCCAAAGGCAGATGCTTAATGGACTGAGCCACCCAGGCGCCCCTAAGATTTTATTTATTTATTTGAGAGAGACAGAGAGCAAGAGAGCACAAGCAGGGGGAGCGGCAGAGGGAGAGGGAGAAGCAGGCTCCCCGCTGAGCATGGACCTTGACACAGGGGTTCGATCCAGGACCCCTGGATCATGACCTGAGCTGAAGGCAGCTGCTCAATGGACTGAGGCTCCCAGGCACCCCCACAGTGTGTTTTAAACTAAAAATCTCTGATGATTCTTGCAACAAAAACAAACCCTGTTTAGTTTACTCTTACTTTTTCCAGCTTAGATTGATACATTATCTCCCAGATAACTGTGAGACCCTGTGTTCATAGTGACGTATGTTAAACTGTGCTTAGAATGCACTCAAACATTTTCAAATCTTTTTTTTTTTTTAAGATTTTATTTATTTATTCGACAGAGATAGTGACAGCCAGCGAGAGAGGGAACACAAGCAGGGGGAGTGGGAGAGGAAGAAGCAGGCTCATAGCGGAGGAGCCTGATGTGGGGCTCGATCCCATAACGCCGGGATCACGCCCTGAGCCGAAGGCAGACGCTTAACCGCTGTGCCACCCAGGCGCCCCAAACATTTTCAAATCTTATCAGATACCTTCTAAGTTCATCATATTGGGGTTCCAAACACTCCTTGAAAGGTATGATCGGAGGAGAGGTGATTAGGGTCTCATTGACGAGAGCAGAATACATCCTGCTTTTAGAAAAAGACTTGCCCTTGTTCTAAGATGAAAATTTCAGGTAAAGTCGTTCTTTCTAGCATGGCTTCACAGTTGGACTATTATTGACATTTGAGGCCAGATGCTGCTTAGCCGGCGGGGCCTGTAGCTGTAGGGTGTTGAGTGGCATCCCTGGTCCGGACGAGCCCCTCCCATCCCCAGTTGGGACAGCCAGAAAAGTCTCCAGACACCGGCAGGGGTACGCGAGGGGGCAAAACTGCCCCCTGTGAGAACAGCCGCCTTAGAGCTTCCTAACAAGTGGATAGCCACCAATTCCTTTTCCACGGGAAATATTCAAAGTTGTTCAAAATGTGACTTGCTCCCTTCCGATAATATCTAATACTTAAGGTTGATCAAGTGCTTTGGTTTTGTACCTTTATTTATTTTTAAAGATTTTATTCATTTATTTCACAGAGACAGCCAGCGAGAGAGGGAACACAGCAGGGGGAGTGGGAGAGGAAGAAGCAGGCTCCCAGCAGAGGAGCCTGATGTGGGGCTCGATCCCAGAACGCCGGGATCACGCCCTGAGCCGAAGGCAGACGCTTAACGACTGCGCCACCCAGGCGCCCCGGTTTTGTACCTTTAAAGCATAATAGTGCTCTACCTGTCTTACTTATTAAGAGGGACTTAAAAGGCAATCTGCTTTTGTTTGTAGATCACTGGTGAAATGCCACTTAAAAACTCTTCCCGTTGAAAAAAATCTCAGAAACCAATGAAGGATAACTGGACCAGCCCTATGTAGAGGGCAGGTGAGAGAACAGTGGGTAGAAGAGCCCCCCAGAGACTTCCTGGGAGACCAGACTTCCCAAAACTCTTCCTGCTTCGCACAGTTTTAAAGACTAAATTCAGGGGCACCTACCTGGCTCAGTTGGTGGAGTGTGCGACTCCCGATCTTGGGGTCCTGTGTTCGAACCCCTCATTTGGTGCAGAGACTACTTTAAAAAAATAAAAGTCTAAATTCATTTACAGTGGTAACGTGGAATCCTAGAACAAAACTTCGCTTTTTAACACAGGCTTTCTCTGACTTCAGCTCCAGCCCATATTCTGTGCAGCCCGTAAGTTTACCAGTGATCAGGGGTCTGTCCGTAGAGTACCATCTCCCTGGGGAAAAGCACCAGAGCAGCAGTTCTCAAAGTGTGATCCCAGAGCCCTCGGGAATTTGGAAGACCCATCAGGGGATCCACGATTGCATAATAACGCTGAGATTTTCGTTGTCCTTTTCCATCTCAGTCTGTCACAAGTACACAGTGGCATTAGCCGTGCATGTGATCTTAACAAGAGATGCGATAAGGAAGTAGAGATGAGCAACCAGCTGTTTTGTGCTAATCCAGGCATTAAAGAGATTTATGAAAATGGAAAGCAATCCTACTCTCCTCACTAATTGTTCTTGTTGGCGAGAACAGTTTTATTTTATAAATGTTGTTTGTGTTACAATATATGGGTTTATTATTTTAATATATTAATAAGTACTTTTAATTTTTGTATAGGTTTATGTAGTTCAGAGAGAGAGAGCATGGGGAGGGGGTGGGCAGACGGGGGGACAGAAAGAGAGAGAGAATTCCAAGCAGACTCCGTGCTGAGCACGGAGCCCAATGCTGGGCCAGGTCTCATGACCCTGAGATCACAACCCGAGCCGAAACCAAGAGTCAGATGCTTACAGACTCTGGCACCCAGGCGCCCCAATATATTAGTAAGTATTAACAGTTTTTCGCAGTTTTTATTTCCAACATGGTGAAGATCAATAGATATAACCTGAATAAATGGAAGCTCTTTGAGGTCCCTAGCAAGTCACAGGCAGAGAAAAAGGGATGCCGTGTCCAAGAGTTTAAGAAGGACTGTGCTAGGGAATGAGAATGTTCTGTTAGGCGTATGTGGACAGGGAAAGATCAGACTAAACTCAAAGGAGCCAGTAGCATGGGGGAGCATTTTAAATACACACTGAAAGGTAGTTTCAAGTCTCAGGGCGGGGATTCATTAACATCTTCAACCCAATAAAATGCCCCATTAAAAATCAGGTTTCTCTTCTGCCACTCTCCTATCTCCTGAGGGCACTCGTTAAATAGGAAAATCAATAAAATGAGTCTCCTTCCTGACAGCTTTTGCATCGTCTTCACCTTCCACTAACTCATAAAGAGAATCTCTCATTTCACGAGAGGGACTGCAGGTCCCTCAGCTGTCTGGTTGTCCTCCCCACCCGATCCATCGTTCCCTCCTGGAAGCGACAGATGAAGGAGGTCCCTCAGGTGATTCCGTTTGTGGAGGACTCGTTCATCTGCACGATTATGCATTATACATCCGTGGGAAAAGCCCCAGAAAGCCCACGTTAGCCTGGATCATCAGGCTTTACTGTCCGTCTTGCCAGGAATCCGGCGGGTCATCTCTTCTCTCTCTTTCCCCCCGTTTGTTAAGTAGGTTATAAAAACCAGCCAAAAAACTTTGTTTCCTGATGAGCTAAAAAGGAAGCTGTAAATTAGTTTTTACACTTACAGACTTAGTTTCTCAACACTGTGTCGTATCTCTGTTGCGACCCTCTCTATATCACTCCGTCCTCATCCAGTTGAGGCCCAGGTGGAGGAGCTGAAGTCCTTCACCGTGGAAGACACAGCAGGCTGGTGACATCCTTAGCCTCAAGCTGTGTTCCTGTTTCAAGAAACCTTTCAGGGGCGCCTGGGTGGCGCAGTCGTTAAAGCGTCTGCCTTCGGCTCAGGGCGTGATCCCGGCGTTGTGGGATCGAGCCCCACATCAGGCTCTTCCGCTATGAGCCTGCTTCTTCCTCTCCCACTCCCCCTGCTTGTGTTCCCTCTCTCGCTGGCTGTCTCTCTGTCACATAAATAAATAAAATCTTTAAAAAAAAAAAAAAAAGAAACCTTTCAGCACCGAACCCAGTGCTTCTTAAATTGCCCTTCGAGGATCTGTTCACGGCTAGTAACCCTTTCCCCCAGGAAGAGACGTTTGGTAGGCAGAATAAGGGCCCCCCCAAAGAGTTTCATGCCCTCATCCCCCAGAATCTGTAAATATGTTACAGAAAATGGCAGAGGGGAAATCTTGGTTGCAGATAACATCAAGGCGTCCAATCAGCTGACCTTAAAATAGGGAGATGAGCCTGGCTCTTTCAGGTGGGCCCGCCATGGTCACAAGACCCATTGAAGGAGCAAGGGGGAAACAAAAGGGTGAGCTTCAGAGTGATGGAATGTGAGGAGGAATTGACTGGCATTTGCCAACTGAAAATGGAAGGAGGCCACAAGCCAAGGAATATAGGAAAAGCCCGAGAAGCAGATTTTCCTCTGAAGCCCTCCAGATAGGTAGGAACCAGCCCTACAGACGCTTTGATTTTAGTTCAGTGAGCCCCGTTTCAGACTTCTGACTCCAGAACTATAAAATCATAAATTCGTGTTGGTCGAAACCAGCGAGCTTATGGCAACTGGTGACAGCCGCCACGGGACATCAAACCTCGTACGTCCGTGCTCACACACCCAACTCTGTGTACGATCCCGGGGGGCCTGTCCCCAGGCGGATGACCCCGTGATGTGTTCCCCAATGTCACTGTATGCCTTCTCATTCACAGCCAAATTCAGAGTTAAAATGGGCTGGTTATATGTGCTTCTCATAAAAATAAGGGCTTTACCTTCATGTTGGATGGATTTCTTTTTTTTTTTTTTTTTAATGAAACCACAATCAGAAAATGAGGTTCATTCCAGACTGTTAATGAATCAGGCTGAATTTGGGGAGGGACCATAAAAAAGAGCCCTGCTCCGAATAGAGCCCACGTGAATGCAGACATTGAGGATGCCTGGGTGTGCAAGGACTCTGGAGGCCGTCCACTGTCCGGGGGAACTTTGCTTTTTATCAGAGTGCATTTTCAGCTGCTGAAGGCCTGCTGGGGACGTTTGTGAATCTGGAAAGCTGTCAGCCCCTTCCCTCACAGCAGCACCCTCGGGCACTCTTGTGGGAATCCAAGTGAGAAAAACAAATCCGTCCTCTAGGTTGCAGGAGGCTGGCTGTGTCATGGCAAGAGGGAATGAATGGAGGGCACCTTCTCGGGGGTGTCCTGGGGGCCACGGGCAGCTCTTGCCTGACCCCCATGGCAGCCTACTGCAACAGGTGTCATATTGCAAATCTCAGAAATCTTGTTTGCAATCTGAAAAGGAAACGACGATCATTTAATTTGAAGGATTCGTCACTTTTTAGCCACTTTCTGTCTGCAGTAAGAAAATGTGTCAGCGTGGGCATTCGCCCCGAGGCCGGTTTAATGTGCTGTGTCTGTCATTTGGGCCGGCCAAAGGTCTTTGAGGGACAGAGATGCCTGAAGCCCGTGAGAGCTGTCACTTGAAGCCTCTTTGATTCCTGTTAAATTGTAAATGCATGGACCCGTCTTAAGATACCTCCTGAATTCTAAGACCCTTGAGGAAAGGAATCCCGTCTTGTCATGAGCCCTGTATCCCCCCAGAAGCAGGAGCCTCATACATAGTGGGTGTTCAGTCAATGCTTATTACTGACCAGGGAGAGATGACATGTTAGTCCTAATCCCCAGCTGTTTGTTCCTTCCAGGCATTGGGTTAGGTGCTCTGCATTTCTAAAATAAGTCTCCCCAAAGCAACCTTCTCTCCTGGAGAAGGCTACACCCCAGTAGAACAGAGAAGACCCTTATGCAGAAAGCTGTCATGTGAGCAAAATCGGAGAAGTATTGTTGGAGAAGTAGAAACAAAGCCGAGAGGATGGGAGGGTGGGGCTTGTGGGCCTGGGAGGCATTATTTCCAGAGTGAGGCTCAGGCAGGTTTGGGGGCAGAGGCTCTGAGTTGATTGTCGGTGTCTGCAGGATTTTAGTTCATACCAAGATCGTGGCCGGGACCTTCCACAACAGGAGGGCTGCGTGCGCAGAGATGAGAGAGCCCGGGGGACCCAAAGCCCTCAGGCTTGGCCAAAGCTGAGGTGCCCGGATGGGAGAGGGGGAAGGAGTTGCTAGGTGCTTAACTTCAGTAGAACAAAAGAGGGCAGCTTGGACCGAGGTGTGGGCTGTCCACACTTGGCTATTGCCGATGAGCTGAGATGCACTGAGCCCTGCGCAGGACGGGTCTTAGTGATGAGTCTCGTGTGGTTTTTATCCACTGTGGGAAGTGGGGATTATCAGATGTAGGTTGGGGCATACATAGCTTTTGGGGCAATCATAGTAAACTGACAGACTCACATAAAACCCCCAAATGATATAAAGATAGTTCTAGATATAAACTATATCTATTTAGCTCTCCGTGTTATAATTGTCTATACCTAATGAGTATTCTGAGATACGTGTGTGTGTGTGCGCGCGCGCGTGTGCACACGCACTTATGTCCATGTTTCTCGATTGTTTTTCATTATTTCCCCCCAAGGAGAAGGAGCTTTTTTCAACAATTTAACAATTTTTTTTCTAATTGCCCCTCCATTTAATTTTTGTAACAGAGGGATTTATGCTGTATACAGTTTATGTACTATATGTTTATCTGTGCTTTATATATAAAAAGAAAGATTTTTGCCTCACGAGAACCAATTTCCACCCCCTTGGAAGCGATAGCACTCCTACCGAGAATGCGTAATACACGTGCGCATGTGTGTATGTGGCTGCGTAGTCATTTGTGTGTTACCTTCTTTTTTTTTTTTTTTTTTTAAAGATTTTATTTATTTATTTAACAGAGATAGAGACAGCCAGTGAGAGAGGGAACACAAGCAGGGGGAGTGGGAGAGGAAGAAGCAGGCTCATAGCGGAGAAGCCTGATGTGGGGCTCGAACCCAGAACGCCGGGATCACGCCCCGAGCCGAAGGCAGACGCTTAACCGCTGTGCCACCCAGGCGCCCCTGTGTGTTACCTTCTTGTGCAAAAGAGTTAGGATGCCACATCAGCCGTTACGTCTTCATTCACAGTGGAAAGTGTTACTTTCCAAAGGATTGCATATTCCCACCTTTCAACCACCTACCAGGAAAATGCAAGTAGTAGACAGGGGGGGAAAGACTGCCTGAAGACCATTATGCCAAAGAAAGTAACGTGGATAGTTGTGTAGAGTGTTTCATCCAAGGTATAGGAACACCTGACGAACACCTCACTCTTAACATATAAAATCTTACGTTAGTGAAAAAACCAGATCTAACTCTGCAATGTATAAAATATTGCTGTCTCATCGACAATGCTGAATGAATTTTCACATCTGTTTTTTCCATTCTGCTGCTCCTAGACACCCTTCAGAACACCCTTCCAATTTTATGATAATACAGCAATTGTCTTGTACTTGTTATAATGCAGTTCAGTTGCTGGTAGCCCTTGGGAACCATCTTCCTTTTCTTAATTGGGTCAGAAGGCAGATTCTAGTATCATCGGGGACACATTGCGGAGCCATCTACCGACGAGAGTTACCCCAGCAGATCCATTATGTGTTGTCTTGAGTAATTTGAGCTTCCGGGTCAACCGTTTGCTGACCTTGTCTCAAATCCTGTAGTTCCCCAGTGGAGCCCACGTGTAGTGATCGTGAGTCAGGGAGTGGACTGATGAACGCCCTGTTCAACCCCATAGCCGATGTTCAGCCTTACATTTTCATCATTACCTGTTAGTGCTTCTTGGATATTTTATTTTTAAAAATCTATGGATTTTATGGACAAAAATCAATTTTAATCCATCAGGAGCTAATTATTTAGTGCCTTCTTGAAATTTGTATTGGACAGAGAAGTTAAATCTAGTTCCTTTCGTGAATGCTTCATTGCAGTTCAAAAATACTCCCAGTAAGCAAAATAAAACTCAAGAACGCTTTCTTGTTCTGGGGTTTAGAAAAAATTGGGGTCGGAAGAAAAAGATGTTGAAACGAGGACATAAAATGTCTTTGGAAATTAAAATAAAACTTCATTCCATGAGAAGGAAAGTTATTGAAACAGGTGACAAGTTCAAATTCCAGATTTATTTAAAAATAAAGATGGGTTTCCATTTCTAGTATGGCCAAAGAAACTCCTATGAGACTGATTCTCTTCTATATAATAATTATAAACTCTGAACATGATAGGGAAAAAAATTTAAACACCTACCACAGACATTGGAAAATTAACAAAGCTAGGAAGGATCTGGAGTGGCGTTGACACTTGGAAGAAAGGGATTGCAAGATAGGTTTGCCGGTTTTTATGGGATTATGACCTGAGCCGAAGGCAGACGCTCAATTCATTGAGCCGACCCAGGCGCCCTGAGAATGTGAATCATTCTTAAAAAAAAAAAAAAAAGACAATCCGTAGAGACTAATATTGATGATGCAAATGAACATAAACGTGCTCAATGACCTAAAATGAAATATATGTGCGGTAAATGAAAAGCTTGGAAATCTCAGCAGAGAGCTAGA
The DNA here is from genome assembly GCF_024610735.1 of Ursus americanus. Taxonomy (NCBI): domain Eukaryota; kingdom Metazoa; phylum Chordata; class Mammalia; order Carnivora; family Ursidae; genus Ursus; species Ursus americanus. The sequence goes on along the minus strand of NC_142164.1, from coordinate 113,640,695 downwards.
ATTCATTAAAAAAAAAAAAAATGGAAGCTATGGAATTGAAACGTGTGATATCTGAAAAGTCAGTAGAGCACAATTACTTCAAGATTTATATAATAATATACACTAGTGCCAGATACATTGTCTACAACTCTTGCTTCAAGTAACAGCCACAGATCATTTGAGAATTTTAAGTGTATATATTATACCAGTGTGGTGTCTCAAGTTTTAAGAAAAGATGAAAGGATCTTATGTAATCTTTTATTGTTTACTAAGTTGTTTCTTAAATCTCTTCTGTTTTTTTATAGAGTACAGTAGCAAATTTGGCCTAACCTATGTCAAGTTATTATTTTTGAGCAGGACAAAAATTGGTATAATGTAACTGTGAATTCGTATTATTCAACAAGGGATTATTTTCTTCCTGTCTTTCATTTGCGTCAACAATCAAACTTGTTGTGCTTACTTTTTTTTAAATTAATTTATTTATTTATTTATTTTGAAGATTTTATTTGTTTATTTGACAGAGATAGAGACAGCCAGTGAGAGAGGGAACACACGCAGGGGGAGTGGGAGAGGAAGAAGCAGGCTCCTAGCATAGAAGCCTGATGTGGGGCTCGATCCCAGATCGCTGGGATCACGCCCTGAGCCGAAGGCAGACGTTTAATGACTGCACCACCCAGGCGCCCCTGCGCTTACTTTTTTAAATCCAAGAACCCCACGGCATTGACTGGAGAGGAATATATTAATTCTCCTTCGCCTGTAGAGATGGGCTACTCGAAAGGTGTGGATATTGACTCTTGTTATCTGGATGTAGTTTGCTTGAGAGGAGACATATTTTCCCAGTTTTTTCGCCAACAGAGACACTGTTTAGCCCAGCTCCTCTATTGCTGCTGAGCCAAATCACGGGTCCAGTGGTCAGCCTATGAATTGGATTCCCTCGCATTAGGAGTCCATCCCTGTCCAATTAGATGTGGCCCAGTGGTAGAGTAAGAATGACATGGCTCAGGGAATTTAGGCATGGTGGTTCATCTTAGAAAGAACTATGAATGGGGCAGACACTGAGACTAATGTTTCTAGGTCTAAATCCTTATTCTGACCTAGTCTTGAGTAAATTTCTATTTCCCATAAACCAGTGATCTAGGAAATTGTCATGGACCTTCTTACAAGATTAAGAGTTGAGTGCAGAACCCAAAATGAAAAGTGGAGTCGGCAATAGCCCCTTTTATATCTGAGTTTGTCAAGTAAGTGGACATTGAGGGCAGTCCCCTAATTTGGCCTGAGGGAGAGGGGGCCAATGAAGATTTCTTAACAAACGTTATAACTGAACCGAGCCCAGAGAGAAGGAAGAATTGGCAAATAGTCAAGAGGCAGGAAAAGCATTCCAGGTCAAGGTAGGGAAGCATGAATGAGCAGGGTGCCAACAGGCCTTGGACCTTCTGGGTCTGGAAGGGTCCCCCCGGGGGTGAGCATGCTGTCAAGTACCTGGTGAACCTCTGAATAAGGAAACTCCTTACCAGTCCCTGTGTGGTTGGTCTGTTCCACCTGTCTCCCTATAGACTGACTACTGGAGAGCCTGTCCCCCTTCAGCCCAGTGCCTGCTTGGGATTCTTTGAATATGCTGGGCACCTTCCAGCCTACGGCTTTTTCATTTGTAGTTCCCTCTGCCTAAAATGCCCTTCCCTCAGGAGTTCACATGACTCACTCCCTCTGCTCCTTCAGATTCTTGCTGGAACTCTGTTATTTGGAGGAGACCTTTCTCACCTCTGCCTCCTGATACTTTTTAAAACCTATTTCCTGGTTTTTTTCTCCATACCACTTATTAGCCTCTCACCTTATGTATTGTTGATTTCCATATTTTATTGTCTGTCTCCTTAGAATGTGGGCTCCCCTGAGTGCAGAGACCTTTGTTGTTTGCTATCTGCTGTCTCTACGGTTCTTAGAACAGTGCTTGGCGTGGAGTAGCTTGTTAAAAATACTCATGAAGTGTGTGAAGGAGTGAAGGACCTTTTTCTATCTACTTGTACAACATGCTATAATCATAAATTAATCACCATACTTTCACCATCTGCCCCTGACTCAGAAATGCAGATATTCAAGAAGATCCTGGAAGATAGCATTGGTGTCTGTCTGCCTTGGTTTCCGTTTGAGACAGAAAATACAAATAATGGAATTGGATTGGTTTGCCAAGATAAGTCAGTGATAATTGCCTGATGAAAATCGTCTCTCTGTTTTCTTCACACCATTCATGTCAGCAGCCAATTCATTTTCCAAAGCTTGAAATCTTGCCTGCCCAACCCCCCCTAATAAATTAACAATGTGTCTCACATCCATCCTATTATCTAAGGATCCGTGATACAGCCCTTGCCATAGGAGGCATCTCCAGAGGTAAAACCCAAGACCAGGGTTTCTGGTGAAGCGAGTTATTGGAACACTTTGCAGGAAAACCTCCCATGTGTGAGTCAGGAAGTGTAGGACAGGGAAGGGAAGGAGGCCTAGCAAGGTGGCAACATCGAGACAGTCACAAGGAAGGATAGCAGTCTTTCTCCAGCCCTACAGGGGAACACTGTGGACAATTAAGTTCATATCTCCAGAGTTGTCTACACTCTGGGGACAAGGAGACGGACTAATTCTACCCCAGTATACCCTCAGGCTCCTCTCCCTTCATTGTAAAATTGTTTCTGGCTCTCTGAGCAGAGGCAAGACAGGTTCTGGTGGCCTAGTGCTGTCGCCCAACCAAGAGCCAGGGTGCTAGCTGTCAGGAGGGAAAGCATCTGGAGACAGGATGTAGGGAAATGGTCAACGGATTCTAGGCATACAGGCCACAGAGCACTGCCAGCATCTGCCGCCATTTTAGCCTTATTCTCACCACTCTTTGGTTGCACCTCGCCTGGCTTGCCCCTCTCCTTCCACGCTTACCCATCCTTTAAGACTGATTTCCTCTGCTACCTTCTCAGGCAAGCTTTTCCTGGGTCCCAGAACCTCACAGCACTCTCCTTCTTGTGAACCCTCACTGTGGTCTTGACCCTGAGATGCGCCCCTACCTCTGTCACAAAATTGCTGTTTGTCTTTGGACAAATCATTGTGTCCAATTACTCATCTCTCAGGGGTTTGCAATCTGACCACTCAAATCCCTTCTAGGGCAAGAATTCTCTGATTCTATGAGTTACAATATTCCTGTGTGTTGAAATTATGAATATATTTGTCAGCATTCACAAGACTGCAAACTTCTAAGGATAAGAATGATTTGCTTTCTGACCTCTCTCTATGTCTCTGAAAACTGGAAATATTAAACTCTCCAAATTGAGGTTGCAAAGACAACGAATTAGTGTATGTTTCGTGCCCGGTCCGTAGAAGACTCTGGAAATGGATGATCAATACATTGATGTATCTTTGTACTTCAGCAAGTGCCTATTACCTTCTCTTGTACATTAGAGACATTCAAGAAATATTTGCTGCATTTTGGAAGGCAAAACTATAAGCTGTCGCTAATGAGTACCAAAGCCAAGTCCCCTCACACTGCTTGCTGTGACCTTTCCTGTTCCTCCTTGTTGCTAGAGGCAAGAATTGGTTCAATACTGGAGAAGTAGCTTGGGGCAGATATGACAAGAGCTACCAACCCGCCTGGAATCTATGCCCACTCACCCAGCACTTCTGCCAAACTGCTGATTCCAGAACAGTCACTTTCGGTCTTAACCACTCTCAAAGCTTACTCTTTGCTTTCTTTAAACACGGAAAGTACGCACCTAATGCCGAAGAGATCGTAGGCTGTGCTGTTCGCGTCTTGGCCCCTCTGCATGCTGTTCATTTTTTCTGCAGTTAAACATTCATCATTGTTGGTTGCCCACTGCAAGGTTTGACCTGGATCAGTGGCCTAGCTTCTTACATTTAGCTATTGACGTTACTAACCAGACAATGCAGACATAAGCTTTAGCTGTCTCTGTTCACTCACTGATTCGCAGGAAGTATGAGGACCAAAAGCTAATTCCACAGCAATCCATTCTGTGATTCTTCTGCTCAGAATCACAAATGCCGTGTATCTGACCAGGAACCTGCCCACACGTGATTGTAGAACCTTCCACTACCAGGTAGGACTCATTGGGTCTTTTCTTTCAGACTGTTCCTTCGTGAATACCCTCCCCAACTTTACTCTTCCCATTCCCTTCCTTAGAAAAAAATCCTGTGAATCATATTTTAGGAAATTGAATGCATGGACTTTGCACAAGAACTTTCATTTCTTTTTAATGTTATCCTTACTCCCAGGCACTGCCCCATGGGAGCATTGAAGGGAACAAGGCAGATTCAGGGAGAAAATTAGCCTCTCAAAAGGAAACACTTGAAAATACCCTTAACCTAAAATTTACCATTAGGGATATGTGTACCTTCATAATATTAACAGCTATGATTCCGCACCGAGTTCCACTGTGTGAGTTTTTCCCACACCACCAAGCAATTCTCCGACACCTTCTGGGTGTCCTCAACTCAATTCTACCTGGAGCTATGATCTGATTCCATAGTTTAAGGGCTCAGTTTTTGTAAGACAGTCCTCCCCATTCCCCCAGCCTCAGAGGCCAGTCACTCGTGCCAGTTGTCACCTGGGCCCCTGAACAACCTCTATGCAGTGTCCCCTCCTTAGGTTCGATTAATTTGCTAAAGTAGCCCACAGAACTCAGAGAAACATTTTACTTACTAGATCACCAGATTATTATAAAAGAATATAACTCAGGGGACGCCTGGGTGGCTCGGTCGGTTAAGCATCTGGCTTCAGCTCGGGTCATGATCCCAGGGTCCTGGGATCGACTTCCGCATCCGGCTCCCTGCTCAGTGGGGAGCCAGCTTCTCCCTCTGCCTGCAGTTCCCCCTGTTTGTGCATGCGTGCCCTCTCTCCCTTTTGCTCTCTGGCAATAAATAAAGTCTTCAAAAAAAAAAAATATATATATATATCTCTCTCAAGAACAGCCAGATGGAAGAGATGTAGAGTGAGGTCTGGGGAAAGATCATGGAGCTGCCTTGCTCTCTCTTTCTGTTCCATGTGGCCTTTTTGTCTGGTTTTCTTTCATTTAACATCATGTTTTCGGCGTTTGTCCATGTTGTAGCACGAATCAATCCTTCACTGATTTTTATGGCTGAATAATAGTCCACTATGTATGTATGTGTATGTGTGTGTGTATGTACGGATGGCAGCACCGTTCGCGAGAGCCGAAAAGTGTTAACAACCCAAATTTCCGTTTATAGATAAATGGATATGTCAGAATAGTGATGCTATAAACATTTTGTGTGCAAGTTTTTGTTTTGACTCTTGTTTTCAGTTCTTTTTGGTGCGTACCTAGGAGAGGAATTGCTGAGTTATATGCAATCTCTGTGTTTAACTTGCTGATCAACTGCCGTATTTCGTGCAGTTCTCAAAACCATGGTGGCCTGGTATGTAGAATGCTGGTGTCTTTAGTTTGATTTCAGTGGTAGATAGAACACAGTAATTAAGAGAAGTGTTAACTGAAATGGTGAGGGAGCCTTTGTGAAGACCTAGAGAATGGGATGCAGAAGGTGTTTGGTAACTATATCAGAGGCATGAGTTAGCAATAGAGATCCTGAACCTCCCCAGCAATATTTCACATTTCAGCTTGCTTTCTCTCCCCGCTGAAAGCCAGCCAGATGGTTCTCCATGATGTAGACAAGTCAGTCTATTTCCAATTCAGTGTACTTAGTTTGTAAGGAAATCCTCCACCCCACAGCTAATGTCAGTTTGCTCAGAACATTCCGTTGCTTACCAGTATATTTCAGATGTATCTTCTTTTGAACTATTTTTCTGCTCGTTTCGAATGTGTGTGTATGTGTAATTGTATATATATACATATATTATTTTTTATGGAGAACCTTCAACATTCATAAAAAATACACTGTCTCCAATGCTCTTATGTGTTGTCTAAGGATCTTGGGGTATCATTATTTATCGCCAGCTTTTATTAGATAAAAGATTTTCCCTAGTCAGTATTATCCAAATATTTGGTCGAAGGCCTATTGAAGTAATTTAGACTATTTACTGAGTGTGTCGGATTATTTTCATAATGTAGGACTAGACATTTTAGGATCACTGATATTTAATTGGCTTGAATCTTAGAATCTTTGAGAAAATTTTATCCAGTAAGTTTTAAATTAAGCGAATGGCTAACCTGACCCTTTCCCTTAGGCCGACGGCAGGTGTTTCCTTTGAAACTTTAATTGTCTATTGATGATATCGATGGATGCAGCAGTGTGGTTATCTTTCCAGAGATCCAGGGGCGCCTGGGTGGCACAGCGGTTAAGCGTCTGCCTTCGGCTCAGGGCGTGATCCCGGCGTTATGGGATCGAGCCCCACATCAGGCTCCTCCGCTAGGAGCCTGCTTCTTCCTCTCCCACTCCCCCTGCTGTGTTCCCTCTCTCGCTGGCTGTCTCTATCTCTGTCAAATAAATAAATAAAATCTTTAAAAAAAAAAAAAAAAAAGATCTTTCCAGAGATCCAGCCACTCAGTATTCATTTGGCTGCTTCTTAACAAATTGTCCGAACTCAAGGAAAATGCTGTGAGGAGAGAGACCCAGGCTCACAGGGGTGTGAAAAGTCTCAGATTTTAACATTTCTGAAATTGAATACAAAAAGTGTTACATTCTATTTCACAGTAATCCTCACACAGAGAAAATGTTTATCTTTTTATGTAGCCCAGGTAAGATAAAAAGTCCTAGCAATGTTATGATTATCCTCTAAAAATCCCTAAATTTGATATGAGCAGAGAACAAGTGTTTAAACTCTTTGTCTCCATAACCTCCGTTTTCATACGCCGTTATCATTAAACACTTCCAGAGACAGGCCTCTGAAAAGTGAATTGTGGCCTTTCCATGCTTAATTTGTTTCTTAATTGTGCATGATTTTATAATGCCCATAAAATAATATTTATAACCATAACATTTCAAAGGCAGCACTTCTCCAAAAAGGAGAGTTAGATTTATTTCCAGATGTTTCTACCAAACATTTTCTTTTTTCTTTCCCTCACCCTACACTCCAATTTCATGGTTGTGATTAACGGGGCAAAGCTTCATAGCAAAAATTCATCAGCTGATTCCTTCCACCTACAGAATCCACATTTTTCAGGGCTCAATTTGCGACATAATGAAAGTCTACTTTGCATAATTATCATGTGAGACTATCTATAATTAAATGATGAAATGTGGTTTTGCTCCAGTGTATAGACAAGGCTTTACGTGAACTAAAATCACCGAAGTTTATTTCTTTGCTGTAACTTTCGTTTGGTGTTGGGAACGGGGGTGTAATATGAACAAGCAGTTCATTCCCAACACAGTTGAAGTTCCCGTGGGAACCTTTTTAATTTTCAGGAGAGAAGGCAATTTCTTGAATTGAGGAATAACTGGAAACTTGAATATGATTGCCTCTTCAGTGTTAATAGATATTACTCTCAAACTTTAGAATGTGCTTATCATCAGCACTACATTTTGAGTTTTGCCTTGAAAATATTTTGTAAAGCTTTTATGATAGCTTTTGAAATACCTACACAAAAAGACCTGTTATTCCTCAGGCAGTTCTAAGGCCTGGAATGAACCTTGCAAAAGTTTCTAACCCTGATTCGTCATCTTGTTTTATAGTCTTTCTGTTTCTTCTAACTAGATAAAACAATACTGACTATACCAAGGTTAAAATTAAAACAATGATTCTAAAACTTCATGTGGGGAGTAACATCTCTGGAATTCTTTGGGAAACATCATGATATATTATTAAATTAAATTTAATGTTACCGAAACAGTAAGTTTTGCCAAGTTATATCTGCATTCTCCAAGTATGCTTTGCACACTGACCACATCCCATACGCTGTGGAAGAGACTGAAGTTAGAGACATTACCCAACTTTCAAGGAGTTTGGAACCTAGTAGTATTCAGTTCGAAAATTGCCACAGGGAACGCATTTATCGATGTTTTACCAAGACCAATACTGAAATGAATCTTAAATCTTAGATACATTTCAGTCTTGACCTTTCCTGCCCTGAATTTTGGGAAAAGGCTCCCGTTGTTTAATATCAGTGGAGCGTTTCTGCTCTTGACATGACTTTAAGCATCAAGGAAGAGAATTCCTCCTAGGAGCTAAATGAAAAAGTAAACTTAAGTGTTTGGCTTCAATATCTCTCTAATGGTAATTTTTACAATCTCGCTCTATAGTTTTTGTAATGTGATGATCTCCTATGTAGATCTAGATCTGGGCTCGGCAAACTGTGGCTCCTGGGTCAAAGATGACTTGTTTTTGTAAATAAAGTTTTATTGTAACACAGTCCTATTCATTCCTTGTACATTTGTTTGTGGCTGTTTTTGTGCTACAACAGCAAAGTTGACTATTTGTGATCAAGACCATATGACCAGAAAGTCTAAAATAGTTACTGCCTGGCCTCCTACAGAAAACTATTTGCCAACTTCTGTTCTAAATAGTATGCTTAAACTAGTATTTCTAAGATTACCAGTTTTAGACCTTATCTGCTGTTGCTCACTGTGCCAGATAAAGGCTAGATCAGTGGCACCATTCCCTACCTCTCCTAATGCTCCTCTTTCTCAGTGTAGTTCTGTTACTGCCACTTACCCTGTGATTCTAATTGATAGATCATACCTTTGTTTCTTTTTCCTTCTATTATAAGCAGCATGTCCTGATACTAGTCATTTCCACTTAGTGAGGTGAAAATACAATTCTGGCGCCCTTCTTGCTTGCTTCTCTCTCTCTCTCTCTCTATATATATATATACATATTTTTTTTTTACATATTTTGTCTTTAATAATACAAAGGTTGAAAACTTTTACAGTTGTCTTGTAGTCATTATGGAGTCTTTGGGGCCCTATCTATAGGTTGATTCTAAATTTTCAAGCTCACCGAAGAGTTTTAATTTTTATTACTAATAAAGAGTATTCATTGTATCACTAATTAGCGCTGGTTATATTGCCACTACTTTAAAGTTTTTTGTTTTTTTATGGGGCGCCTGGGTGGCTCAGATGGTTAAGTGTCTGCCTTTGGCTCAGGTCGTGATCTCCAGGTCCTGCGATCGAGCCCCATGTCTGCCTCCCAGCTCAGCAAGGAGTCTGCTTCTCCCTCTCTCTCTGCCTCTCCCCCTGCTTGTTCTCTCTCTGTCTCTGTCTCTCTGTCTCTCTGTCTCTCTCTCTCAAATGAATAAATAAAAATCTTTAAAAATAAATAAATAAATAGTTTTTTGTTTTTCTAGCAGTTTCTGTTTTCATGTTCCCCCTTGCATCTCCTGTCTTGAACACTTTGTTCTCTTCTCAATGGTAGAGGCCCATCTCTGGAAGCACCTTCTTTCCCCGGCTCGTCCCTCCTGAATCCTCCTCCTGCTCTAATCTTGATTGCTGACTTCCTGAGCCACCAGCAAACTGTCATCTTGGGACTTTGCTTCCTTCTTTCCTGTGTTGGAGCCAAGGTTATCTTGATCTCATGCCTTTCTCTTGATTTGATTGGAGCACATCCTCCGAGGATTTTCATAGAGAAGCTGTGTGGGAAGTAAACTTTCTAGATCTTTGCATGTCTGGACCTGTCTTTATTTTGCCCTCACACTTGACATAGAAATCTAGGTTGAAAAGTATTTTCCCAGGAAGGTTTTAATTCCTGCTCCATTGCCTTCAGGCCTCCGGTCCTGCAATGAGATACTGCTCTGATTCTCATTCCTTTATCCTCAATGTATCTTTTCTTTCTAGAGCTTTAAAGATCATTTCTTTATCCTTGGTGTATTAAAATTTCCTTGTGCTGCATCCAGGTGGGAAGGTACTTTTATTGTCAGGGTAAAGGCTCTCCAGCTAAGTTCTCAGGTCCTTCAGCTCAGAGACCGTTCAGAATCATTTTTCGATGATTCCTTCCTCCCTGTTGTTTTTGCTTTTTGATTTTAGAAATTCTTATCAATTTTGTATTGGCTTTTCTGAATTGATCATATGTAATTTTCTTTTGTTTCCTTTATATTTCTAACACCTTGTCTTGTTATTCAGTTGTCCGAAGGATTTTTTAAAAATTTATCCTTCAAGGGGCGCCTGGGTGGCTCAGTCGGTGAAGCATCTGCCTTTGGCTCAGGTCATGATCCCAGGGTCTTGGGATCAAGTCCTGCATCGGGCTCCCTGCTCGGCAGGGAGCCTGCTTCTCCCCTCCCACTTCCCCTGCTTCTGCTCGCTCTCTCTCTCTCCCAAATAAATAAAAATATTTTTAAAAATTTATCCTTCAAGCTTTCTATTGAATTGAATATGAAAGTATATATTTACTTTTCAAGAGCACGCCCTTGTTCTCACTCCCTATTTTTGTTTTCAATAAAGTGCTGCAGTGCGCATCCTTGGGTACACAGCTCTCCCCAGTTATCTTATAGGATACAGGCCTAGAACCAACATTGCTGAGACACATAATATATGCATGTAAATTTTGGAAGCTTATGGTGGCTCTTCAGAAACAAGTTGCACCAGCTTACATTTTTACGCCAAGGGGGTAAAAGTGGTATATCAGTATTTCATTTTGCATTTCTCAGTGAGAACGAGTGTCTTCCAGAACATTATTAGCCATTTGTATGATTTTCATCTATGTCCCTGATCATATACGTCACCATTTTTTATTGGATTATCTTTGGTTTTTGAATTGTACAAACTCTTTATCTATTCCGTATATCATACATTATCCATTCTATATGTTGTGCACATCTTCCAGCATTTTCTCTTGTAACTTTGCTTATGCTTTTGCCCTCTTAAATTACTATGGATTTTCACCTGTTTGTCTTTTCCTTTGTAGCTTTTAGATTTCACATTATACTTGGAAATTCCCTTCCTACCACAAGACTCTAAATGTATTCTCTAGTATGTTAAAAAGAAAAAGAAAAAAACAAAATTCAACTGAGTAAATTTGAAGATCTAATGGGCCTTACTCAGTGACTCATGAATCAGGCAGCACTCCATCCAGCAAATAGAAAGGAACTCCAAGGAACTGCACAAAATAAAAGGCTTTTATGGATAGAAGGGGGCAGGAAAAAGAAATTTCTAGTGAAGAGTAGGTTGTTTCAGACAAAACCTCCTTCCTAAAGGGGATAGGCAGGGTCTATTGGGTGGATTACCTCACTAGTGCTGACCAGGTAATTTCAAATTGAGTGCAAAGGTTACATTCCTGGGAGAGGCTAAAATTGGAGTTAGGTTCAGTATTCAGTTTTGGTTTGCTGACCTGGGGCTTAGCACAAGTGACTCTATTTTGAGCTTGTTGTTTCTTTTTTTAAGAAGTATTTTATTCTAGTACTTTCATAGCTTAAATGTGACTGCTCAGCTCCTCTGTGCCCTCAAGTATAAATGATAAAACTATTACCCACCTGTAGGTTCGTTGTGAGAATAAATATGGCAATGCATGTATATCGTCAACAACGGCACTTGGCAAGCCCAGGCCCGTTCACAGCATCTGCTGCTTTTATGGTAATGGTTCTTTTCTTCAGGGCCTAGCCCAGTTCCTGATTAAAAGACAGATGTAAAGATAGATGAATGAGTATAACACATTGAAGGGAATGGCAACTTCCTGTGATGAAGAGGGAAGAGCAGGAAGTTTTAATGCCCTTTTGTAAAGGTGAAGGATTGAGGCAAAATCTCCCAGTTTTATCTTGTGTCTTTGATTTGTTTACCCCCATGGTTTGTATGGCCCAGAAAAGAACTGTCACACTAATAAAAGCTGAAAATACTTCTTAGCCCTTAAATTGAGTTAAATGAATGCTATTGTAACAAGTTAATTAGCCATACGTAAAATTGCTAAATATATGTCATTGAAAATGCCTATCTTTCATATTTTGTTAAGCATCAATTATGATCATAAGAAATCTGCATCTTGTGAAATGGATACTGCTGATACATGTTAATTATTTTTTAAAACAATTGAGTATTTTTCAAGTTTCGATATGCAGGGATGCCTGAGTGCCTCAGTCAGTTAAGTGTCTGCCTTCGGCTCACATGATCCCAGAATCCTGGAATTGAGTCCTGCATCGGGCTCCTTGCTCAGCGGGGAGCCTGCTTCTCCCTCTGCCCGCCACTCCCCCTGCTTGTGCTCGCCCTCTCTTTCTGTCTCTGACAAATAAATAAATGAAATCTTTAAAAAAATTTTTTTTTACATAAATGAAGTTTCAATATGCATTTAAGCTGCATGTTCTCTGAAGGTTTGAGCTATTCTGAATCTATCCAAATGAATCTTAATGATATGAAATGAAGTACAATTTTTCCGAAAGTTCTCTTAGTAAGACAAAAGGCAAGTGGAAATTGTGATAGCCAAGGGTCTGTGAAAGACACTTGGTTTAGACTCCAGATGTTCAGGTAGTAATTTTCTCAAGTCTCATCAGATCCAATCTGTGTTGGAGCAGCACAGTAAAATAAAATAAAACCATGAAAAGCGGTTTCCTTTGTCCGGTTGCTGATGGTACACCAGTTCTCAACAGTGCAACATATGCTAGGGTTTGAGATGTGTGCATCCAATCTCTATGCTTTTCAATCCTTGGGAGTGTCCTGGCTTCATGCTAACATAATGGCAAGTGTTATATTCAAGCCCTGAAATTGTTTATCATCAAGAATTACTATTGCCTCCCATCCATGCTTCTCCATCTGGGAACTCAGATTCTCAAGATGGTCACAGTGAAGGAGAAGCTACATCAGAGGCTATCGCCGAGGCAAGCTGTGGGTGGGCATGGCTGCAAAGTACAAGATATACGGAGGTCGGTTGTCTCTTTTATCTCTTGAACTTCCTCCTTGGATGTCTCCCACTGACCCAATGCTTTTCAAAGTGTGGTCCTGAATCCTGCACCAGAATCACCTGGAATGCCCTATAAAAGCACAGATTCCTGGCTAATGCTACATTAACTAATGGGGCGAATTGAAGTATGATTTAGGTTATCAGCTGAATTGGGTCTGAAAAATGAAATCGTTTTAGGCAAATAGCATTAAAATAGGTAAAGAAAATATCAGAGCATTGTTGTACTTTCTTTAATTATTTTGTTTAATAGTTTTGTTTTCAAATGGAGCCCGGTGTTGGGATATTCACTGTCTCGGAAGATAGTGGCCATTCTTCGCTCAGTGACAATCCTCTTCTTCCTGCTGAAATCGATCACCCTCCCTGCTTGAATGGGATCTGAACGAGGAAATCCTCTGGTTTCTTCCCAGTCCACGTTTCCTCTTGCTCACCAGCACCTCTAGTCTGGCTGGAGTGCACCCTTCAAACCTTAGGACCGCCTACCAAGTGTCATGGGAGGACCGCTGACATGCTCTGAAGATCCCTACTTCTGGGTCCTATCCAATAGCTCAGAAGTCAGGGTTGAGAATTACAAGGTTGGGCTTACTGCTAAGTCATTTTCTAAAGTGGTTATTCCTATGTAGTCTACAGGAATAGATTTCCATAGTGGAATTTGAAGTGGTCTATAGCCTCCTCTCAAATTCAATTCACATTAACTTACATTAATTAGTAATCGCCGATAAATCTCAATCTAGGTTTCCTTGGGAGGCATGCATATCTGGCTTGATGGTGTGAGGTGAGGTTGAGAGCTACCAGCTCTGCTGAGCGTCTCAATCAACCCAAGGATGTGACTTGATTATTATTACCTCTGACACATTAGAGTGTCATTAACATAAAAGTCATCTCTTAAACACATTGAACTGAACTCAATTAATGTAATTGATTACCAACCTAGCTGTAGGGATTTTGCAGCTTTAGGGAAACTGACAAACATTTTTGCCCTTTTAGATCCTACAATTAGATTCAGAAGGCACAGTCAATAAGCATTTTGCAGGCTCTAAATTCATCATCTTTAACGATGACCAAAATCTGGGTAGATGAACTGGCTGTTGATAAAAGACTAATTGTTGAAGTGGTTTTCAGTAGTGGTATTGACAAATAGAACTGAGTCCTTGAGAGATAAATTTGATCATGAATTAATGGAACCTATTTTGGACGTTAATTTATACAAGCCCTAATAGATCCTTGATTTATCACATCTCATTTGCTAAAGCTAAAGACATGACTAGAAAAGTGTATCAGTCTGGGTTCTCTTTAAACTCTGTAGTCCTTTGATCTATAACCCTCACAATGAATATTACTGATTTGTAAATAAAATTAATAGTATGTGCATTCAAGTTAATATTTAAGAACAGTATTAACCTTCTTTTTTTTTTTTAAGATTTTATTTATTTATTTGACAGAGAGACAGCCAGCGAGAGAGGGAACACAAGCAGGGGGAGTGGGAGAGGAAGAAGCAGGCTCCCAGCAGAGGAGCCTGATGTGGGGCTCAATCCCATAACGCCGGGATCACGCCCTGAGCCGAAGGCAGACGCTTAACGACTGCGCCACCCAGGCGCCCCAACCTTCTTTTCTAAGATATTCTACTTTCATCTCCTAGAATGTGGAGAGGATTTCAGGAGTTTTGTTTTCCCAACCCAGTGTATACCAGATCCTACTCAAGTGATAGATTTTAGAGCCTCTGACCTTTGCAGGAAGGATGTGCTCTTGCTTACATAAAGGGTATGTGGGTGATACCAGGCAGCATTCTAACATGGCTTACGGTTTTCTTCTTTAACCTCATTTGTCCTTGATACTGCTCGCTGTCCTAGACATTCTCCCCCATTACCCAGCAAGTAACATGTACAGTTGTCCCAGACACTGGTTTCTTTAATGCCTCTTTGGCTTTGCTTGCTCTTCCCTTGGATCGGAATGTAATTCCCTTCCATGTCCATCCTGTCTTTACCGCCTCCCATCTCTAGACTCATCTCATGGCCATCCTCTCTGTGAGGTCTTTCCTGGTCCCCACTGACTGCCCTTGGGTTAGGCTGACTACCCGCATAGAATAAGCCCCCACGGTATGGCATACATCCTTCCTTGGTACCTGCCTCCAGCAATCTATTGGACTCAGACGTTTATATCTGTAACTCCTCCTACTGGATTGGACTGTCTTTCACAGAGCCAAGGAGAACTTCACAGTAAATCGAACTACAACTTTTGAATAAAGGAATGAGTGTATGAGTAAACCAATGGCCGGGAAATATTCTCTCAAGGTCATTATACCTCTCTTCCCTCTGCCTGGGATCTTTTTCCTGGATAGCCTCCCAACTGAATCCCTCATTTCCTTCAGGTCTCAAAGGTAACCTCCTCAAAGAGGCTTCCGCTCCCGTCTTTTTAAACCAACCCCCCCCTTTCGGTCTCTATCCTGCTGCTTTGTTTTGTTTTGTTTTGTTTTGTTTTTTCATAAAAACTCATCAGCAACCAACAATATGAGATATAGTTTATGTTTGATTTTTATCATCTCAGTTTTTCCACTAGAAGAGGGGTCAGCAAACCTTTTTCTGTAAAGGACCAGAGAATAACTATTTCAGGCTTTGTGGGCCAGAAAGCTTCTGTCACCACTACAACCTCTGTCTTGATAGTGTGAAAGCAGCTACAGTACAGAAATAAAAAGGCATGGCTTTGCTCCAATAAAACTTTATTTATTAAAGCAGGCAGAGGCCAGATTGGGCCCATGGGCTACAGTTTGCTGCCCCCTGTGCTGGAACAGAAGCTTGTTGGTCTGAATCACAGCTATATCCTGGGCACCAGACACATAGAAAGGTTCCATTAAATAGATAAATAGTTGTTGAACGAATGGTGGATCATTGATCCACCATAAATAACAAAAGAGCCTGATTTTGACAGAATTTGTGAAGTCAATGGCTGCTGGCCTGAGAGAAAAGGATAGGCAAAATCTTCCATTGAGCCCATCGACTCCCCTAAAACATGAAAATGGCTTCTATGTGGGTAATTTTGAGCAAAGAGAAAAGTTTACTGAGAATACTTGTACAGAGACAACCAGAGAAAACGCTTCAGTTAAGACAAAAGGAGATGGCTTTTCATTTAAAGTAGGCGATTAGAAATGAATTCTACAGCGGTCAATGCATGAAGCTAAAGTCTCGTTGCATTTAAGGGCTTATATGTGGAAATGTGTTACATCGAGAAAGAAGTATTTATTTAATAGGTATTTGGGATTTGTTTGTGTTCTGAGAACTGTTGGTGTAAATAGAGGTACGGCTGATGTATTATAAATAAATATTAGTTGAACACTTGATCTCAGTGTTGCTCTCAGTGCAGAAATGTTTATTGCTCTTGGCTAAGAATTAAAACAGAAGTTCTAATTACATTTTTCAATTGGAGTCTGGATGAGGACGCTCCCCATCCGTGCCATTCGCAAGGCAGTGTGTGTTTCCTGGGACTCAGCAGGTTTCTTCATTGGAGAGAGGCACGGTGTGTGGTTGAGTCCCGGCAGAGAACAGATAGATGGAGGCACAGATAAGAAATCAAGAAGTCCCACTGAGGCACCGAGGGACCAGCGACTAGCAGCACCCGGGACCTGGGGAAGGGGCCTACGTGCTGTCACCTGCAGGGACAAAGCTCCCATTTGTCCGCCTCCCATCTCTAGACTCATCTCATGGCCATCCTCTCTGTGAGGTCTTTCCTGGTCCCCACTGACTGCCTTTATCAGAGGAGGAAGCAGGCCTGGATCTGGGGCCTCGGGGAGAGAGGTTCAGTTCATGTGTATGGAGCTTAGAAGAGGGGAAACAGAAGCAAACGAACAAAACTCAAAGCAGACAAAATGTGTAACCTTGAGCTGTAATGTAGTTTGATGTCTAAGGAAATGAAATTCTCTAGGTAGGGGCTAAGAATAATTATTTTAATGCAGAAAAGATTAGGAGATCACAATTTCTTAATTAAAATAGAACTGTTAGCTGAAATTTTTGATTCCGTGATTTCCTTACCAGCTTCTTTTAACTTCTATCAGAAGTTTAGTCATCAGGGGCACCTGGGTGGCTCAGTCGGTTAAACGTCCAACTCTTGATTTTGACTCAGGTCTTGATCCCCGGGGTCATGAGACCAAGCCCTGCATGGGGCTCTGTGCTCAGCGGGGAGTCTCCTTGAGATTCTCTCCCTCTCGGGCCTCTTCCCCCGCTCACGTGCTCTTGGGCACTCTCTCTCTCTCTCAGATAAATAAATAAATAAAACCTTTAAGGAAAAAAAGTTCTTAGTCATCGAAGGAGCCCTTACCACTTAATCACTTTTTCAAATCGTTTGTGTAAAGATTATAAAATCATGAAATTTATAAAGTGTGGCTAATCATGTCTCTAAAAGTATGTCCTTTTAAAAAATCAATTCAGGGACGCCTGGGTGGCTCAGTTAGTTAAGTGTCTGCCTTTGGCTCAGGTCATGATCCCAGAGTCCTGGGATCGAGTCCCATGTCAGGCTCCCTGCTCAGTGGGGAGTTTGCTTCTCCCTCAGCCTCTCCCCCTGCTTGTGCTCTCTGTCAAGTAAATAAATAAAATCTTCAAAAAAAAATAAATTAAAAATCAAGTCATGTATTTAAAAACATATCCCCACATTGTATCTACTTATTTAATTATTTTTCATAAACTCTACACCCCACGTGGGGCTCGAGCTCAGAACCCCGAGATCAAGAGTCACATACTCTATCGACTAAGCCAGCCACGTGCCCCAAAATCAATTCATGTTTTTCAATGTTGTCTTACATCACGGTTTCTATAACGCACAACTCATGGTTTGCATTTACAAACCCATGGGATTATTTTCACTTTCCAAATATAAAAGTATAATACAAATTTTCAAGGAATACACGTAGATCACAGAGATATATACAAGAGCCCCTTGGGATGGGGAGGGCACCTCCTGCATCTTCAACCCTCTGCTTCCCCAGGTACTACTCTAAAGTATGGCTAGAATCCAATTTGATGAAGACAAACTTTCAGACCTAAAGTGATGATTTTAACAGTTTGAGAAAGGCTTCGGTCATTGTTATCAAGTCTTTTGTTCAAAAATGGGTTTTCCTGTAGGTACAAAAAAAGAAGGGTAATCATTCAAGATGGAAAAGTCTGCCCTGCCCTGCCCTGTAATCCACTGTGCTCTGTCAACGACAGATACCAATTGAAATTCAGAAAGATTTGGGGTGGTTAGGTTTCCAACCCCCAAAGGGTTCAATCTTTTGGAGCCCAAAGCAGGAACACATGTAATAACCATCAATGTGTCTGTGCTTTTGTCACCCAAACCTGAGGCCACTGTGTTTCATCTTGCTTGCTGGGATTAGCAAGGATTAGACAAGCAGAATGAAAGTCACCATTTCCCATCAGCATGCTAACTTCATTTGTAGGTTTCTAAACTTGATTTGGAATAGATTGGAACGTGAGAGCTGGGCTTTTTAAGAGCTATGCTGAACTTTGTAATATCAGTGATTCTGTCTATCATGCTTGAGTATATAAAACACTTTTTGGGCTCATACCATAAATCAGATTATACAGAACAGAAATCTCCACATTTCTTGCTTTTGTACTCCATTCCTATTATAGATTTTATTTATTTTGGAGAGAGAGATAGCACAAGCATGAGCGTGGTGGGGGGGCAGAGGGAGAAGCAGACTCTCTGCTGGGCAGAGATCGCAACGTGGGGCTCGATCCCAGGACCCCGAGATCATGACCTGAGCTGAAGGCAGACGCTTCACCGACTGAGCCACCCAGGTGCCCTCCATTCCTATTATTAAAAAAGCTTTGAACATATAAATTCCAAATATGCGTTAATTTATTTGTAATTTATATGTATATCCACCCCCGCCACTGTAAAGAACATGTTAGGGAAAGCATAAAGCGTATGCGAAAAAGATGTTAAACTGGAATGTTAAAATAAGATGAGATGATGGTGGTATATGTATTTTAATCACTTGTAAACACGTTACTGTTACTGCTGCACTCCAAATTGTGTGATATTTTAATGCCAGCAACGTGATCGAGGATGCTTATTTATTTTTGAGCATCGTAGCTTACCACTTCATTGAATAAAAATTTGAGGGTCAGTTGCAAGTTCAGCTTGTTTCTTTACTTGGTTTCACTCATTGTCGTTGGAAGAAAAAAGGAACTGCAGAAACCTATCAAGAGGCAAAGGGACAGAATGTTTCAACAGCTTGCTTACTCTTTCACCGTCATCTATGCAAGTGAGTTTCCATGTTCCTTGTTCTCCCTCAACTGTTCTCACAAACCAAATGGAAGATGTTACGTGGTATTATATTTAACAAATGAGTTCACAAGCCCCTGAAATGCTTCACTTGAGGATTTTTTAAAGGGTTAGAAAAATTCATTTCCAGGTTTTCGAAGGCTGCTGTTTTTATAGATACATATTTGCATAATTTTCAATAAAACGAGCACATAGTGGTAGCATCGTTTTTAAACATCTGTTTCCCTACATTCTCAACACAAACCCGAGTTTCTTTTAAAATTTCAGTTACTTTCTCCTTCATTATTCTGATAGCTCCTTTGCTCTGAAGAGACTACTCTTCTAGCTCATTGTCCCCGGGTAGCGGTCAGCAACCCCTGTGGAGAACAAAGACTGAAGGGCTTTTGTTCAAAACCAACCATATTATTGACATGCTAAAGCACTTCAGTTTCTTCGGCCCCCTGGCTTGCATTCAGCTCTTTCCAGAAGGCAGGCATCTCTAAATGTACCCTGGAACCCTTGTGTGTTCTAGTCAAGCTGCGACTCCCCCAATTTATACTTTTCTATGTTTGTGCCTGGGTCAGAGCATCCTAAGAATTGTCATTTTATAATAGGGCCTGGTATTCTTGTCGGCTAGACAACCAGTGGTTTTTCTTGTTCGAAGTGTTCTTTTATACGCTCATATAAAATTTAGAATTCTCTGTTGAATTCTTTAAAACGGACTGTTGAGATATCTTTATCGGATGGCATTAAATCTGTAAATTAGCTTGAAAAGAGCCGAGATTTCCAAACTTAGTCTACCCATTAAGAAGTCCCATTTATTTCAAACCCTCATAACATTCTCCACCAAGATTCTTCTAAACCGTTTGTGTCTTCTCAGTTAAGCATTCGGGATTCTGTTAGCTTTGCAAGTACCGTGTAAGCTTCCAAGCTTGACTAAACAGTTGGAAATCTTTAAGTGCTCCTGCCGTGTTGTGGAATTGAGTGACAGTGGCCTGTGGAATTGATTAGTGAAGGTTGAGTTCTTCCGAACCCACCTTATGAATATTCATGAAGGCAAAAAGCATGCGACCCAGTATGTTATGTGAGCCGGAAACACATCATGTACAGTTATTTACTTCGGTATTAAATTTAACTCCTCTTCGGTGGCAGCGTATGGTTGAGCCTTTTTGATCCCCGAGGTCAGAGGCTTGCCCAGATTTGCTTTCAAAATTTAGGATTTGAGTGTAAAAATCCAGAGATCGTAAGAGGGATGGAATTCCTGGACATTCGAGAAATGGAAAGTGCCTGAGCCTCCTGCCTCTCGGGAAGCTAGGAGGTGGTTCCCGATTCAGGGGAGTTTCGATCCGTATTAACAGGCATTCCCAGATCTCCTCGTGTGACGTCACTGGTCTGGAAGGCTTCTCTCCAGGCTTAGTCACTTCTCTTCCAGCTCCCCTCTCTCCTTCCCCTCAGAGCTTCTGTTTACTCCCCAGTTTCTGTTCTCTCACATAGTACGTACAAGTCATGTGTGGAAAAAAATAAAGAAAGCCATGTGTGAGTATCGTATTACATCCTGCCGGTTGGCAATTCAACTGTAATCACGTCAAATACTCAGACGTCCCCCGGATGCGTGCCGAGTCGAGGTTTGAGTAGACCTCTCTGGTCTTCAGCGCACAGTCTCTGCTCCTAAGACACCCTCGCCCGAGACGGAGGACTTCCCTGAAGTTCATGGACTGCCATTTCTTTAGGCCCAACCTGCGGATCTTGGCGTTTGGTTAGACATACCACCAATGCCCACTCTCCCGAAGTTTCTGCTACTCCACAGGACTCTTCGCCATTGCCTCCTTAGCAAAGTTGCTCAGACTTCCAGGAAACAAAAGAGGGGGTTGTCTGCAGTCAGTTTTTGCCCTAGACCCTGGGAAACGCATCTTCCCTAAGGCTAGGGATTGCCAACGGCCTGTCTTCTTCATTAGACCCGGTAGAGGAGAAAACTCAATGAGAAGCAAGCAAACATTTTTTTCAGTATGTTACTTTGCCATGCACATCATTAGAATTTGGACTTGCTGGAAACCCATCCTGGGCTCTAATCTACTTCTGGACCTCCCTCAGTTGTAATCTGTCAACTTTAATACACCATACTTCTGCGTTCTTTTTCCTTCCTTCTTGCCAGAATTCTGGCAAATTCTGGTTTGGCTAGCTTAGAATTTCTGTTCAGAGCTTTTCTTATTGGGCCCCCTCACAGGCCGCAGGAGGGCTGATGGATTTTTACCCTTGCATTGGGAGCCACTGCAACCCACATGCCATCAGGGATATGACAAAGTCATGAAGAAGAGACCGTGCGGTTCCTGTGGCTGTCATGTCAACTGCGATAATGAGACGGGGGGCGGGGGGCGGTTTCCTTTGGAAGTGTCTGTAGTGTTTGTGAAATGTAACATTCGGTCATAAATGGTGTGGACAGTAGGACTGGTGGAATCCATGGCAAACTCTGAAATTCCAGAGTTTTTAACTAATACTGAAATCACTTTTTAAAGATTGTATGAGTGAGCTTTTGGTGCCTAACAAACATCTCCCAAATTCAGTGTCATAGCGTCCTTATCAGCCCGTACTTGGCCGGCAGAGCTAGGCTGGGGGGCTGGGGAACTCCGCTACACTTGGCTCCTTCCTGAGTTGCCGGCTCTGGTGTGTTCCACGTGCGTGCCTTCTGGAGTCCAAGCTGAAGGGGCAGCAGCCACCTTGTGAAGGTCTTCTCGTGGTGATAAAGAAGACCAACTACACAGGTGTATTTTGTTTGTCTCATCTGGGCTCAGCCATGTGACCTGCTTTACACTGTGAGGTGTTAGCAGAGTCACGGATGGTGAAACACGCACCGCATACAGTGGGAGGCTCTGAAAAGCCTTGTGGCTGGCGTGGGGCGGCAAATCACATCCCGGGGAGCAAATGAAGAATAATTCAGTCGATCACAGAGACCAGTCCTAACAAGATGAGCATAAAATTTGCAGACGCGTAATGCTGTCGTGTAATCACAGCTGGCCATCCCTGAATAAGTCACGCTGACAATGACCTTCTCGAGTAGGACTCAGGCACATCTGTTTATTTATACTTATTTTCATTCCAGTCATAACTACCCAGGTGTCCTACCTGCCACGATCTTCCTACAGTTTTAAATTTTACAAGGAAAATAATAACTTCTAAATTTAGTTTTTCCTACCAGAATCTTTCCACTCAGCACATATTCCATAAAAGGACGTCACTGTCTCTAATAAGTACATATAAAAATGGAATCACTTCAGGTTTTCTTAGAGCATTCTACCTACCAGTCAAAGTAACTCTTTGTGATACGCTGGGTGTATCAGTCTTTCACTTCTGTGGAGGAAGAAAGTCTGTAGGAAAGCCCTTTCCTTTTGTTATGGGGGGTTGGACAGCAGGATGGCCATCATTCCTTTTCAAATGAGTCTGTCAGAACCAGGAAGATTGTTCATTGAATCTCAGTGGACATGTTTTTCATCTCAATTAACAGAGCCTGGATTTTCAGGTTTCTGATTCTCAGGCCCTGCGTGCTGCGTGTGTGCGTGTGTGTGTGTGTGTGTGTGTGTGTGTGTGTGTGTGTTACAGAAGGCTGGGGGCTGGGGCTGACAATTGTGTTCTTCCAGCCTTAGCATCAGAATTCACTGAAGCATGTTAAGCAGGTGAAAAAGATGTTGCTTTCTCAGCTCATTGTAAAAGGACTCAAGCATCTTTATAAAAAATACTGCAAGGTGAGAGCCAAAAAGTGCTTACCTTAATACAAACCACGAAATGATGTTTCATGGGGGAACATTTTCGTGTGGAGCCATTCCTACTGGAAAAAAGACAGGGTGATTATTTTTAGATAATTTATTCTGAAAATGCCACCTGTTGCACAAGAATAGTAATGCCATTGGAAGGTTATCCTCAAGTGCAAACAAAACAAAAAGAATGAAACATCATAAACAAAAAGGAAAACGCTGGAACAAACATCCAACACAAAATACACATTCGATTGTGAGTTTCCAGTTGTTATTTGGGTGGGGAAAGAACAGTGAAGGGATGTAGACTGATGTCACATTCTCTGTGGACACAGCTGGTGGCAGCATCTCCATCCCTTCTGTCCCTTAGAACATGAGTGGTGCTTCTCATTTTTCCCATGACCTGGGTTCCTACCTCAGCCCTGGACTCCATGTTCACTTAGGGTTCTAGAAACACGGCCAAGGAAAACTTACTGATTCGGTCCTTCGAGAGCCTGGATTTTATTCTTTCTTCTTTGTCTGTATTCTGGCATAGGACTGCCTCGTGTGTATCAGTTTATACTTGTGTTTATTGTGTCCTTGCATTTGATAAGATTTTTCAAACGAAAGGTCTCAGAGCTTAGCTAGGATTTGTGCAGCGCTTCACCGGGAGTTGGGCTATTGGCATTTGAAATGGCATTTGTTTTCATATTTTAAGAGTGAATGAGCTCATAATATCTGAAGCCTATTCCTTTGTAGTCATTGACCTCAAGAGATGAAAATAACACATTGCTTTTTGAGTGCTGACTGTGCGTCAGACATTTTGCTAAATGCTTCACTTGTATTCATTCATTTCATCTTCACAGCTGTCTTACGCGATTCTGACTGTTAGTATCCCCATTTCTCAGATGAAGAAACTGAGGCACAGAATCAGGAAGTAGTTTGTACAGGTCACACTGCTAGAAGTGGTGGGGGGCAGGCAGGATTCGGCTTTAGAGAGTCTGGCTGCCAAAGGTCCCGGCAAACTACCCTATCGGTCTCGTGCTTGCCCTGTACCTGGGCACACATGTGTGTGTTTCTTGTGTAAGCCAGAAAGTGTTAGCTCCTCGACGAGAAAATGGCTCCTGCGATTTGCAGACATCAGGACATGATAGTTGCATTAGACAATGTGCTAATATGCCCTTCCTCACTTAAATGTCCTCTGTGTGCAGGAAGGTTTCAGAGTAGGAGTCCCAGCCCTGTCAGAGTGGCCTCCAAATATGTTAAAAACCCAACGAGTTCTGCTGTCGCTGCCACTCTCACTCTGGTCCAAGCCCCCGTGTGTTTTGTCAGGATGGATGCCGTGGGCCCTGAAAAGCTCTCCCTGCCCACCCGAGCCTCCTCCTGTCTGTTCTCAGTAAGGGCAGCTCGCAATCACATCACTTTTCCACTCAGAACCTTCTAAAGGCTGCCTGTTTCACTCAGAACAGAACACAAAGCCCTTCCAAGAGCCTGTGTCACCGCCCTCTCCCCGTCCCTTACTTAGCACTGAGTCCCTCAGCGCCTCCCCCTCCTCCTACCACTGGCCTTCCCGCTGTCCCTTAGGCACACTCTCCCCGGGCACAGCCCATCTTAGGACCTTTGCACTTAGCGGTCCCTCTCCCTGAAAGGCTCCTCCTCCCCCAGATATTTCTCTGACCCCTGATAGAACCCCGAAGTGTCCCCACCCCATGGCTCTCTCCCCTTCTGGCATTATTTTTCTCCTCAGTGCTTACAAAGACCTGATATGCGATACATTTTACCAATTTCTTAGTTCATTTTCTGTCTCTGAATACCAAAGTGAACATTTTATTATTTTTATTCGGCTTTGGTTCCTATTGTATCCCTGGAAGCGAGAAACCTGTGGGCGTTCAATGAGTATTTGTTGACTAAATGAATGCATTATGGAGTTGTTTCGGAGAATTAAATGAACTAACATATGGAAATAATTTCAAAAATTGCTTAGCATGAAATTAGTGTTTAATAAATGTCAGGTATTCATAAAATAATAATATTATACTTATTGAATGAATGATGAATTAAGAATTGGAGGCTATTACTTTATCATGCAGTGGAAAGAGGATAATCAAGTTATAAATGCTTTAAATATCCTAACTTGCATTTGCAGTAGAGGCTGGAGGAAGTGGCATGGCATCATTTGTGTTCTCTTTTCCTATTCCCTAGGGGGAGAGCTAGACCCCACACTTTCCTGAACAGGGAATGGTCCCCAGTCCTCGCTGCACTTTGGAATCACGTAGGGATCCCTTCGAAACTGACCCTGCCTCCCACCGCCAGATGTTCTTATGTGATTGGTCTGGAGTGAAGTCTGGGCATTAGGGTCTTTTGAATTCTCCCCAGATGATTCTGCTGTGCAGCCAAGCTTGGGAACCAGTGCTGGCAGCTTTGCACAGACTGGCAGTGGCATGGGGAAAATCCTTCCCCAGTCCCTTACTACACTCAGAATGGAAAGTTCGGCCAACCAGGGTTCAGTTCTCTGTTCTGCAACACAGTTGACCGTGAGCAGATCACTTCATTTCTACAATCTTCTTCATTTAGAATCCGTCTTCTGTGTGGATTATGGTGCAAATTAATAGCTCAAGGCCAGACCCCTAAAACTGTGGGTATCCCCTTCCCTTTTTTCCCATTTCCAAAGGCAGCTCAAGAACAGCACACTCTGAGGGACGCCTGGGGGGCTCAGTCAGTGAAGCATCTGCCTTCGGCTCAGGTCATGATCCCGGGTTCCTGGAATCGAATCCTGCATCGGGCTCCTTACTCGGCGGGAAGCCTGCTTCTCCCTCTGCCTGCCACTCCCCCTGCTTGTGCTCTCTCCCTCTCTCTCTCTCTGACAAATAAGTAAATAAAATCTTTTAAAAAACCAAAACAGCATGCTTTGAGATGAAGGTCTCTTCTAAAGAAGACAAGAGAACAGAACGCCTAGGTGGCCCCTTACTCCACCAGGCACACACAGCCCTGCCTGTTACAGGCCTGTGAGGGACCGACATCAGAGGGTCAAGTTTCTACCAGGGAGGCCTTTTCTAGGAACATCAGAGATCTTCCTGGTGGGCGGTCCCTGGGTCTGACATCCTAACCTGTTCCTGTGGCTCCTGTCCTGGACACCGGGGCTCACCCTACATCCGTTTTGCTGGTTTAATCAGGACTTTCAGTTCTGTCCTTTAGACAGCTGGGCTTCTTCATTCGACCTTGTGCCCACGGGTGGTCTACCCGCCTCCCTTCATCCCGAGCATGTGGCCCACCCTGGTAGCCACGTCTCACCTCTGGGTCCAGACAAACGCCTGCAACTTCACAGAAGACCGCCCCTCCCCTTTGACCCCATAACACCGCCGCTCTGAGCCTGCACGCGTCTAGCATGGTGGTGGCACGTGGGGGATGGGACACCACCAGGACCAGCTTTTTGGGTGTGTGACCCAGGCAGTCACCCGGGGCCCTGAGCTGGGTTTCCCATTCTGCTCTCTTGAAGTTCTGAATCCTGTTTGGGTGAGGGGTCCCGCATTTTGATTTTGCACTGTCGGTGCAAATCATGTAGCTGGTCAAGCGTGTGACACTTAGGAGACCTGGTGTGAGTTGCACCTGGCTTACCTCTGAGAAGCGTGTGACCTTGACCCAGTTATTCTTCTGCTTTTGGCGTTTGCAATAAGGAGGTCGTGGGGTCAAACTGCCGTTGCTGTGGGGTATTCTGAAGATGAAATCGGGTAACAGATGAGTGTCAGCGTGCAGCACGTAACACGTTAGCTCTCAACGAACGTTCTCTTTTTCTGAACATTCCAGACTGCAAGCTGCTAAATCGGAGATGCTTCCTTTCTGATTAAAGGGGATTTTAAACTTTTATTTTCTTAGTCGGTGGTACATGCCTAGAGGACAGATCCTGGAGGGTTTCCATTCATTCTTCTCTACTCTTATTAATTACACAAAAGGACCACAGCATTCGTCCTGCTCAGTCTTCTTCTTTTTCCATCTGAACAATGTGTTGTCCACGTGGCATATAGAATAGCGTCTTTCAAGGTGTTTCAAAATGATCTTCTTTTCCTTATTGAACATTAGAGAGCAAAAAAATTGAATGAAGTCCACATCATTGAAATGAAAGCCCCTTATATTCCTTAAAGGAGTTTTCTGGCGTTCAAACTAATAACTCTCCCCTTACAAAAGGCTACCCTGCCTGCTGTGTGTGAACAAAGCCTTCAGTAAGAGTCCGGGGAGTTGGTTTTTGACCCGACACTCTGGCATACGAGGCATGGGCCCTGAGGGCCAAGAAGCCACTCTTGACTTTGGCTTCCTTCCTCAGATCACGCAGATCAGAACACCAGGCCAGCTTCGCCATTCCCAGCTTGTTTGGCGCATCGAATGAGATATTTGTGGATGCATTTTGAAAAATTTTCAACACCATATATATTTCGAGTTTAGATTATTTTTTTAAAAGATTTTATATATCCATTTGACAGAGATTGAGCACAAGCTGTGGGGAGGGCAGAGGGAGAGGGAGAAGCAGACTCCCCGCTGAGCAGGGAGCTCATTGCGGGGCTCGACCTCGGGACCCGGAGATCATGACCTGAGCCGAAGGTAGACGTTTAACCCACTGAGTCACCCAGGCGCCCCTTGATTTCAGATTATTGATGAAACTTCTGAAGTTAGGTATGAACAAAGAGATTCATTTAAATCAGTTGAGAATCTCTCCAGAATATAAATGCCAGGAGTTCGTTTCTCATCTTTATTGGAAAGGGGCAATGTGTTTGACAGTGGCGTAGCCTATCACCACCGGTATGATTCCCACCACTTCAGCTTCGCGGGCGCCAGAGCCCTAGGTGCTGCTCACCGAATACCCATAATCTTCTGAGGCTCTCTCTCAGCATATCAGTTATAAAGAGTTCTCTCTTTCTCTACTTATTCATTCAATTATTGATTGTGAATCCGCTCTGTGACAGGTACTGTTCCAGGCAGCTGGGATGAATCAGTGAATGAAACAAAATTCCTTGTCCTCGTGGAGCTTATATTCTAGTGTGGAGAGCAAAACAATAAAAAGAAACGTATTCTAGGGGGGGCTGGGTGGCTCAGTCGTTAAGCGTCTGCCTTCAGCTCAGGGCGTGATCCCGGGGTCCTGGGACCGAGCCCCACATTGGGCTCCCTGCCCCGCTGGGAGCCTGCTTCTTCCTCTCCCGCTCCCCCTGCTTGTGTTCCCTCTCTCGCTGGCTGTCTCTCTCTCTGTCAAATAAATAAATAAAATCTTTAAAAAAAAAAAAGTGCATTCTATACTCATTAGCAAGTGCTCAGCGCCATGAGTAAAAAAGTAGAGGAGAGGGTAAAGGGGATGTGGGTGTGGGGGAGCAGGCTTGCAGTGTGCGAGTATGTGGCCCAAGGGTCACACCTGAGCAGAGACTGGAGAGCAAGGAGGGGGACCACACACATAGCTGCAGGATCAGTGTTCCAGCTTGGGGGAACAGCCAGGGCAAAGGCCTAAAGCAGAAACGAGTCTGGTGTTTTCAAGGAATTAAGGAGGGCTCGCAAAAAGCATGACTGCGTGCCTTCCCACTTCTTCCCCACGCTCTCCCAAACAGGGAATAGAAAGTTTGGAAACAAGAGGGAGAATGCGATTGCCCAGCCATTGCCAAATGCTTACACTAACGCCTCTTTTCCTTTGTGTGTGCTTTTCCCACAGTCACATGACACAGGGCATCCCGTTTGACGACCCTCGGTTGGAGAGCTGCCAGATCCTCCCTCCGGCCCCTCGGAGGGTAGAGATGAGGAGAGACCCCGTGCTGGGGTTTGGCTTCGTGGCAGGGAGTGAAAAGCCAGTGGTCGTTCGCTCCGTAACACCAGGTGAGCACGCGGCGCGCTCCCGGTCTCCTGGGATCACCCGCCGCACCCTGCCCCAGTGACCGCCGCGCGGTCCCGAAAGTGTCATCCCGCTCCGTGTCGGGCTGTGGAGCCTCCCCGAGTTTTTCCAACATGTGGATAGAGTTGGACACCAGAGGGACACAAAGGGCTCTGCAAACCGGGTTTCAGCTGCCAAATGCATCATATCTTTTGACTTAGGAAAACACTGATCTATCATTTGTAACCATGGAAATGACCTACTTCAAGTATGAAAGCACATCAAAAGAGGCAGGCGCCGCGCTGTATTTCAGTAAGTTCACAATGAAACTCCTTAGTGAACAAAAGTGGGAAGAGGCATTTAAGTCACAGAAGGATTTTAGTCATCGGAGCGGTTGGATTGTTCTTGGAGGATGCACTCTTCTCTCCCCACTGGACGCAGAATATAGTTCTGTCTACCCCATTGCCATTGAGCTGGACCAGGTCACTGACTTTGGCCAATGGCGTATTAGCAGAGATGACACTCGGAGTCTTCAAAAGTGCTTGTACAGTTGACCTTCTTTATTGGGTTTCTGTCATGGGAGTGACAAGAGAGTTTCCCTCAAGTGGCTGTTAGCTTTTCTAGAGATAAATACAGCTTGCTCTGCCGTGGGAAGCAGGACTGCCCGGCCCGGCCCTGCCTTCGTCAGCCAGTCTGTGCTCATCCGAAAGGCCCACAGGCCTGAGAAGAAGGAACTGCCAGACAGCCTAGTGAGTTTGAGGGCAGTTCGTCATACAGCAATGGCTGGCTGATCAGCGATGGGGCAAATCCCCTTAAATCCTACAGTATGAGCAGATCATTAATGTCCTCTGCCTCGGTCTTTCTTATTCGACTATACAGACGTTCAGCCATTAACACAGTTGAACATAATGCGCTAAGATACAATTACCCGAAGTGGGCTGTCCTGGCCTTTCCAGAAACAAGGCTCTTTTAATGATTTCTTTCTTCATGATATGTATTTATGAGCTTACTTTAATGGACTTGTATCGGATTTATTTTCACACAAAAGGAAATGACCCTCCCTACTGTTCCTCTTCAGAATTTGGCAAATCAGGAACAGAGCTCAGGAGAACAGTCGGGTGGTAAGGAACACAGCCTCTGGCAGCAGACGCCC
Organism: Ursus americanus; assembly: GCF_024610735.1. Classification (NCBI taxonomy): domain Eukaryota; kingdom Metazoa; phylum Chordata; class Mammalia; order Carnivora; family Ursidae; genus Ursus; species Ursus americanus. Next base: position 113,610,975 of record NC_142164.1, on the reverse strand, counting down.
TGGGTTTGATGGATTTGGAGCTCGCCTCTGCCCCGTTTGACTGTGTTTAGCTTCCATGTTAATTTCTGTGCGTTTCTGTTTGATGGGACTTTTCTGTATCATCTGGATAATGGGGATCATACTTGTATCTCTCTTTAAGGGCTCGGGAGAGAACGAAAGACCTCATAAGAGTGCAGGTAGCTTTTTCCCGTTCCCCCATCTTGACGCTTACTGGGCCATCCACGCGCTCCCCCGCGCCCCGGTCACCATGCCTCGCAAAATTGAAGGAATTAGGGACTTTGATCTTGGCCGGCCAAAAGGATGCCAAACCTGTCAAGAACAAGACAAATAAGTATAATGTGAAGTTTCAAGTTCAGTGCAGCCAAAACCTTTATACCTTGGTCATCCCAGACAAAGAGAAGGCAGCAAAGTGACGCAGTCTACCCCCAGGTTTGGCGGTAAGGGAGCTGAAATGAAGCTGGTACACTGAATTGAACTGTATTAAAATTTTAAAAACTCAAAAAAAAGAGAGAGAGCACCTCTTCTCATTCCAAAAATATTTATTGTTATTATTACTAAACTCTAAACTATTTGGGCTGCTGAGTCTGCCAGTTAAGGAGAATGAAAGGCATCTAGTGAGTAGTAGAGATCTCAAAAGTTGATTGCATTTTTCGTTATTTTGCCATCACATGGCCCAGGGTGAGCACCGTGAACTCAGCAGCCTTACAGACTTGTACAGGGAAGAAGCGGTTTCCTTTTCTCTCCTACCACTGACTCACCACACAACTTCCTGTTTGCCAAGCTTTTTATTTCATTAGCCATAGGTCCTACCTCAGTTGTCTGTGTGGGACTGTTGAGCTTGACGCGACTGAGAATCGTACTCCTAAAATGAAAGAGATTTGTCGCCCGCTATGATCACAAAATAACACATATGCATTGTAAACAACATGCAACATAGATCGTATAGAGGAGAAAGTTAAACAGAATCACCCTGAGCTGCGACTACCCAGAGCGAACCCTTATTAACGTGTAGAGGAGACAAGTCTGTGCGTGCGGCTGCACGTGAATCACGTGTATGAGCTACAGAATGTATGATAGGTGTGTGTGCACACAGCTTTTCCTGGGTGGGGTGACGCTGAGCACGCCGCTTTCTGATAGAGGGTCGCTATAACATCTCTGGTTCGGAGATTCTCGTAAAGAGGGGTCCTCCCCAGAGCTGATGGGAGATCTGAGTGTTGTTTTAGATTTTCTCGTATTGCCCCATCGTTCCTTCAACCTCTTCCCTTCTTTGCCCTCGACTCTCCTCAGCTAGACACCAACACCTAATCTTCGACAATTTTGAGAACAGGGGACAAAAGTGAGAACAGGTTAAAGAGTACCGTTTCCAGTCATGTTTAAGTGTGAAACTACTGGTCCAGTCAACTGTGTCTTTCATAAAAATGACTCTGCTGAGGTCTCAAATGATTTCTGTGGCCCGACCAGATTTTCTACACGAGACATCCCAGCCTTCAGTGTACAGGGCACGAGAAAATTCTCAGAAGTGTGCCTCGGCTTCGTATTTTGGAAGGAACTATGTCTTGCTTCCCTCTGAAATTCTTTGTTTTTTTTTTTTAAAGATTTTATTTATTTATTTGACAGAGAGAGAGAGACAGCCAGCGAGAGAGGGAACACAAGCAGGGGGAGTGGGAGAGGAAGAAGCAGGCTCCCAGCGGAGGAGCCCGATGTGGGACTCGATCCCAGGACTCCAGGATCACGCCCTGAGCCGAAGGCAGACGCTTAGCGACTGAGCCACCCAGGCGCCCCCCCCTCTGAAATTCTTTATATAAGTTGCTTGATTAAACAAGAATATTTCCATTTGGTCAGAAAGCACGGGTCAGATGTAAAAGCATGGCCTATTAAATCCGCAAGTGGTTTTCCCAGGAAAGTAGTTAACATCCATCAGCCAATTCGTGTGAACATTTTTCAGTATTTGATCAGCATCTGATTTCTAACCATTTGTTGGACTGAATTTGAGTGAATGTTTGCAGATAATCCAATGGTTATATAAACTCTCGCAAGTGATTTTCAGAATTTCTTATGTGTGCAAACACTCAATCTCAGTTCCCACGTTTTGAGATGAATATTTTTTTATCACTGATAGGAGGAAATATTAAGGTTTTCCCTACTTTTTTACTACCCAGAAAGAAGATTCGTTTATGCTCCAGCTTCGGTGACGCATATGCCAAGTGTCTGGGTGGGTGGGAAGCATCTGAATTACTTCGAGATCCCGTCTCTGGCTGTGAAGTATTCATTTCAATTACTAAATAAAGTAATCGCAATAATATTTGAAAGATCATGTTTCAGCTGCACCTATTACCCAGTGACAGACCTGGAAGTAAAATGAAAATTATAGTACCCTATCAATATTTGGGAGGTAATTACATTAGACATGGAGATAGTTGAAATATTTATTTATAGGTTTTATTTAATACCGATGTATGCTTTATGCAGTTGTAGCTTTAAGTTTATGTGTCAGGAGACTGGGCAGTGACCAGTTTTTAAATTATCGAAGCAAGTTCAAAAGAGATGCTGGTCACCCTGAACTTGGCAGAGTCCACAGACGTAAGCTGTGACCCGGTTCTACCCTTTAATCCAGTTCTTTAACCTGTGTGAGTCTGGGGCGTCTCATTATATGGAAAGGATTTTAAGTGTCAGTGGGATTCTAGGCAAGGCAGCTAGCCCCTTGCCTGGTACATAATAAATGCTCAACAAATACTAGTTCCCTACCTTCTTGCAAAAACCAATGGAAAAGACTACGGTAGCTCAGAACAAAAACCAGAGTCTCCTGTCATCTCGTGTGAGCACGGGCACACGCACCCAGGTTCAGTCTCCATCACGGTCCCAGCCACAGAAATGACCAAACAGCCTCATCCCCCAGCTGATACGACTGTCTGCTGCTTCCTGAATGATGCCCACTTTAGCTCTGCTTTCTTGCCCCCACCTTTTAGACAAGAATGATTAAGACGCCCCCACTTCTTGAACCCTGCCCGGAAACACATGACACAGGCCCCATCCTGTCTGTCCTTCCTCTGATGTGCTTGCTGCCTCTCGGTTCCCCACGGTATGCGGCCTCACCAGTTGTGCTGACTAAATAAATGCACCTTTGTTCAAATCCAGATGTGCCCAGGTGATGGCAGCTGCAGGCCGTCTGCACAGCTGGTTGGCTATCCCTTGGGGCAATACCTTCTTTGGGGGCCTTCCATACTCAAAGTATATTCAGTTGACCAGCAGCATCCAGAGCCCTTGGGAGCTGGTGAGAAGTGCGTTACCTCACCCGTCGCTCCTCCGAATCTACTGAATTGGTCTGCAGGGTAACAAGGTCCCCAGGGTTGCGTGTGTCCGTTAGAGTGTGAGGCTCTCCTAGGCTGCTGTGTCTCAAGCCTGCCTGGGAAGTTCTAGAGAAATGCCGATGCCTGATTCCCACCTCCGAAGATTCTGATTTAATTGGCTGGGGTGTAGCCTGGGCCTCTGGAGTTTACCCAGAGCTCCCCAGTTCTGTTCCCAACATGGGGCTTGAACTCATGACCCCGAGATCAAGATTCACGTGCTCTACCAGCCAAGCTGGCCAGGCACCCCTCCTCGGATCTTTCTAATGTGCAACCACGGTTGGGTTTTGTTTCGGTGGACAGCGCCAGGTGCTTCAGTGAACGGTGAGGGGGCGAGGAGGACACGGGTGGATTGGCAATGGTCTTCTCACCTACGCTTCGCTCTCCTTTGTCTCCAGGTGGCCCCTCCGAAGGCAAGCTGATCCCGGGAGATCAGATTGTAATGATTAACGATGAGCCAGTCAGCGCTGCGCCGAGGGAGCGGGTCATCGACCTGGTCAGGTGCGTGACTCACTCCTCTGGGCCCTGTTCTGCTGCGAGAGCTGACACGCAGCTCTGAGACCTTGTCCCGTGGAGGAAGGGCTGCCTGTGAGCCAGTGTAGGGCAGTAACACGAGCCCACGCGTTCACCTTGACGTTGCTGGCGACACTGACCTCTAACATAAAAACGTATGCCCCCTAAGCACGAAACACCCAAGCGCCCATTCTGTGTTAATAGCCAAGGTGCATATGCTTCCGCTGAAACGCTCTTTGGCTCCTACTTCCATTGCTATATCCAAAGGTTGCATTTTTTTTCCCCTTCCAGAATTACCGACACATTGATGTTGCCTAATCGAGGAGATCAAAATGCAATACCCAGATTCCGTATAAGCGATGAGTAATTTTATATAATCCCATGGATACGCAAGCATAGATTTCACTGAGTTTTCATACTTGACCGAGTGATTCGTTACTGAATTGTGAAAGCATCAACCGAAGCAAAAGGATAATTAGGTCAAAGCTATGACAGTTTAAAAATGTGCTTTTGGTGTATTGGCTTAGCTTGATCGTAGATGTAAATAATTTGTTATGTGATATACTTAGTGGAGCGCCAGAAAATCTATTTTATGCGATGTTAAAATATCGGTCAAGAGATTCTTGAAGTCCACTGGAGTTCCTCTCCCACAGTGTACTTAGGGCAAAAAGGGGTCATTAGAAGTTAGAGATGAAGCTATGTCTTTTGTATGAGCGGACCCTCTTGTGCCCTGGGGATGTTAAGGGATAATGGGTGTGTGACACTTGTCTTTTATAAACCGATTTTTTTTTCAAGCAAGATTGAAGCAGAAGCTAAAGCTATCAGAACATTTTAAACTGAGAAGTGGATCTTCTAACATTTATGCTCTTTCATTACAAAAAGTACATCTGCACTTTGGAAAGGCATTAAGTGGGGTGTTTCAGCGGTTTTCCAGAGAAAGTTTTTTCCCAAGCTTTTTCAGCTTCTGCTTCACGAAGAAGCACTGGAGGGTCCTGCTTCCTTGGAAGGACTGGGAGCGGGGTGAAAAGACTGAGGAATAGAAATAGAGGAGGCTTACTCGTAGGGTGAGCAACATTTCCAGTTTGAGCCCGGCAAGGCCCACATCCGGGGAAACCCGTCAGTTCCAGAAGGGCTGGCCGCCCTACTCTTCAGTGTAGACCCAATGGCATGGAACCTTTGCAGCTGGCTGGCCAAGTCCCCATGGGTGTCCACATCTCCCAAGGGTTCCTCCTCGTGAGCGGGCATTGAGGTTCATGTCAGACTCAACCCTGCATCAGGAGCGAGACCTGGAGACACCTCCCATTTTCCTGGGAGCCAGGAACGCAAGAAGCAGGGGTGACTCTGTATTGTCAAGCCCCAGGGAGGAAGCTGCGGTGTTACCGTTGGGAGCCACGTCTCTCTTGAGATGCTTGTGGTCGTCCAGGCGGGCTCTGAGCCTGACAGCAGGCCACAGGCTTCTTTTGTTCTCCCCTGGGCACACCCCTCTGCAATCAGTTCTGTTGATCTGTGCGCCCGGAGGATGGTAGAAGAACGAAGATACCCGTGTTTCAGTGTGCTGGCTCTGACTTGCTGCAGGACAGAGGCACAGCAAGCACTGTCTGAAAGTGTGATCATTTCCCAGCAATCCTACCGGGGCATCTTGAGAGAGGTTTTCCAAAAATATGTTTTCCTTCTGTGTTAATGCATTTGGAAGAAAATGACCTCACCATAAACAAAGTCTCTATAGAACTTTCTATGTAACAGGGCGCGGCGAAGATGTGTTGACTAAATGAACGACAGCTCACAGTCCACATCCAGCCTGCCACCTGTTTCGGCACAGCCCATGAGCTAAGAATGGTTTGTACCATTTTTAACTGGCTGGGAAAAAATAAAAGAAGAATATTTTGTGACACATGCAGTCCATGTGAAATTCAAGTTCCAGAGTCCATAAATAACGTGCCGACAGTCACACGCAGCCATTTATGTGTTGTCTCGGAGGGTTTTCTCCCCGCAGTAGCAGAGCTGAGTACTTGTGACCCACACCCATCTGGCCCTTGAGAGGAAAAGTTTGTCAGCCCTCTTGGAGGAGATATTGAAGTAACTGGCATTTCGTTGGTGATTACTGCAGCAGGTCCGCATACTTGATAAAGAGGTTGTGGTGTTTGACGTGGAAAGCATGTATGCTTTTTAAACATCATGAAATACTTAGGGTGCATAAAACTCCCATTCGTTTGTGGAGGCCAACCCCCCGGGGTCAGAGGTCGGAGGGCAATAGGAGCCGGGTTCTTCTTGCCAAACTGCCTGCACTTAGCGCCCCCTCTTGGTCATCGGTGGCCGCTCCTCTGACTGGCACTGGCTGTCGATTCCCTTGGGGTCCTCGGTCCCTGCAAGCTGGCTCTCCCGTGACGCTCGTCCATGAATTCTCTGGTGGCAGGGAAAGAGGGCATCCTGAGGAGCCACCCGACTGCACAGTGCCGTGCATGGGGACCTGGCACCAGCAAGACCAGCCACCCTTCAGGTTGTCTGCTTGACCCCGTCACAGAGGACAGGAAGTCACCTCTCCCCGGATCTTGGCCCTTCTGACAACGCCAAAGTTCCCTCTTTCGACTCCTTCTGTGGACTGGAGGACGAAAGGGGAGGAGGACGTGTTGGCTGGCAGTAGCAGATCACATTGTGCTTCTTCCTAGAAAGTTCTGGGGGTCCCACTTATTTGCAGCTCGCTTTAGAATGTAGCTTGAGTCTCTTCACAGGTGTCTCACTGATATGTAACAAGGACACGGTTTAACACTGGAATGTAGCTAGGTGTGGTGGAATCGGGTGACCTGGGTCCTACATCCCGCGAGAAAAGAGACCTTGTCTGTGTCGTCCCCTTCCATGTCCCCATGACCTGCTCCAAAGCTGGGTGCATAGGAGGGGCTCAGTGACGACGCGTTGAGTGAGTGGGTGGGCTCTGAAGAGCACTCTGTGAAACCTACTGATTTCCGTGGTTTCCCCCAGCCCCTCCTTCAGCTCTGCAAGTGTCAATGTCAGCTAAGGGGTCCACCTGTCAGGAAACCCCTTTTTATCAGGCGGCCACTGTGTATACGGGTCACAGAGCTAAGGCACCAGACACAGGGAGGGATGAGACAGTGCCCAGCCCTCAGGGAGCCGACGGTCCTCGCCACCAGGACCGGTGATGCCTCTTCAGGTCAGGCCTCCTCAAGACAGACAAGACCCCACATTCGAACCCTTGGGGGGATTTTGTCAGACTCAAAGGGATGTTGCTAGTGAGAAAAACACACTGGCCCTGGATGCCATTGAGACGAGAAACATGCCCCACAATTCGTAAAGTTGCTCCCTTTAATCTCCGTGCGATCCATTTATCTGTGTGAAAGTAACAAGGTGCTTTCTTGTAGCCAAAGAAAGCTTCGTACAATAACACGGGGCAATTCACAGAGATGAAATGCAGTCGGTCGTGGCATTCCCACTGTGGCCGATACCTTCCAACTCATTACACTGGAATCTGGAAATAATGCATTTCTCACTAATGAAGAAGTTCAAGTATTAGAAAATCTCCCGTGCCTTCCCATCAGCTTAGTCATCTGTCTGCCATATGTGTACTAACCTAAAAATGTGGCTCGCGCGACATCATCCCTGGGCTTCTCAGCCGATACGTGTCTTAATGTCTGTATCTTACACAAGATAAATTCCCTTTCTGTTTAATAAAATATACCATTTTCTTTGCCACTAAGGAAATTCGGAAAAACACTCATCATTTTAATAACCCTGTAAAATTCGCTCTTTAAAAATTGGCATCCATTCACTCGCCTAAGTGGTTTAGTCTTGTTTTGTTCTTTTTTCTCCCATCACGGCATTTGCTCGCAGATCATTTTTTTCTTTCCAGATACATTTGTGTTTCTTTGTGGGCTATTTTTCTTATCATTTGGGTGCTCTATGATAGAAAATTATTTATTTTTCTAGAGAAAATGAAGGAGTTTCTTGGAGACCAATTTACTACTATAGTAACCACATTTGGGTTTTTTCATGTATCCTCAGAAAAAGCTATAATTGCTGCGCTGAAATTAGACGAGTTCTGTTCATTTCACAGTTTTCTAAGTTCTTAACTCTCTCATACTTTATAGTGGCTGAGGAGCAAAATCTTTGCAGAATTCGTGCCCTTTGCAAATTACCATATCTTTCGTCTTTAGAAGTATCCGTGGATAATTTCCCTTGGCTTTTCATAATTAGACAAATTAACTTGAAACAGTTTCCAAAATTTTCTTTTTAAAAACTATGGAGTATAATTGCTCATAGACATCATGAACCGTGCCCCATCCCTCAAGGCTAGCCAACCCAATTGAATTCGTTTGACTTCAACCAACAATTATTGAGCATTAACTAGGTAGCAGACGACTGGTAGGGTACGGGCCATGCATAAATACCAAAGACATGATTCTTGCACTTAAGGAGGAGACTTCCAACTAATTGCACTGTATTTATGAGTGTTGCAAGGCTGCAGCGTAGGGCAGTGTTCGGTCGGAATGTTTGGTGAGGATGGGTGGGGATGTGCAGGAGTGTAGTGAAGTGGCAGGGGGTAGCTGTTGACCCTGAGTGCAAGGGCAGGTTCATGGCTGGAGAGACGGTTGTCAAATACATCTTGCCTTTGTCCCCAGAAACCCCAGACCCTCCTGACGGACACTTACTTTCCAACCTGCAGCTAGAGAAATATCCACGTGTGGCCGTCCTAAACCACGATGTCAAAACTTGGTCCTGCCCTCCCGCAGTCACCCCTTTAAGGCAGCAGCCAAACTCCTGGCTTGGGTTTCACTGGAGGCATTTGTCTTTTGGGATTCGAGATCCATCTGAGAATTGGATGAATGGCGTGGACCTGTGCCTCCACCCAGAAGAATTCACAGGCCCACACAGTTTTGCATGTAGTGTCAGAATGTTTCTTGACCCCCCCCCCCCCCAGATGCCAATCCCAGTTTTAGGGCTCTGGCAGCAGACTCTGAAAGTGCTGGCTCCCTTCCTTTCCCTTTGTCTCTATCAGAAGGCAACATTGGAGAGCCAGGCGTGTGAGCAGCTCAGTCTTACCCCTTTCCATCACGGCACTGAAAGCTGAGGGCTGCCCACCCCACGATGAGAAGGCGGGAGGGTCAAACTGGAAACTGGTTCCCCTTCTCCATCCCCTGCAGTGAGGCAGCTGACTGTCCCTCCATGTGTCTGCTCTCACTACCTGGTTTGATTATGCCTGCTGATCTAAGTACTGAGCTGTGCCATAGCTCCTGCCACATCTAGAGGAAATGATCCGCATCTGTCAGGCACGTCATCCCTTCTCTACCAATGTCCTGTGACTGGAGAGCTTTTCTGGGAGCACGAGGCTTCTTCCAATAAGTAACTATAATAAGAATAAGAACAGATGATAAGTTACACATCATCACTTTAATTCACAAAAGACAAACACTAATTTTTAGAGACATTCCTTTTGCCTAAGTAACTAATATACATAAACACATGCCAAGCGAAGTACAAATCTCTTTCCAAGGCCAGGAAGATCATTCCAACAACTGTAACAAGAACGCTCAAAAGCAGACCTCGTGTCCTCCTGGAACAGGTACATCTCAACAAAACAAGTGAGCCAACTCACTTCCACAATCGAAGCCAGAGCTTTGCGTACAACTCACTGTTAAGGGTAATTTTTTTGACTTTCAGGAGAAAAAAAGAAAATGGTATTGGTCGCGTCCCAACTACTGATGAGAGTTAACACATAGCCAGTCCTTATTACACGCTGAACTCCTTCATTCCTTGGTACTAAGACCTCATAGCAGATATACAGCACTTACTGCACCGTGTCCCGTGTACGTGTAGTATATTAACTCATCCAGTCCTCACAGTGATTCATGGGTTCAGTGGTGACCCCTAATTTACAGATGGAGAGCCTGAAGTGCAGAAAGGCTAAGGAATGTGCCCAAGGTCCCCTAGCTAGTAAGTGCTGGAGTGAAACCCAGTCTGGCTCCCTAGCGACCGCTCTTAACCTGCCCACCACGTGTATTTCTTACAAGAGCCCTATGAGCAAGTATTGCTTATTGTACCCCCGTTACAGAATGGAAAAAGGGGGCTTAAAGCAGTTAAAGCAGTTGCTCAAGGCAAGTAGGGAGGCATGCATTGTAGATGGAACAAACCAGTAGGAATTACCAGGACCTGTCGTTTCAAAGGCGACCAAGCCTAGTTATCAAGTCCTCACTTGGTGGGCGGGTCAAAACACGGAGCTGGATTTGGCCTCTAGATCGTGGGTCTTAGCATCCCCATTTTTGAATGATATGCACAGAACCTGTCTCCTATCCCAGGTCTGCCAAGCATTTGCTTTGATTTTAGCAGGAAGGGCTCAGGAGGGCCTGCTTGTTGCAGTCAGTGGGAGACTGGCCAGAGCAAGAGAAACCATTTAGAAGGGACCCATCTAAACATTAGATCTCAGCCGCTCTATCTTTTTATCAGTCTCTCCTCACCCGAATTATAATGGAAAGTCAAACCAGATCATGTTCCAGGGGCACTGTGTCTGCGAAGGAATCTATTAGGAGGGTCACCTTCCTGTCTAATTTCAGCTGGGCTTAGATGCATCACGATGCTGCTTAGTGAGATAACAAAGCAGAGAGCATCCACCGAGCATCAGGCGTATAAAATATGCATGATGATGTGTGATATAATAAGGCCTTATTAGAGTAAGACCGGCAAGCAATTTCAGCGAAAACAGAAAAGAACAGCCCCTTAGTATGCTGACACGACACATCGCAGACTCACCTGCTTCACACTTGCAGTGTGCGCATTTCCTGACATTTGCAAATTACAGAGCCTGGGAGAGAGAGGTCAGCGGTTCTAGAAAATGGAATGTGTGGGGAAACCTTCTAATAAGGACAAAGCAGAAAAAGTGATTTGAGTCCATAGTTCACAAAGATTATAATGAAAATTAATGAGAAAAATGGTTTCATTCAGATTATTGCAACTTCCCTTATATTTCGTTGATGAACATCTCCTAGATCCCTCTGTTACTGTACATGCTTCTGTGCAACTCGTGTCTGGCAAATGGAAGTCGAAGATTGAAGAATAGATTCTTCAATAAGATTGAAGCATTTTCAACTAGGGCAAATTTTCAGTGATCTCATATGGCTGACACTACCGAATGTCTTAACATCTTATCTACCTGAAGAAAAAATGGTAGAAGAGGATTATTGGCCCTATACTATGTTCTGTTAACCTTTTAGAAATACAAATTGATAAGTTATTCCACACACTTTCTAGAAGTAGCTGAAAAGACAAAAACAAACAAACAACCAAAAAAACACATCCCAGTGAGCCTGCAGTCAGAACATGCCCAGGACCAAATAGAAGCCCCATTTCCTAGAGATTTTAGTAGAAGGTCTCAGGAGCTCAGCACCCGAGCCTATCTATGCAGCCAACACAGGGAGTGGATAAGAATCTCAGGCCACATACTCTATGCCCGACATGGGGCTTGAACTCACAACCCCGAGATCAGGAGACACATGCTCTCCTGACTGAGCCAGCCTGGCACCCCAGAAGTGTACCATTATTTATCTATTATGTATAATAATCCAAATTATCCCCAATCCCTATCCTAGTGTACGGTCAGTTTGTCCCATTTTCTACCGTGCTGCGTCTCCATTGGGCGGGTTGCTAGAACAGGAGGAAGCACTGGGAGAGGCAAAGTGGATCCACTCCACCCGCATCTTCCATCTTACTAGAATTTGCTGAGATACCTTTGTGCCCATCTGGCCTGCCTTCAGTCACTCACCTTGGCAGGGAGCCACTATGGCATCCCTTGTTCGCCGCTGTCAGTACCTCCTCAGCCACTTGTCTGCCATCTTGGGTGCACTTGGCCCTCCTGCGCCATACTGGCACAAGCACTCCTCTCTAGGGCTCATTTCCTCCAGGATCCTGTCACCCTCCGAGGGTTCTGACTACAAAAGAGGCACAGTCATTGTACTCTTTCATTCCACCAGACTATTTGGGGGTTCCCCATGGAATTTTCCTGGAGGATAAGCTTCTGAAAAGAAGGGGAGGATGCCTGCTCTTTCACAGGCGCCCCCAGTTTGGTGCTCTTCTGAGTGCCCCAAGATTCGCTCTGTCTCCCCATCCTCCGACCGGTCCCCATGCCAGAGAGGAGTAAATTTTTTTCTGCTTTGTTGAATGTTCTTCCTGGCCTGATTTTTTGCCTTCAATTCCTACAACCTAGATATTTTTCCACTTCTATCATGACCGTGTCCAGGGGGGATGATTGGTGTGTGGTCTCACTGACCAAATGGGCAAGAGGAAGAGAGCAGATCAAGCAGAGCCAAGAAATGAGCGGGGCGGGCATGGACGTGAGAGGGGGACATCGGTGAATAGTTCAGAATACTACCCTGCTACCTGATGAAGAGATATGTGGCTTAGAAATCAGAAAAAGGTGAATTCAAATGCTATGTCTGAAATGGACTCGCTGTGTCTGGTGTTGGAGGCGGACTTTATTTACATAATCCTGTTTCTTGAGCCATAATATTGGAGATCTATCTCCTACAATTATAAGAGTTAGATAAGCCAGAAAGAGAGCCTGCGTGTGAGAGCACTTGGTGACTTGGAAGCAGGCGGGTCGTCGGGTCAGATGTGGTCATTAATGCTCTTGAAATTGCAGAGCGGAGGATTGCAGCACAATCCAGATATTCAGTCAAAACCAAAGAGACGAACCTGAGCAGAAATTGAGGCTTTCTTTCTTTCTTTTTTTTTTTTTTTAAGAAATTTGGTCTTTTAGGATGACAATAACTTGAGGAATGACGAAAAAGCCCAGAAAGCCCCCAGGCTTTGTTGGCAGAGGTAGCCAAACTCACTCCTAGGGCACTAGAACCCAGCAGTGATGATCAGTGACCTTGACTCGGGGACCCACACAGGTGTGCACCAGAGTGAGGCGGCGGTGGCTGGAACAAGAGGGATTTCAGTGTCGTGTCGTATGGGTGAAGGGGGTGTGGGCATGCTCTTGGCATGTGCCCTGCTGAGGTTAAGACCAGGTTAGGAACGACCTAAATCAGGGGTCGGCAAGCGTTTTCTGCAAAGGACCAGGTTGTACATATTTCAGGCTTTGTGGGCCATATGGTCTCTGTCACAACAACCCAGTTCTGCCATTGTAGCACAGAAGCAGCCATAAATAATATGTAAACAAGTGTGTGTGGCTGTGTTCCAATAAAACTTTGTTTACAGAGACAGAGGAGGACAGATTTAGCCCCCAGGCTGTTGTCTGCTGGCCCCTGACTTAAACCAATGAAACTTCAAGACCTGTTCTGAAGATAAGGGGACTGAAGAGGCAGGGCAATGAAGCAGAAGATGCTGGGGGGTTTTTTGCTAGCAAAAATAATAAAGATAAAGCCAATATGATGAACCTTGTGGCCACCTAAAATCCTTTTTGGAAAGCGGAATGATGGCGAAAAAATAAAGTAAACAAGCAAACAGATAAACATCACAGATTTCTGTATTCCTTTCCTTTATCTTCCCCAGTCAGCCCCCAAACTTAATTACTCCCATATCTTTTTTTTTTAAGATTTTATTTATTTATTTGACAGAGAGAGACAGCGAGAGAGGGAACACAAGCAGGGGGAGTGGGAGAGGGAGAAACAGGCCTCCTGCTGAGCAGGGAGCCCGATGTGGGGCTCCATCCCAGGACCCCGGGATCATGACCCGAGCCGAAGACAAAAGGCACCCAGTGCCTGGGTGGCTTAACGACTGAGCCACCCAGGCACCCCTAATTACTCCCGTATCTTGATCCACTGAAATGTACAGAGATCTTTATTATAATCTATACCACACAAGGTTATCCGTATTTGTGAACTTGTCGGTCTCTGTCACGTGTCCGTGTTTCTTAGTGGCAAGGACCCAGATTAGGAGAACACTAGCTGCTGTAACAAACCCCAAACCGTACAATGCTTCAGTCACAATGGGAATTCGTTAATGACATAAAGTCTGTAATGAGTGCTCCTGATTGGTGGCCAGCTCCCCTTCAGGGAGGGGGGCGGGGAATCCAGGGACTCAACCCAGACCCTGGGTTGCGACTCTGCCATCTTCAGTACGCAGCTCGGCTTTGTCCTTGTCATACGGCAGAGAGGGAAGAGTCTGGAAGGGCACGTGGCAGGGTTTGCCAGGCCAGGCCTGGAAGGAAAGGGGTGGGGGGATACAGCACTTCCACTCCCCTCCTTTGGTAGGAAGTCAGCCACATGGATGAATCTCCCTGCGCTGGAAGCTTCACGTACTCCAGCTGTGTGGCCGATCGGTGGAGGCAGCAGGTTTGCGGAGCGCGTGGCCGCTTTCAACACAGATCCTCTTTTATTCGTTAGGCTTCCCTTCGTGCCTAGTGCAGTGCTCAACACAAAATTGAGTAGAAATAAGTGTTTTCAGGAATACCCCTACAAGTGAATTTAATATGGACCTGCCTTTTACATGATTACATACAATTCGTTTCATTATTCCTTTAATCAAATCTAAGCAAGTTCATGACCTCTTCAGCAGTCATGTCAGAAGCAGGTCCATGGTTCGTCTCATGCCTTTGCATGTGTGTTGATTTTAGTCTTGACACCCATGTTCCAAGCATCCATGTGCTTCACCAGCTCGGCTCACTGTCCTATGTCTGTCTGCCTCACTTTTCCTGACTTCGTTGGTCTCAGCCTCTTCACATCACCTTACCCTCTGCTCATAGATTTGGAATGGGGTATTTAGTAAGTGGTTCAAGTTACCGTTCTGGAATTAAACTGCCCCTTGGCCTCAGCGCAGTGTCAGATCTCATTCCCAGCATAACCAGAGTTATATTTATGCCCATACTGAATGATGACCTCTAGTGTACATTAAACTTCTCTTTCCTCTACGAAAACGCAGCGTGGGCTTTTAAAGGTTGTATTTATGCCTGATACACGTTGCCTACATGTGAACTGGCAGATAGACATCCTCCCTTCCTGACGGAATCGGCATCGGCGCTACGTAATCTCCTCGTGCCCCCTGGTTGTGAAGATGCCGAATGTAGAGTCTGAGATCGACCTGCCTGTGGGAGAGAGAAGATCAGCGTTCTTCCCCAGGCATCTCCCAACCAGCTCTGTGAAGTTGGGCATGTCACAGCCCCAAAAGTTTGTGATGGGGGATCATAGGCGGTTTGTGTGAGACCATTCTTCATTGTCTAGGTCTGTCCTTGATTGGAAGGACATTTGACATCTGGCGCCTCATCCACTAAACCCCGGTGGTGCTCCCCAATAATTGGGGATGTTCTTGCTCCATTGACGACCACTGGAGATGGTAGTTAGGAAATCTTGCCATCTTAAGTGGTAGACACATCTCCCCTTTTCCTCAAGAGGGTGTAATTTCAAATTCCCGCAGATGAATGGTTCCCCAGTGAGTGGGAATGTCCAAAGATGGGAAAATATCCATGAAATGGTTGAGAAGAGAGGAGGGGTGGTAATGAGGCAAGTCCTGTCCCTGTTCCCAAGCAACAGAGCAGGGAGCAGGGAGGCAGCATCATCAAAAGCCACCCTCTCCCTGCTGGGAGTCCAGATGGTGTGGTAGCAGAGACCCCATGTTCATAAACTAAATGGTAAGACCGTGAATTTTTGTTATAAATAGGATCTATAAAAAATGTATTGGCTTGTAAATCTCAGGCAGAAAAGGATTCTTTGCACAAGTAAGATGCAAGGAGAGATTTTGTATTCCCTTGCCACTCTTTGGTAGCTTGTTTTTTCAGGCAAACAAAAGCTGCTGAAAGAGGCACTTGAACCACAATTTTTCGAACAAGGAAACGTGAAGCCTTCACCATTTATTAAGCCCACCTCTGGGCCCCACACGCCAAATCCTAGCACTTCTCCGTGACTGGGAGTAATTAGACTCATTTCTAGTTAAGAAAACAGGGTTCAACTCGTGCTGAGGGTCTGCTGGGCTTTGAGTTCTTTGATTTGCTCAAGGTCAGTTGAGCAATACTTGAAGAAGCCAGGAAGTCAGTCCCATGTCCATCTGTGGAATGTACCGTCCGTAACTCCATGCTGCCGCTTGGTGTCTGAGCAGACCCGTCACGGGTGGCTGTGTGGATGAGCACCAGAGCACCCTTCCTGAGCGCTGAGAGCTGAGTAACATCTCCAGGACCCTCATGTGACCTGGGCAAGAAGGGAGCTCTCCCAAGACACAACTGAGAATATGTCTCCCACCGGGCCACTGGGCAGGAATTCAGAGTAGAGATACATTAAGTAGAAATTTTTTTTTTTAAAGGATGTTTTTGACAGCTAGTGTTATGGAGTTAAAATCTTGTACACACTACCTAGCCTTTTTCTTATGTTGGACAAAATGCACGCACAAGGAAAATAAAGACCTCCTTGAAGGCCATTTGTCCATTCTGAAATGCTTTTTGATTCCACATGCAAACGTATGAGCTTGTGTCTATCAAATTAGCAATTGGGGCACCTGGGAGGCTCAGTCGCTTAAGCATCCGACTCTTGATTTCGGCTCAGATCACGATCTCAGGGTTGTAGGATCAAGCCCCGCATTGGCTCTGCCCTCAGCAGGGAGTCTGCTTGAGATCCTCTCCTTCTCCCTCTCCCTCTGCCCCTCGCCCATGCTTGCACACATGTTCTCTCTGTCTCTGTCAAATAAATCTAAAAAAAGTCTGTCAAATCAGCTTTTATTTCAACATTTTGGCTTATCAGTATCTTGTATATTATAAAGCAGTCTTTATTAAGCGTGCCAAATTATATGTCACCACATAGTAGACATTAAAAAGTAGTTAATAAGCCATTTGATTACAACTTAAAAGATGAAATATAAACTCGTTTACTCTGTAAGTTACATATGTTTAGACAGAAAAGCACCCAAAAACATTGTGGATCTTGGCATTTAGACAGAAGCATGTGTAATATATTATTATTCTAAACAAGATTTCATTTCTATTTCAACATCTTTGCTCTCTTGTATTCTGAGTATTTCCCATTTAAACAACCAAAGCAAAATTTGTTACTGATTCTAGATCAAATAATAAAGGACCCAGAAAACAAAAGATTTGTTAGTTTCCCCCCATATGAGAACTTATCACTATTAAATATCCTTCTTTTCCTTTTACCTCCTTGCTGCTATCTATTTATATATTTATGCACAAAATAGTCTACATTTCTGTGTCTAATAAATGGGATGGCTCTGTGGCCTGAACATTCTTGGGTTTTTACAAGAAGCACGTCAGAGCTGAATTTTCATCACACGCTCTGAAACTCTGCCCCAGGGTGTTTTCATTTATATTTAATGTTAAATCAAGGATATTAGAGGTGGAACAGACTGTTCTTCATTGAACCCAATCAACAGTATCAGCTCACTTTGAATTCTGGAAATAACAGGGAATGTTCTTTCTCATACAGCACTTCAGGGTATCTGGGTGACTAGGAGCTTGGTAATTTCAAAACTGAATAGCCAAACACAATAACAAAAGAAACCTCTCTCGGGATTTATAATGAAATACCAAGTTTGGGGAAAGCTTCTAGAAGTGTGACAATTTTTTAAAAACTCACATTTCTCGCCCTTTAATTTCCTGCATATATTATGTGTCTTAAACTCAGTGAGGAACCGGTTTCCATTATTTTATGAAGTAATACAATACGTGGGAGGCCCTTAAGGTGGCCTCCCTCTGTAATTTGTTTTCTTTTCTCCATGAAGTCCATTTCCTTGGTCTCTCAAATATACAGTAGGTCTGCCGCTCTCAGGCAGAAGTGGAACGTGATTCAAACTGGCTTAAGCAAAAAAGTGAATCTAGTGGCTGATGGAATTCGAAACAAGCCAAGGGTGGGGCTGGTCAGGCCTGAGGGGAGTCGGGTATTGAAACCCAGTGGTGACAGGGGTCCTTTGCCCTCGAACTCTGGCCTTGGCCCACTTTCCTGTGTTCACTCCTTTAGGAGAGCTCTCTCCAAGTAGTGGTGAGGCGAAACCAGACCTCTAGGCTTGGCATGCCACCAGCTGAACAACCCAAGGGGTGAAGGCCCACCATTTCCCACAAAAGTCTAACCTACCTTCCCAGCCAGGGCATTTACTGGCCCAGTACGATGACTGTCTACCCCTAAATAAATCACTGGCACTCGGGGTGTAGACTATGCCCTGGGGGCTGGAGGGCGGGGCTGGCTCATGTGATGAAGATGGGATCCGCCCTACCTGGATTTTTAGGGTCTAAGAGTTAGAGAGTTTGGCTCTGCAAAGGACATCTGGTGGCCATTACTAGAAGAGAGGACTGAATCCTGGCCAGGCTAAGGAAACCACTGCCATTATTACTGGTCCCTTATGGCTGCAGGTTGTTTTGGAAACATTTTATTATGGAAAATCTCGAAAAGGATCATAAGTGTTGAGAAAAGTGTAGTCAACCCATGTTCCCATCACCCAGCTTCAACCGTCTTCACTCATGGCCAATCAGTCATTCATACCCCAAGACACCCCTCTACTCTTTCATGATATTGATGCAAACCCCACGTATCATATCATCTGTAACAATTCAGTAATTACCTCTAAGAGATATAATAAATTAATAAATTTTATTATATATATATTATTATATAATAAAAAATTATTATAAATTAATAAAAATTAAAAACCCATCATAGCATTATCATACCTTATAGTATACAGTGTAATCAAACATTCACAGTATTCGTATCTCTTCCATGGTCTCAGAAAATGATTTCTTGTTACACAGTATATTTGAATCAAGATCCACATAAAGTCCACATAATATGAGCAGTTCATATGTCTTTTAAGACTCTTTTATTTTTATTTCGTTTTGAAGATTTTATTTATTTGAGAGAGAGTGCCAGCACACAAGCAGGCGGAGAGGCAGAGGGAGAAGCAGACTCCCCACAGAGCGGGAAGCCCGATGTGGGGCTCGATCCCAGGACCCTGGGATCATGACCTGAGCCGAAGGCAGACGCTTCACTGACTGAGCCACCCAGGTGCCCCATGACTCTTCTAAACTATACTTTCTCCTTCCATTTCTTTTTTTAAATTGTCTTCCAAAACAATTTAGTTATATTAAAAAAAACAAGTTTTTTGAGAATCCTAGAGCCCGAATTTGCCAACTGTATCCCTGGGTGTCATATCCCACAATCGTCTGTCTTCCTGTATTTTCTGGAAGAGTCTGATTTGCTTCCTTATGGAGGATGCTGTCTACTTTATATCTCTAGGGGTGCATGATAGCTGGTTGTGTCTCTTTGTGAAATGTAAGCAGCTATTGATAATCTTGGCCAAATCTCTCATTTCATTAGTGATTGCAATGAAGTGATACTCTAATTCTATTATTTCTTGTTCAATTATTAGCTGAATATATTTACTTACTTGACTGACTGACTTATGAGTATGCTCCACGGCCAGCATAGAACCCATTAGCTGAATAATTATGAAGAGAAAATAAATTTGGTTACCCTGAGGAACAATTCATATGGAAGGCAGGGTTAATATTTGATTCTGTCCCTTCGTTTACCACTTTATGAAACCAGTTTTCAAAATGAGTTGTTTCACTGGCTTTTCTCCCCAAAACAGTTTTTCTTTTTTAACGTTATTATGAACTCATGGATTTAGGTATGTTTGATTGTTTATATCCATTGATATTCTTATTCTTGTCAAATCTCAACTCGTCTTATCTTTGGTAAGTGGGAGCCTGTTGCAGTGGGCTATCGAGTCCTCGTGACATGACCCTAATTGTCTGTGTTAGTGTCTCAACTTTCTGATAATACAAGATGCTCAAGGTTTGGCTTGTGTGTTTATTGCTCCAGATCTGGAATCAGTCATTGCTCCAAGGAGCCATGATTACTTCTAGTGGGAAATAGTGCTGGGTAATCTGAATGTCAGCGTGCTCGTTGAGATGGATAGAACAACGACGTTGGTCTACATTTTTTAAAGATGAAATACATCATGAGCTGATAGCGATATGTCTGATTCAAGTTCAGGACAAAACGTTTTGACACGACCCCATCTATCTTTCATCTTTATCTCCTTTTTCTCAAACTACATCCCTGTTCTCTGCAGCCCTCTCATGACTTCTCAGCTTGATCCTACACAACCCATATTCCCTCCTCAGAATAACAACACTACCACAAATAACCTGATTACCCAATGCATTTTAAGATCGTTTTGTTGCAGTTCTATTTGTCTTCCTGACATATCTCACAAGGATGTTCAAAACACTGTTTTAAAATCACTTGGGACAGTTCCTCTCTTTGTCACTCTGCCTCTAATTGGATTCACAGGGGCAATTACTTCATCTTACTTACAATTGCTAGGATGGCTCCTTTCATTTTGTATTAAAATTATGTGTAGCTGTAACCATTCCTCTAACAGGATACGTGGGTTCTTTGTTTCATTTAAAAAGCAATATTTAGGGATTTTGTTTAGCTGTGTTTTATAATTATCTCTACTTACATGATTTTCAAGTCAGATATACAAAATATATGTTCAAGGAAGTATAAATTCTGTCCCTGTGCTCCCCTCCCTATTTCCTCCTAGATATGTAACACTGATTTTTTATTCTATATTGTGGTTCTTTCTTCCGTTGTTTAATATGAGCACATATTCCAATTTGTCTCTTTTCTTAGAAATAGTAGTAAATGAGACATACTTTTTTCACTTAACTATGTATCCTACTGATCACTACACATCATATCATCGTGTTCCTTACACACACGTGTGTGTTTGTGGGTGACTCATCGTAATTAGGAAGATAGATGTTTTTGGTCGGGTGGTTGTCATGAGACTGGTGCCTTTACATAATGGCCTCGTCTCCCCCCACACACACCTACCCACCGTTTTTTATTTCAGGCTATATTATCTGTTGGTTTCCTACTCTGCACATTTTGGAAATTAGCGAATAACCTCTTCTTTGTCCTTCTGACCATCTCCTTGAACACTGAACTTGAACTATTATCTTTATACTCACAGTTCATGTTAATACCTATAAGGCAAGTGTCTACCTACCTCTGCTCTTGGTCCGCTTTCCTTTTCCTCCCCCCATTTTTTTTTAAGATTGTATTTATTTGTTTGACAGAGAGAGAGCATAAGCATGGGGAGCTGCAGAGAGAGAGAGAGGAAGAAGCAGGCTTCCCACCAAGCGGGGAGCCCGACGTCGGGTGACCTGAGCCGAAGGCAGACACTTAAGCTGACAGAGCCACCCAGGCGCCCTCTCCTCCCATTTTTACATAGATATACTCCATCCACCTTGTCGGATGGAGCCAACACAGATGCTCCCTGTCGCCCTTAGAGCATCAGAGCAGTAGTTCTCCAGGGAAATACGTGCTTTCACCTCAGCACTCTGTATAGATGTCTGCAGCTTGCTCTCCCTGGATGGCAATCTCCCACTTTGGGGGAGGACGTGTTGGCAACTCCGAGGTTTTTCTGCTCTCGGAGCCATCAGAGGCCCCTCTCCCTTCCCTCCAGGTCCTCCGACACAGACACATTGCTGGTTTGTCTTCACCAGCTCCAATTTCGGTGCCCGTGGGGATAGCTCACACATAGTTTTGCTGGGCTGGTGACATGGTTTTGTGGCTTTGCTCTCCTAGTTGCTTTCTCTCTTTTTATGGGCTAACTCAAGGAGATTCCAGTACTATTTCACCAACTTCACATAATCCTCCAATGGCTGCAGATTTTACTGAAAAGTTTAACATCTGAAGAACTATTTACAAATATTCAGTATCTCTTATGGGCACGTAGTACTTTCATTTGACTAATTCTCTTGCAGTCCTAGTCAAAAAATAAAATCAAATGGCAATGATCATGGGTTCAGGTCAAGTCCTGCTCTTTTTCATGAAGAAGAAATAATCCTCTATTATGGAAGAAATAAAAAACCTAGCTCTTCCGTTGAAAACAAAATGTTTTCTTTTTTCCTTAGAAGTGCATGGCAGACCAGTTTTTATGGTACTCGTGAAATTTGCCATCTGAAGTTTAAATGTTGAGACTGTTACACTTGTGGACTTCAAACGAAGCATAGATTTTAAAAATTGACTTCCTGCACCGTAAAGCTTCTACTTGTAATGTAGTGTGGGAAATATGCGATCCACTGAAGGCATTGCCTCTGTCAGCATTATTTTCCTACTATATGTTCTTCCATGATCGACATATGTGCATAAAGGTTACCATTCACCTTCACAAAACAGTAGTCTCACAGCAAAGATTTCCTTTATTCTGTGAATGAGGATACAGAGGCTCAAAGGAGTATGGTATTTTCTTGCAGTTGTGCAGCCAGTAAATAGCAGAGCCCAGAGTCAAACATGGATGCTAAGTGGAACAGAGATTGCGAACCGTTGTACGAGCGCATGCAGAAAGCATGCGGCACCGTTTTCAACACAAGAAGGGATTCAAACAGTTTCCATTGGAGAAGAGAACTTAGACTGTTCATTTGCTTCGGGATGGTAAGGAGAGGAGGGGGTAGGAGAAGCTTGTTGAAAGGCTTGGGTAGTCTAAACATTGCAGTTCAATAGATATCATTTTTTTTCTCCCAAGTTTCGTAAGCTATAATTCAGAGAGGCGCTAGGGTGGTATCTGCCCACCTCTGGATTGAAAAAGAAACACAGAATCGAGGCTATTTTAGGCATCTGTCAGGCTGTAATTACCTCTTTGCTCAGAGAAATCTTTATGTAAGACTAATGCAGATTGGCATCTCTTAGATTTAAAAGAACATTTCCAGTCATCCTTTTAAAAGAATGATCCTTATTAATGATACTTATTTCAATATGTTTTGATAGAGAGAAAATGCTCCCAGTATGGCCTTGACTTGGGAGACTTTACTTTTAATCTGGTCGGTTTCTTATTTACTTGCCGGCTCCAAATACTTTGAGTTTTCTTCTTCTACTCTTTCTAGTTCAGAAATTGTTGAACGGCATTTATTTCAACGTTCCAAGTAAGCTGGACTTGTCTGTGTACCACTTCTACAAAATGTTTGCCCAAATCATGACCGCTAAGATATGGAATTGAAATGACAGTTTATAGGGGAAGTACCAATGTTTCATCATCAAGCGCTTGTTTACGGTCTTAGGTTGGGTTACCAGAAACTCACCCTGAAATGAGGATTCATGTGCAAGTGACTTCATAGGAAGAGTTCTCTCGAAAACTAAGTGGGGGAGTGGGGAAGTCAGACCCGGAAGAAAAGGAGGCCAAAGAAAGATGCCATATCAGGCCATATTCCAGATGAGTATCTTTGGCTCAATCCACAGGGGAGCTCTGGGTATCTTCTCCATCATACCTAGTAGTTGTCCCATCAGAGGCATTTGCAGTCCTTCTCCAGCACAGGACAGTCACTGGATAGGGTCTACTCCCTGGGGCATATGAATTCCCACTAGTGCACCCTCCATGCTCGGAGGCAATGGCCGACTCAGCAGCACCGAAGGTATTTCTTGAACAGAGCATCAAGTCCAGGTGCTGGGTGATGGGAGTAAAAGCCGTGGGGATCAGCCTAGGTGCTGTGCACTGACTGCCTGTGGTGCTCTCGCTCTGCTTCTCACACGTGATGTGTTCTAGCTGCTTCCACCAGCACATCCCAGAGTTTCTGTGGGCATCTTGAGCAGGCAGGGGCGCATAAGAAGTTCAAGTTCAGCTACGTTTTCTAGAAACACATCGACTATCAGAGACCACCTGCACCTAATCCAACATTTGTTTCTAGCCCAACATTCCACATTTCTGACAAGTAGCTCTAGAAAAAAAGACTTGAGAGTGAATTCATTGAAGTAGAAAAAAAACATCTGCTATAAAAAGAAAAACACGCTTTTCTAATCCTTTTCTCACGTGATAAATATGCAACTAAAGTAGCCTGAATGTTGTTCTGACTAGAGTGATAGCTCCCCAACTACATGAATGCCACTCGAAAGAATGGATGTTTTTTTAAAGAAATGATCCCATCCATTAACTTTATCTGTGCTGAAGAGAACCAAGTGCAGGGAAAATGTCCGAGTCCCAGCACGTCCCTGGGGTGCTTGAGATAGTCAACACAGCAATTGTGATACAAGCCAAAGGGGCAGAGAGTATCGTTACTGCCATGTTAGAGGTGAGGAATCTAAGACTCCGAGAAACAAATTGTGTTCATTTGATAAATATTAGCCTACTGTGTGCTAGGCCTGGTGGTAGTTGCTGGTTATGGGGTACTGAACACAGACCCCGTCCCTTTCTTCCTCAAGCATGTGGTCTCGTGAGGAAGATGGACAGTAAGCGGTGAAACGAGCAGATACGTAGGTAATTACAATTATGGGAAGTGCCATGAAGGAAGAGAACGGGACACTAAGAGGGAGAATGATGCAATAGGAGTAGGAGACTCGGGGAAACCCTGAATGAGCACGTGACATTGAAGTTGTTCCTGAGAGGATGGGAAAAGCCAGCCAGGCAGAGTGGAGGGAAGAAAAAAGCTTACTTTGGGGGCGCCTGGGTGGCACAGCGGTTAAGCGCCTGCCTTCGGCTCAGGGCGTGATCCCGGCGTTCTGGGATCGAGCCCCACATCAGGCTCCTCCGCTATGAGCCTGCTTCTTCCTCTCCCACTCCCCCTGCTTGTGTTCCCTCTCTCGCTGGCTGTCTCTATCTCTGTCGAATAAATAAATAAAATCTTTAAGAAAGAAAAAAGAAAAAAGCTTACTTTGGGGAGAGAAAAATAGGACAGCGTGGCTGTCCTTGGCCCGCAAAAGGAAACGTGGTATGAAAAGACCAGAGAGAGAGGGAGACAGACACTGGGTATTGGAGGGCCTTCTGGAGTAGGGGTTAGTTCATTGTGGCCCAAGAGCCAAATCGGGCCCTTCGCTTGTTTTTGTAAATCAAGTTTTATTGGAACATAGCCACGACCACGCATTTACATACTGTCCGTGGCTACTTCTGGGCCGTGACTACAGACGAGGGTGGTGGCAAGAGGCCACGTGGCCCACAAAGCCTAAAATATTTACTGTCTGGCCCTTTACCAAAAAGGTACGCTGACCTTTGATCTAGACTATGAAAAATGTCTGGATTTTATTCTACGAGGGAGAGGGAACCACGGGAGGGTTTTTAGCCGTGGCGTAAAATAATCCAGCTTGCATTTTCACAACTTCACTCTGGCGGCACCGTGTGGAGAATAGAATATGGCAGACACGAGTGGAAACAGAGACACCCTGAGAAGGGCTTGAAAGAGTCCAGGTGAGAAATAACAGCTGGAGAACTGGCCCAGAGTTGTCCTCGGGAGTCATAAAAGCCGTAGAGGAAGAATCGATCGGTAGGGCTTGGTGGCGTATTTGATGCAGAGGTGGAGAGACAGGAAAGAATGGAGGGTAACTCCCGAATTTCTAGCTTGAGCTGTGGGTGAATGTTGGTGCCAGGCAGTGAGATAAGCCCGTGGGAGCTGGCAGAAGTCATTTGCGGGAGTAAATAAGTTTATGTTGCTCAGAGTTCTGTGCTCTTGCGTCAACAAAGCCTGCATTGGAGACCAAGTCATCACGGTTTTCAGATATACAACGTGGCCCTTCCATAGGAATCATCACATGGGTTTAACTCTCTGTTGAATGAGCGCCTTTGACTTAAGATCACAAACAATAAATCTTTTCTCTGCTGATATTTGGAGCGATTGTGTCATCGGGCCACAAAGAAATCATCAGAGTGATCTGGTTTAGGCAGATATGCCTGTAATTGTGTGGCCTTGTCTTTAGACTTCATAGGGTTTATGTATAATTTATATTATGCATAAGCATGAGCTAATTTTGAGCTTCATCTTTTAAAAAAATTTTCAGACCATTGATAAAATCTTTCCGTTGTGAATTATATATGTACCCACATACTCTATGCAGAGAGCATCCTTGAGGATGTACAGTATAGGACTCAAAATAGTGTGGGGTCCTTGTCACCGTAACATCTGTCTCTGACAGCCGTGGGAGACCCACTCGCTAACATTTCTCAAATCCTGATTTGAAATCAGGAGATTCTAGAATTGTGCTTAGCCATAGACCGGCCAGGAGTAGCTCTGAGGGCTCCAGACCTGCCCAAGAGACCGCCCACACCTGGTTCATCTTCCCATCTAGGCAGCTGGCAGGGCAGTAAGGGGTTTGCCTTGTGGCCTCACTGCTCTCCTCGGGTGGAATGGAACTTTAAGCCCCATGGTACCTCCACCCACATCTTCTTAAGCGGCAGTCCCGGCCCAGGTTACAACCTGGCGCAACTTGGAAGCTGAAGGATGACCCGGCTAGCCACATTTCAAATTCAAGCTCAGACTGCCACACACACGTAATTATTTTCTGGGGATCTATATGGAGGCCTTTTGTTTCCCCTTCTTTAGATGAACAGCAGTCCCTCTACATGGAGAAGCTGCACCTGACTAAGAGCAAAGCATGTAAAGAGTGACTTATTGACTATGCAAATGGACGACTTCCCCCTAAGAGTTTTATAGGGCATATGTTTAAAGACCTGTTTATATGATACATTACGTGAGTTTCAAAGGAGCTATTAATGTCTCATTTGGGCGAAGAAAATGCATTTTTTAAAAGAACTCCTAATGTGTGTTTGTATAATCGTGTCTCCTGGTATTTTTAATGTTGCTACTGTTCGTCAAACATGAAAAATAAGACTTTACCATCTTCTGGAAATAATATTCACACAGCAATAGTTTCCTACCTATTTTACATTTCCTGCTAATCCCTCACCATTGTTTCCAACGTGTTATGATTCATTCAGACCTTGTTGGATTTTATTTCAAACTGTTTTTCTAGGCATGTTATTTTGTATTATGCAACGGGTAATTTTGAAAACTCGCTCTTTAACTCAGTTTTTATATTTGCCTTTTCTTATCTCCTCACCACCCGATAGGGCTTTTTTTCTATTTCACCTAGTTGAATATCGGTCCTCCTTGGACATTACTGAAACTCAAGAGAAAAAATAGTGTAAGAGACAGAATCTGTTCCTATTTTTAAGATTGTTACATACATTTTGACTTGCATCCTTTCCAGTTCTCTCTGGGTTATGGACATGCTTCCATTTGGTGGCAGGAGTGAAAAATCCAGGATGATTACAAATGGAAATCACCAACCACACCCTCTGTTCTTAATGGCCTTGAAAGTGGAAAAGAGCAGTTGTTCTGCTGCAACTCTAATCTCCTACTATATTGGGGATATACGGGGAAATGATCTGAGCCATGCACTTCGGTTCTATAGGAAGGAAGCTGTTTCACTGCTTATGTTTGTTTGCTGTTTGTTTTTAACCCCAGTGGGTATCCGCTTTTGAAAAGTAGTCTTCACATGATTCTTCATGTACTAATTAGATAGCTTTTGAGAGTGAAACACTTTCTTTTTTTCCTATCGTCAGCCCAGATGTAGACCATAAACCCTATTAATACAAAGCAGAAAGGGCTCAGAATTCAGTTGCAAGCTTAGTGCTGTCCAAGTTCATGTTCAAAGCAGTTATTTCCCAATAGACAGGAAAACAAGATTTCTCTCTGCCTTGCCACGGATTAATTTATAAATAGTTTTCTTCGGTTGAGGCTAAATTCAGACGTGGCGGGCGCACTTCAAAAATTTAGTGTAAATCCCACAACCTCTTTCCATCAGTGAAATATTATCATGGTTGACTGAAAATCTGTCAGCTTTTAGAGGGGATTAGGGCATTACTAGGTTTTCTGAGATCTGGGCTGTTGTTTCAGGATAGCTGTTTGAGCTTTGTACCTATGCTCCCTTAACCTGATTTCTCCTCCTTCGGGGAGGTACAGTCTGTCTTGCAGCTGTTTACAAGTACTTTGTTCACAAGTATGTGCCATCTTAGAATTACAGCTTCTCCATCGGCATCACCTCTCTTCCTTGCCAACATTACAAATAGTATTTCTCTCCTTTCCACCGGCCCCCTGTTCGCTGACATGCACGTTAAAGTTACGAACTGGAACCAGAGTTCAGAGACTACCATTGCTTTGTTAATATCCAAGAGCAAGTTCAACCCCCTAGAGCTGTGCGGAGTTCCGGCTCTGATGCACGTAGATTGGGAGTTAGTGGCTACGATCATTAGCCCCTAGGAATGCCTGGGAGCCCCAGCTACTTCTGGCCCCGGAACAACCCCATCCACACGTTCCCCAAACTCCATCAGTGCCTTTTACTTTTTCGTTCTTGGACACCATTCAGATTGTGAGGCCTCTGGACACAGGTTTTCTCTAAATCGTCCTTGTATCTCCCTTCCTCATCGCCCCTTCTGCCTCTTCAGTTTAAGTCATCATTTCCCGTTACCTGGAATATGGCAAGAGCTTCATCCCTGAGTCGCCTTCTCCCCATGCCCCTGACATTTGCCTGTGCTGTGGGCTGAGTGAACCTTTAGAAAAATAAAGCTGGCTGTCTATGTTAACTAACTGGAATTTAAACAAAAACTTAAAAAAAAAAAAAAAAACGAAAAAACAGAGCCCATTGTATCAGTCCCCAGCTTAAAGAAGCCACCTCTCGGTCAGTGCGTGCTGCTTACCTAGATTCAAGCTGCGCTCTCATCGGGCCCGCACTCCTGCTCAGCCTCGTACCCCGTCTGTGCTCTGGTATGGCTTTAGCCCATTTCCAGCACGTACCCTGTTCTCTCCCACCTTGTTTCCTTTGGGCATGTTATTCCAACTGCCTGAAATTTGCTTCCTTTCCTTGCCCACCTGGTAAACTCTCCTCCATCCCTGAAGACCAGTTGAAGCATCTCCTTCTTTGCGAATGCTTCCCTGAGTGTAACTATCCTCACATGTACCGGGGAGAGAGGTGACCCCCTCCCCCTTCATGCCAGCACATGTACCCATATATGCTCCTTCTTGGCACTTTCGTTACAATTCTATTTATCAGTGAGTCTGGACTGTGGGCTTCTTGAGGACCGAGAACCTGTTATGTTCATCATATCCCTGTAGTCTAGCATGCTTCCAGGTACATAAATATTTACTGAATGGGAAAAAAAAGTGAATGAATGAATACATGAATGAATGAGATCCAGATTTGGCTGGGTGGTTTTGAAAACCTTTATCCTTGCATCTGCCTTCCTTCTGCAAACATTAATGCATTTCTTCTAAATTCTTATAGTGGCAACAGGCGTTCCACAGCTTTCCTTGCTGCATGACACCCACTAAAAACACAAATTGCACCCATACATTTAAATATGCACCTGTAACTCCATTTGCTTTGCGATGCACAGGATAATTTCTGCCAGCTATTTCTCATTCAGTAATGACTCCGCTACTGAAGGGTGGTTCTCGTCAGGATTCTTTCCTTCAACTGGGTCTTCCTCATCTCTCCCCAGTCTTCCTTTCCAGCCTTTTCTCTCTCAAGAGATACTTACCCATGTTGTGTCCTAGTTACGCTTGGAAATGCACTATTCCCTAATCAGCCCCAAAGCCTTCCTGTCTATGGAACTGTTTTCACCAGGGTGTGTGGGTGGCTCAGTCGGTTAAGCGTCCGACTCTTGATTTTGGCTCAGGTTGTGATCTCAGGGTCATGAGCTGAGCAGGGAGCTTGCTTAAGATTCTCCCTTTGCCCCTCCACCCCATGCTCGTGCTCTCTCTAAAGAAGAAGGAGAAGGAGAAGTGGAACTGTTTTCATCTTCAGCATTCCTGGAAACTACTTTTGTCAAGCTCTTTCCCATCCATCAAGATCCAGCTCAAAAGTTGCCTTCTGTGTGGTTCTCCACTGAGTGGCCCCCTAGCTCCCACAAGTTTAGTTGTTTTTTTCCATTTTGTGTTTCCAAGACATCTGCAGCAGCTCTCTTTATAGCTGCCAAACCCCGTCCTGCTGGGCAAAGTGCGCGGAGCCAGCACCGTGAGTCTCTCCACACCACAGTGTAGTCAGCTACCAAATGGAGAACTTGCTACTTAATTGTCACTAGCGTTGTGGAAATATAAAGAAACGATATAGGAACGTGCTTTGGGGCCTGTATGATAAGCACAACATGCATCTTTATTAGGCAGCTGTCATGGGTAAAACTCTGGGGTGTGGGCGCTCTGAATGCGGACAATGACTAACATGGACAGAGGGAAAGATCACTGGGGCACGTGGCATGGGTGGGATTCCTGGCTCCCCCTTGAAGGAGCAGTGCGGCCTTGGACAAGATCCTTAGCCTCTGAAGGGAGCCTGTTTTCTGGCATGGAGGCAGAAATAATGAAAACACCTTGCAGAGTTATTTTAAAAATTCGAGATGATGAGGGTCGGACAGCCTGAGCCAGGCCTGGGGCAGTCAGTGATGAATAATGAACGGAAGCCGAAAGAGCTGTGATGTCTTGAAGTCGGCTGCTTTGCAGTGTTCCCTGTCATCTCCTACATGGGCCATACCGGCCAAGACACACGCCCCGGGCAAGACGCAGTGTTATGTGACTGGACAAGGCCTGAGAAGGTGCTTGTCACACCCAGGAGGCTAAGTCCCATCCTAGGAGGCTGCCGTCCCCGTCAAGTGCCAAGTTCCTGCTTTAGAGGGGGCGCCTGGGTGGCTCAGTCGTTAAGCGTCTGCCTTCGTCTCAGGGCGTGATCCCAGGTCCCTAGGATCGAGCCCCGCATCAGGCTCCGTGCTCTGCTGGGAGCCTGCTTCTTCCTCTCCCACTCCTCCTGCTCTGTTCCCTCTCTCGCTGGCTATCTCTCTCTCCATCAAATAAATGAATAAAATTTAAAAAAAAAAAAAAAAGTTCCTGCTTTAGACACCTACCTTGCCAATCAGCTCACTCCCAGGCTTCTCCAAGTCACGGGTGAGAACAGTCTAAAGCATCTTGTCAGCTCCTGCATGAGTTATCCTCAGAACCTCAGGGATGGTGAGCTGAGACAGAAACTTGAAGACTGTGCAGCCTGCCTGGTGGGGAAAGAGCGATTGTTTATGTTGCAGTGAAATGAGCAACTCCATCACTGGGCTACACTCTCCTCTGTATCTTCTAGAATGCTCTCCCTCTGGGCTCTGGAGACAGGCATTAATGATAATAAAAACAATAATGGTTGAAATGACAACAACGAAGACATACGGCTCAGGGTCATGTGCAGTACATCTCGCATACCTTATCCCTACTTAATCCTGCTACTTGTGACCCAGATTCTGCCCCAGGGGTGAGCCTGCCACTGAGTTTGTAGCAAGGACCTTCCTGCAACAGGACAGCAAGAGTGGATAAGCTTTGGTAAATGAGGATTTTTTTTTCAACTTCTGGCACCTGGGTCAGAGTATTTTCATCTTCAGAGCCTGTGTATCTTCCTCTCTAAATGGGAAATGATAACACTTAATTCCTAATTTACTTGAAGGGAGTACATGAGAAATATTGGGTACGAAGTGCTTTACCCAGTCCCTAGCATACAGTAGACATGAAATAAATGCTCACGTGTACTTGTATTTCATCTCAAAATGTTGCAGTTGGCCCCACAGAGATCCTGACCATCTCTCATTCCTATCCACACTGGAACCTTGTGTGCAGTAGCCTTCTCATAAAACCGATTCAAGCCATGTGACTCCAGGTAGCCAAGCAACCCGTTTCTGTCTTTTCCCAACTTGTTCCCTCTTTTCGTTAAGGAGAGTCAGTCTTTCCTCCCACCTGCCCCTGCAGCACTGTCTCTGAATGTTGAAAGGTTGTCATGGACACCAGTAGGTTTGAAGGCAGATGGGGTAATCTGGGAAGACTCAAAGGGAGTGATTCTTGGAGAGTGGTCTGAAGAAAGAGGATAGGGTGTCATTTGTTGTCAAAGAAAACATTTCAGGCAGTTTTAGGTAAATAACATTGAACCGGGCAGATTGGTTAATGTAGGGGACTGAAAGAGTAAGCAGCACTGGGGCTCTGGGAGAAACCCATGTAATTGGAGATTCCGTCCAGTTTCTCCGTCTTCAGGATGAGAACACAAGTGGTCAGAGGTATAAGGGGCTTGCTCAGGCCCACTGCCAGCCAGCTAGGACATCCCCTGCTCAATGCCCAAGTCCCAGATGATTCCACAGAGTGGCAACCACAGGTGAGCAGGGATGATTTTGTGTTTTGTTCACGGATGTATCCATATAGCCTAGAAGAGTCTTTGATGCATAGTAGGGGCTTGTCAAACGTTTGTTCAATGAATTCCAGTGGTTTTTAAAGTTGAAATGTAAGTAAAGGTAAGTGGAGAGCTACTAGGGATGTCCTGTACTGGGAGGAAGAATTTAAGAATCCTACTTGAGATAAGATGCAGTTGGAAATCATTATAGTGTTTTGCAAAGGGAAGTGGTATGATCAACATAATAGCTCAGAAAGATGGTTCAAATTGCTTCCAAATAGACCAGAGAAAGGAGACAGGAGGCTTTCCACTTCTTGATAAAAAAGCTATTTTTTCCCAAATATGCTGATGAAGTGAATGAACTTGAAGACCAATCCATGTGCTGGTTGTCTGAAAGCCCTAAGCGTCTCATTATCATCTCACCTGACGATGTCAAATACCTCCATGGAGTCCAAGATTGGAATTTAATTTCTCTCACTACAAATTGCAACACGCCGACTTTCAACCCTGCCTTCCGACATGTTCCGTTTAAAACAAGAATTGCACTTCCTGGCCTTTGCATGCACCTGCCCCGGAGCATGGCGTATCGGTGTCTGCCCTTGGGACCAGGCGTTCACAGCGGCCCACGGAAGATAGTCTCGGCGCGTGCTAACGCAGTGTTGGAAGTGAGGGCCGTGGCCGTGTCAACGAGATGGAGAGGCTTCTTTTAGCAAAATGGACATAAAATCTAGGTAGTTCCTGGGCAAGGGGCGGGGGGATTCTCGCAGACGCTCCACGTCCACCACAGCCGCGTGGCTAAGTAGGTGAAGTTGATTAAAGCAAACTCAATGGCCAAGAAGTACTTCTCTCTATCACTTACTTCTCTGAATTATTTTTTCTCCCTTTCCTCCCTCAATCCCTGTTCTCATCCACCCACTAGGATCTTTTTTTTTTTTTTTTTTTTGGCAGTCTTCAAGGAAAAATAATGAGAAGAAAAAGAACTGG
The DNA here is from genome assembly GCF_024610735.1 of Ursus americanus. Lineage (NCBI taxonomy): Eukaryota > Metazoa > Chordata > Mammalia > Carnivora > Ursidae > Ursus > Ursus americanus. Next base: position 113,578,244 of record NC_142164.1, on the reverse strand, counting down.
AATTTACATAATACCTTTCTGCCAAGATACTGAAAGCACTTCAGCCGTCTATAATTTGTCCTCCTCCCAGCAATCCCCTGAACAGGCCTGTTATTATTATTACTGTTATTATTTCCATTTTGTGGGCACATCGCTTGCTGCTGAGACTTTTGGCCAACAACACCTCATTTCTTGAATAATGTTCGCCCCTCGGCTTACGCATAAAAAAGGCTTCAACTGCCACCTCGCATTTGCCATTGTGCCACGTATTCCATTATGGTCTCTGGCCTTCTGTTTAATTTTATCGTTTAAAAATATATTAAATCCCTGTATTGTGAGCGCACTGCAGGACTGGTGAACAGAAGGTGCTGTAAGCCCTGAAAGAGGGCAGAATCACACATAAAATTCCTCTGAACTAAGACAGAAAGGGAAAGCGACTGTCAAGGCAAATTGATTTGAATTGCATAACAATGTGATTTTTTATTTTATTTTTTTTAAAGAATCGACTCGGGATGCGAACTGTTCTTTCTAACAGCTTCAGCTTGGCAGATGACACTACCTGTCTCTTTCTGATCTCTCCCTGTCTTTCAGCCTCCAAATTTGTATTGGCTTCCAATTTTTTAATGTTTCCAGCTCCCGGAATTTTTCTCGTCATTTCATATGCGCCACGACAGCAGTGCCTCCGTGGGAATGACCCTGAAATGGCACGAGCCACTTCCAAATGGTCTCTTTTAATGGCCCCAACCATCAGTCCCTTCCTTGGCCCGCTACCTAATTTATTTTTACCATGGAGAGATTTTATTCAGCAGACCAGATGTTGAATCTGACATTTCCCCCCTCTTTCTTCTCCTCGTGCTCATATTCAGTGTTCCATCAAATTCTCATTCTTCTCTTTATAGAAGATCTGCCCTACTGTTGGGTTAGAGGCCATATTGTTTCACAACAAATAACCACAAGGTCTCAGTGGCTTGTGACAACAAACATTTTCTTTTTTATTACTGCGGTAATATCACAGAGCATTGAATTAGCCATTTTCACCACTTTTACATGTACAATTCAGAGACATTAATTACACTCAGAGTGTTGTACAACCGTCACCGCTGCCTGTCTCCAAATAATTGTTCGTCACCCCAAACAGAAACTCCGTACCCATTCAGCAAAATGTCTCCATCCCCCCCTTTGTCCCAGCCCCCCGGTAACCTTTAATCTACCTCTGGCTCTATGAATCTGCCGAGTCCAGATATTTCGTAAGTGGCATCTGACAACATTTGTCCTTTTGTCTCTGGAAATAAGCATTTCTTTCTCATGCATCTGAAAACTGTTTGGGGTGGTTCTGCTGATCTTGGCCGAGCTTGCCCGGAAGCTACACGGGGGTCTCATCTGATACAGAGCAGGAGCAGACAAGTGGGAGCACCCACGGCCTCCAAAAGTATAGGCTCTGATCTGGCACGCTGTCACTTCTTTACCTCTTCCGTCGGCCACAGCAAGTCACGGCCAAGCCCAAAGTCTCGGGTCAGGAAAGTAAATGCCACCGTAACCTTTCCGAGCCTCGTTTGTTTATCAGTAAAAACCGGATCGTAGTTTTTCCTATCTCGTAGGGCACTGTGATTATTACTACAATGCTCTCCATTTGCCATGTGACGTAGCACACAATAGTATTGTCGTTCTTAAAATGTAAAGAGTAGAAAAGCAACCTAACCCAATAAAATTTTACTTTTTAAAATTATTTTCTTGAACTTTACTTTTCATTGAGGACTAGAAGTTGAAGTTATTAGAGGATGCTGGACAGCTTTGTGGACATTCAGAATGAGACTTAGAATCGCACACTAAGACCTATTGGAATTGGGTGAACCAATAGCAATCTTCTTCTCCATTGGTTTTCTTATTTGCTTTTAGCAGTAGGACCCTTTCTTTAACAGAAACCTAACCCACAATCCAGTGGGTAAAGCCCTGGAGAGTTTCAGTTGAAAATACACAGCAGGAGCACCTGGGTGGCTGTGGGGTAAGCATCTGCCTTCGACTCAGGTCATGATCCCGGGGTCCTGGAATTGAGCCCCACGTTGGGCTCCCTGTTCAGCGGGGAGTCTGGGTGCCTGTGGGGTAAGCATCTGCCTTCGACTCAGGTCATGATCTCTGGGTTCTGGGATTGAGTCCCGCAGCAGGCCCCCCACTCATTGCTCATCGGGGAGCTTGCTTCTCCCTCTCCCTCTGCCCCTCCCCCCACTCGTGCGCCCTCTCTCTCAAATAAATGAATAAAAACTCTTTAAAAAATTAATTTAGAAAAAGAAGAAAATGCACAGCATGTTCAGGACTCTTCCTACTAGCCTGTGTCCCTGTCTGAGAAGGGTTGCATGGAGCACAGTTTGAAATCTGTGGGATTCCCAATAATTTTGATACAGTTTGTAGTATTTAGGTTGGGTGGGTTGAATGCTGTACATTCATACCTTTTTGCACCCCTCTCTAAGATGACGGAGCTTTAACTACGTATAAGTCACTTTAAGACATTCTTGGAGCTCAGTCAGACACCAAGAAGAGTAAAGGAATAAGGTCAAGGAAGGCTAGTAGAGTTCGTCATAGTAAAGAGCTATCCATGTCACAGGCCCACGAAGGACTGCCGTAGTCAAATAAAACACTGTCTTCACCTGAACACGTGTATACCCCATGATATCAGCCCCAATCCGAGGTACATGCCAAACAGAAGTGTGTACATTTATTCACCAAAAGACACCTACAAGAATAATAATAGCAATACTATCCTACAGCTCCAATTTGAAAACCACCCAAATGTCCGTCAAATGGTAAACCGTTCTGTGGTGTTAGAAGTCAGGGTAGTGAATGGGGCGCCTGGTTGGCACAGTTGGTTAAGCGTTGGACCTTGGTTTCAGCTCTGGTTGTGTTCGCAGGGTCATGAGATCGAGCCTCCCATCAGGCTCTGTGCTGGGCGTGGAGCCCGTTTAAGATTCTCTCTCTCCTCTCCCTCTGCCCGTCCCCGCCCCACCCTCTCTCTCTTCTCTTTAAAAAAGAAGGAAGGAAGGAAGGAATGGAGAAAGAGAGAAAGGGAGAAACCACTGATGTATCTCAAATGCCTGGCACTACTAGATACTCAGTAAATACTTATCAAAGGAGTGAATGAGGTGAGAGCTATTTAGTATCATTACATGTGTATAAAACAATTTAATTTTTATCTCAAGAGCTCCTGCTGTCCTTTATGAGTCTTAAAACTAAGTGCCGGTTTCATCCATTAGTTAAAGGTTAAGTAGTTCAAAGGCGAAAGACAACATTCATTCAGCTGAAAATAAATTAAATAGACAAAAAATTTAGGTCAGACCAAAAACAAACATCACATGCAAATACAACTCTCTTGATAGCAGTTTCCACATCCCAAGCGCCTAACCTGAAATTTCACTGCAAAGGTTTAAAAAGTACAATAAAATAAAGTGCTTGAAATGAGCCGATTTCATTTAAATGTTAATTTTGATAATCACTGCATCATTTAGGTGATTTTAACCTAATGACCTAATATTCTTCACCAGAAAAAGCCCAGCCTAAGCCTTTAATACATTCATTAAAATGTGAATTCGATTTGCAAAGAGTTGTGGCTTCTCCCTAGGTTTGTATTTATAGTCCTTGGTTGTATGTAAGTATTTAATTCTAAACCTAGAATTACAACATACTTTAATCCTTGCTCTGCAAAGTTCAAATATCTACCTGGCAACACGCTGCCAACTGTGCCCTCAAAATTCTTTGTAGTGAAGCACTTGCAGCCCAAGACTCTGATAGGGGCTTTTTCTCTCTCCTGAGTTTATTAGTTCTTTTTCCTCCTCCCCAGTCTCCGAAGTGTGTAACTGTTACGCTTGTGTTCTCCTCACTTCCAGCAGTTAGAGCATGCTTGTCCTCGCTTCCACTGCGGTTTGTGGGATGGACATTTCGTATTCAACTGTGAGTCCGTGTCACAGTATTCTGGGGAGCCATTAAATTGGACACTGTCTTTTCTTTAATAAGGGAGACATGTTCAATTTCAAAATCAGCTGACCCCTTTGATGACTGTTTTTTAAAAACATAGGGTTTTTTTTTTCTTTAAGATATTTATTTATTTATTTATTTATTTATTTATTTATTTATTGAGAGAGCGTGAGAAAGCACACGCGTGTGCGGGGGGGGGCAGGAGGAGAGAGATCCCAAGCAGACTCCGTGCTTAGCGCAGAGGCCAGTGTGTGGGGCTCCATCTCACAACCCCTGAGATCATGACCTGAGCTGAAACCAAGAGTCGGATGCCTAACCGGCTGAGCCACCCAGGTACCCCTAAAAACATAGTTTACAAAGTCCTGATGGACAGATGGCATTCCAGTTTTCTATAGCTGCCCCACAAATGTAAGGGCTTAATAAAAGAATTTCTTATCATGACTCTGCAGGCTGACTGGACTTATCCACATGGTTCTCACTGGTGTCTCTCATGTGGCTGCTGTTAGGAGCCAGCTACAGCCGTAGCCACATACAGGCTTGTCTGGGCTGGACATCCCAGGTGGCTCCTTGCTTCCTGCGTTGTTGCTGGGCCCGGGCAGCTGACCCAGGTGCGGCTGGCCAGGCAAGTCCCCCTCTCTCCACAGTGCTTCTCCACATGGCCAGCTTCCTCACCACGTGGTGGTCGCAGGGCTGTCGGCCTCCTTACCTGGTAGCTGGCTTCTCAGTGAGCATTCCAAGATAGCCATGGAATGGGTGTCTGCAAGGCTTCCTAGGATTCTTCTAACCAAGGCCTGGGAGTCATGCAGTGTCCCTTCCACACTATTTCTGTTTATCAAAAGTAAGTCACAGAACTAGCCCAGATTCAAGGAGAGGAGACTACACAAGGTCTAGATACCAAAAGGTGTGGTTCATTGAGGTCTGTCTCTGGGGCCTCTGTATCTCAGATGGGAAAAGACGAACAGTTCAATCACCCAGTTTCTCAAGGAGAAGTCTTTAACCTATTGCTTCATAAGGATCTTTTCTTAAATTCTCTCCATTCTTCCGATTGGCTACCAAACTGGTGGGGGGTTTTTGCTCAGCAGTATAACCCCTCTCTCAAGGGTAAAGTGGTACTGGGAGAGACACTGTAGAGTTGGTAGCAGCCAAGCCGGTGCTCCTGGACGAGCGAACTCCTTGATCCATCTCTTCCGTCTTTGCTGCCCTGATGGCTATGGTGGCTTCATTATGCACATTTTCTTTGTCAGCATCCCCTGAACATAACTGAGAAATGACAAATAATCCCATTCTTTGCAGTTCTCAAAGTAAAGACACGGTTCAGCAACCATGTGTCGAGCGTTAATGTTTCCTAATGTCCATGACAGATCACACTTAGCCTTGATGTGTTGATCTGGTTTGAATACTTAGTCATTTGCTGGCTGTTTCCATTCTCTTCCAGCTAATGGCTTCAGTACATGTTAGGAATCAATACAATGGATCATTAGTGTCTCTCTCCAGAATGTTGGAAAGGTCAACTAGATGAAGCATTAAACCGCCAATCTAAGTAGTCCTGTGGCAACTTTTCTAAAGTGAAGGGCTATTTCCTCCAGCTTTGCCGGCAATTGACTAGGCGGGCGATGTGATGGCTGGTTCTCAGATCATAAAGATCTCAATGTTCTTTTCACATCTCCTGGTTCAGATAGAAAGAAAAAATAGAAAGGAAGCCACTGGGATACCTATAGGCTAGGATTGCAGAAAGCCTCTTCTGAGCAAAGCATCGCTGAAGAAATGCTGTTATAATCATTTCTGATTTCCTTCATCAGCGGCTGTCCACCAGCAGAGAGTCTAAGGGCTGAGGTGCACACACTAGCTTGCAGAAAAGAATATTTTGCTAATCTCACCAAAGAACCCTGCAGTGCAAGAGGAAGAAAGAATCTTATGTGTGTGAACATTTACCTTGGAAGTGAGAGTTGCAATGCCCTTTCTCTGGGCCTTACCACCTTTCTTTCCAAATAAAAACACTGCCCATCAGTCTCTGAACTCACGTTAGAACGTCATGTTACAGTTTACCAAATCCTTTCATAGGTAGCCCTAAATTACTTCTTTATTTTGCCTTCCCATAGCCGAACCTTTCCGCCTTCATGGATTGATTCCTTACTTCATTTTTGAAGTTTAAGACTTCATAGCTAACTTGTTTGGACTTTTTTTTTTTTAAAAAGCAGGACTCTTGAATTTTGACATAAAATATCTTCCTATATATTTTAGTTGTTTGGGCTTGGTTTTGTTTCGTTTTCTCAATCTCTGTACCAATTTCTGAGTTGATCAAGGGTTCTCTTTAGTCGGTACAGAAGGAAATATACAATAATGCGTGCCCATATGATTACCTATTGCGACGTTAAATTCGTGTAAATATGAAGTGGAAAAGGCAGTGTAGGAAAGATGCCAAGCTATGCTGCTCTAAGAAAAAGACCACATCAGCTTTAGCTGCATGGTCGGAAGAGATTTGAACACTGAAAGCCTAATTAGAACCCTAGCTTTTCCTCGCGTCACTTTGCCTCCTGCAACAAAATCGCAGCCAGTGAAATTTACAAATGGGATGTGTCGCCAAAGTGTGACCTGCAACCACTGATGCCGGCTATCCCAAACATATTTCAAGGGAGCCCATCAAAAAGGGATAAGAGACTCTTGTTGAAGAATCAAAGGCCAATTTGATAGGAGCACTTTAGGGGAGGTCAGATTCTATTTTCCTCTGCAGATCAGCACTGTGGTTCAGGCATTTAAATGAAGTTTTTAACAACCTCAACTATTTCGAAACTATTGGTACTGCACTTTGAAACTACTCTTCAAAATAGAAGATTCACTTGGAATTTATTATGAAATAATACTTCTCTACACGTGCCCCTAACTGTGTTTTTTAACATCCCTAGCTGTCGCAGACCTTCATAAAAGGAAGTTATCTGCTTATTGGAATGCGGCATCTTCCATTCTCCATTCTAATCTTTCTGTTGAAGCGATTTTAAAATGGCTTAGATTCCCCCCCACACCCCCCAGGATCTTAGGGTTAGGAATTCTAAGAGATCCAAAACATTATGAAGTTAAGTCTTCTTGTCTGGCAGGTTATAATGAAATAATTATAGATGAGAGAAACAGAAGAAAGGGGCATTTCCAGTCTGGATGGTAAATAACATACTGGAATATTTTATTTCAATTCAAATTACTTCATCTATTCATTAATTGGTAAAGTTAAAATCAAGCTAGGTTGTGCTTCAGGCACTTTACAGAGAATTACTGCAGGCACAGAAACTTTTCTTTTTAAGATTTTATTTAATTGAGAGAGTGAGAGAGCATGAGGGGGGTGGGCAGAGGGAGAGGGAGAAGCAGCCTCCCTGCTGGGCAGGAAGCCCGATGCGGGACTCGATCCCAGGACTCAGGGATCGTGACCTGAGCTGAAGGCAGACGCTTAACCGACTGAGCCACCCAGGCGCCCCAGGCACAAAAAGTTTAAATGCCATAAATATAATATACATATTTTGAAAAATGTCTCCTATTTTTTAAATTGACAGGGTGTACTGAACAATGCTTTTTGCTGATGTTCCTTACCAGGAAAATCTCATGTGAAGTGAATTCATGGGTGGAGAGCCCTTTGAAGATACTTACAGTTCACTTGGTTATGAATCTTTCTCTTAGTGTGACAGACAGAACCTGACATGGCCCCCAATAATCCTTGCTTCTGGATATTCATAGTTTTGTGCATTCCACTTTCTTTTAGTATGGGTTGGACCTTTGATGTGCTTCTTACCTATAGAATATGGCAACGGTGATGGGATGTCACTTCTGTGATTATATTATATAAGATTTTAACTTCCATCCTGCCAGCAAACTCTCTTTTGCTGGTTTTGCTGAAGCAAGTTGCCATGTTGGAGTGGCCTGTGTAGCAAGGAACTAAGGGTGACCTCTAGCCAACTGCAAGCAAGGGACCGAGGTCCTTGGTCCAACATCTCAAAAAGGAATTTAATCCTGCCCAAAACCACAGAAATATGCTTGGAAGCAAATCCTTCCCAATCGAGATTTCAGATGAGACCTCAGCCCTGGGCAACACTTTGATGGCAGTCTCATGAGAGATTTTTTTTTTTAAAGATTTTATTTATTTATTTGAGAGAGTGAGCGAGAGAGAGTGAGCGAGCATGAGCAGGGGAGGGGCAGAGGGAGAGGGAGAAGCAGACTCCCCACTGAACAGGGAACCATAGCCAGGGTTCAATCCTGGGACTCCAGGATCATGACCTGAGCCAAAGGCAGACACTTAACCAACTGAGCCAATGAGGCACCCCATCATGAGAGAAATTTTAAAAGAGAACCAAGTGAAGCCATGCTCATATTTCTGCCTCCTAAAACCTGGGCGATAATAAATGTGTGTCGTTTTAAGCCACTAAGTTTGTGGTAATCTGTTATGCAGCACCAGGTAACTAACAAAGCTAGCATCTGTGGTAGGGCAGAATAATGTTCCAACCCCCGAAGATGTCCACATCCTAATCCCCAGAGCCTGTGACTGAACATGTGATTCCATTAAGAACGGGTGTTTATCCTGAATTATCCAAGTGGACCCAATGTCATCAAAGGGTCTTTATAATTGAAAAAGGAAGGCAGGAGAGCCAGGGAGAAATTGGAAGATGCTATGCTGCTGGTTTTGAAGATGGAAGAGGGGGCCATGAACCAAGGAATCCAGGGAGGCTGCAGAAGCTGGAGAAGGCTCCAGAATGCGTGCAGCCCTGCTGACACCTTGCCTTTAGCCAGCGAGGCCCATTTCAAGCTTTTGACCCCCATTCTTTATAAGACCATAAATTTGTGTTGTTTGAAGCCCCTAAGTTCATGGTAATCTATTATAGCAGCAATAGGAAGCTAATCCCGTTTCTGTGCTTATTTGCTGAGCATCTGAGATGTGTAACAGGTGTCCTTCTCCAGGTACTTGTGTGCTCCTAACAGACTGCACCGGAGCTGGGAACATCTGCTTCCCTTTCCAGAAGTGAACAAATGAATACGGGGCCACTGGGCATTGCTCGGGAGGAAATTAGCATTTTTCCCACAGCCTCGTGTGCCCATCTAGTCTCCTGCCTGCCCCAGCGCCTCCTGTCCCTCACTCTTGTGTTTTCCTTTGCATTGATTTTTCTTAGAGCTCTGAGCACTCACTGTCTCAGTTAAGGATTGTTTGGACTCAACGAATAAGATCTATTCAAGTCAGTTGGAGGAAAGAAATTGGAGAGGAGTGTGGCACAGGGGTCTCAGAGGGTGGAATCCTACAGCAAGTGTGTTCTTCCTCTCCGCTGCCCGTTCATGACATCTCACCAGAGCCAGCTCCTCCTGAGCCCTCAACAAAACCTCAGGCAGGCCCCATCAGTGCTTCGAGCAGGTGTAGGGAAATTCTCCAGTCACTCGTACACTTGTAATCGCAACAGTTTGTAATCTGTAGTTTAAATGTTCAGTTGTCATATAAGAAACGAAACTCCCAATGCCATAGAACACCTTCCTTGTCCCAGTTTCGTTCCTGGGAAGCCTGCAGTGGGCTAAGGGGCATTCCCCAACCTTCTCTAGCTTTGGCTCCTTCCACATAGAAATGGGACCAGCACAGTGAGCTAAAAAGCAGGAGAGCTCTCACTTGATTGGCACCAACGTAATCTGGCACTGGTGTTTCTTCTTATCTATGGAGGATAATGCAAGTTGACTCTTGGGGGCCTGGGGGGCTCATTTGGTTGAGCAGCTGCCTTCAGCTCAGGTCATGATCTCGGGTCCTGGGATCAAGCCCCGCGTCAGGCTCCCTGCTCAGCAGGGAGTCTGCCTCTCCCTCTACCCCTCCCCCTGCTCATGCTTGCTCTCTCTCAAATAAATATATAAAATCTTAAAAAAAAAAAAAGTTGACTCTTTCCCTTGTGGGCATGTTTGTGGATTCCTGGAAGATTTCTCTGTTGGGTGGCTCCAACTGCAGCTGGCTTGAATCAGAGAGAACCCAGAGGCTGGCTATGTCCAATGCTTCTCAGCTTCTACATCTTTCTACCAAGACTCTCTCAGCCCTAGAGCAGCTCAGCTGAGCGAGATGCCTTTATTCAATGACCGCAAGGTACCATTTCTACTGTATCTTCCACATATTGGCACACTCTAGTCCTGCCCCAGTGGAAGGGCGGGAATCTTGCAAACGTAGCCTCTATTCTTTGGGCATATGCTGCTTCCACCAGCCTCTCCTGGCTGCCTTTTTTGTTGTTGTTTTTAATTAAGCAATGAGTCCAGCTCGAGGCACATAAAGGGTTAAAGGTCTCAGACTCTGGTTTTCTTTTTTTTTTTTTTTTTTTTTTTAAGATTTTATTTATTTATTCGACAGAGATAGAGACAGCCAGCGAGAGAGGGAACACAGGCAGGGGGAGTGGGAGAGGAAGAAGCAGGCTCATAGCGGAGGAGCCTGACGTGGGGCTCGATCCCGTAACGCCGGGATCACGCCCTGAGCCGAAGGCAGACGCTTAACCGCTGTGCCACCCAGGCGCCCCTCAGACTCTGGTTTTCAATCCCTCCTTCAAAGACCTACAGCACCTTGCTTTGGCGGGTTAAGCTGATTGGCATCTATTGGCATGAGGCCTCAGCCGCCTCTGGCTCAGCCATCTGGCCATCGGGTAACATATGAACACATAGGGCTTCCTTCTGGTTGTTGTTGTTGTTGTGTTGTTGTTGTTTTACATGGTAGGATTGAGTGGAATCCTAAGGGGCCCAAAGCACTATGGAGTTCATTCTTCGTGTCTGGCAGGGGATAATTAAGTACTTGTAGATGAAAGGAAACAGAACTAAAAGCCCATTCCCGGAGCTGATAATAGTCCTATTGAGATTTTTCCGTGGGCTCTTTTCTTTCTAACAGGACGGTGGGAGCCAGGACTGCACCGGGGAGTACCGGCCTCTGTCACCTTTGCTCTTGCTCAGCCACGTGGCCCCTGGCTCCCAACACCCGTGTTTCTTAGTTCTGATCCTGCAGAGAGGAAATCCGGTTGGCTCACTCCGACCTCTGGGTCCAATGAGCTGTGCCCCGAGGGCTGCTCCCCGGGTCGGAGCCTGCTCCCCAGGGCCCTCGGGGCGGGCCTTGGGCAGAGCACGCCCACTACCACGGCTGCCCAGTGCACAAAGGCTTCAGTCAACTGGGCTGTGTCCCATCTCTCATCGGCTGGGTGTTCCTTGTTTCCCTCGAACAAGGGGAACTCGAGTGAGAGCTGAGAAGCAGTACTTGCGTTGCTTTCTGAGTGTGTGCGTCTCTCCTGCAGACGTCTGTATGGAAACAGTGGGGGCTGGGGGATGGCGCTAGGTCCACCAAACGAGTGGTAGTTTGTGCAGTGGGACCACCCCAAAGAGTGGGGAGCCTGGTCCTCCATTGTCTTGGTGAGCAAATGAGGGGTTACTTCAGCGGTCTCCGAGACCCACGTCCCCTTCGGCAGTTCGTAGGTCTGCCAGCATACGTCTACCCCAGACCTCTTCATCCTCTTCCCGATTGTGAGCTCTTTATTAAGCCATACGTGCAGAGAGTGGAATTCATGAAACTCATCCGTTGGTGGTATAAACGATCATCATGGACCCATGGAAGGCCCCTCTCCTCTGATGTTGCTTATTTATATTCACACCCGTGCCTCTCTCCCCTGAGAGAAATCCCTTCAAACACGTTCAGTGCGTCCTCCCTGCTTTCGTACTGCACGCTTCCAAACGTGCGCTGCTTTTCGGTGCACGTGTGTTTCGTGCATTTGCGAATGGTGTTCTGTTTTGTACCCCATCCGGTTTCTTTTTTTTTTTTTAAGATTTTATTTATTTATCTGACAAAGGGAGAGACAGCGAGAGAGGGAGCACAAGCAGGGGGAGTGGGAGAGGGAGAAGCAGGCTTCCTGCTGAGCAAGGAGCCCAACAGGGAGCTCGATCCCAGAATTCTGGGGTCATGACCTGAGCCAAAGGCAGACGCTTACCCAACTGAGCCACCCAGGCGTTCCCCCTCCACCACCACCCCCCGCCCCGTCCGGTTTCTTACCCTGCGTTTGAAGCGGCATCCCCAGAGTTACCAGGCACAGCCGAGCTCCTGCCTCTTCTCGTCCTTCCGTGGCATGCATCCACACACTTCCATGTCGCTCTCCTGTAGCTGGCCGCCAGCTGCTCTCTGGCACTTCACCCCCACACAGTCCTTACAGGCCAGCGGCAGAATTTCTTGGTGATCTAAACCAGAGGGGAAAGGCTGAGGTCATAGTGCACATGACACGGAGGTTTGCCTAGTGATGCCACAATGCCCCGCTGAAGCGCTGCACCCGTCCACACATTCAGCAGCAACGCGCGATCATTCATGGCACGCACTTCACTCTGCTTTGCTTATGCTGTTGCTGTTTCTCCATCTAATGGGAATACTGGCTGCGTACTTGTTACTGGAGATTTCTGCCCACCCTTGGCAACTGGGAACTCATGGGAGCCCACGGGCCACTGTCAACGAGGTGCTGTTCTCCCCCCATAATTACCATCACCCAAAATGTTCTGATACTTCTTTGAGTTTCTTGCCTTCTGTTCCTCCCTTCTCTGCTCTGCTGATTTCTCTCCTCCCCCACTGCACTCCTCACCTCCCAGTCCCTCACCCAGCGCTGCGATGGCCAGTAGTCCAACCCGGTCCAACCCAGCCTGATGGGAGGGCGCCTAGCCACAGTGCAAAAACTGCTAGAAATACCATCTGCCGTGGCTTCTTCCAGGAAACGGCCTTGCACAGTAAATCACAAAAGCAGGTCATTCATTAAAACCTAAAGTAGGAAAAGTTGGCGTCTCCTCAACAAAGTGGCAATTGACCTCTCTCCTCAGGATGGAAAGGGAAGGAAGGAAAACTTATACCCACAGCGTGATTTTCCCTGAGGGGTTGAGTTATTTGTCAGGATTGGGTTATTTGGAGGAAATTAAATAAACCATGATATTGCCTTGTTCTGGTTCCCGCTTCAAGGTGTCCCCTGTCGTGAACACTGTTTCCCAGCAAGTGCCCATCTGAAATACTTAGCGCCCCAGCCACCTGGGCATTGTTGCCGTGGACCCGGGGAGCCACTCGGCGCGGGGGAGTGATGTTTGCGGGGTGCTGTTTGCACACAAGAAACCCGCACGGACAGTTTTCTTTCATGCTGCTGACCCTGAGCAGATAATGATGTTATGAATTTTTAAAAATCGATTCCCTTTCTAGAAAATTAAAATCAAAAGGGGAGAATCAATGAGGAGGGTAGCGGAAAGTGCCGAGACTGTCGGAGTCGAGACTTCACAAACAGTCCTTCCCAGGGCGAGTGTTATTTCAAAGCCCTGCTGTTCGGCATCACAGATAATAGCACCCAACATAAACCGCATGGGAAGCTTTCAATCGGGCTGTTTGTTACACTGGGTGAACACTTGATTTTGGTTTTCTCTGAGGTCTGAAAGCCCGTTTTTGAGCTTTTTGATTTACTCTGCCTGAGAGCCCAAGAAACGTTTGCCGAAACATCACGCGTTGCATTTCAAAAGAACGCTGTCATGGAGGGTCCGGCCTCTGTGCATTTCACAAATATGTTTGTTTTTCTTCTCTTTCAGGAGCTGCAAAGAATCGATACTCCTCACTGTCATTCAGCCTTACCCTGTAAGTGTCCTGTGAGTAAAAGTGCCACTGTATGATCCCAGGATTCTGGTCCCCTCCTCCTCCCAGTCCTGGGAAACCGTGACGATGAATAACAGCAGAGAAAAACAGCGTGCACTCACCATATGAGTTCAGAAATCTTCATTATTTGTATTTTATACACCGCGATAGCGCAACCATTCATTGGAGAGAAAAGAAAGTAATGCATTTTCTGTATATCTTGAAAACCAGCTATTCAGTCTATGGGACTCACATCTGGAAATCACACAAGACTTGAGACTTTCTTATGGTTTCTAGTTTAAGAATCACAAATGGAATGGGAATGTTTAATCATAGGATGTTCTAGCCTAATTCTTTTTCATATCCCCTTCTGATTAATTTGGTAGATATTTCAGGGAGACCCCCCTTTAAAGTAGCTATTAGAGGAAATACAGCTGTCAGAATTTGATTTCAGCAGCCTTGGTCATGAGGGTGGGGAGTGATTAAAATCGTACTGCCTTTGGTTGCCATGATTTTTTTTTTTTAACAGCTCTATCACGGTGTAATTTGTATATCCTAAAATCCACCCATTTAAGCGTACAATTCAATGATCTGTATAAAATTTACCAAGGTATGCAGCCATCACCACGGTCCCGTTCGAGGACACTTCCGTCAGCCCAATGAGAACTCCGTTCGCATTTACAGGGACTACCCCCTTCCCACCCTCAGTCCCGGGCAACTATGAATTGACTATTTCTATAGACTGGCTGTTGTTTGTGAATTCCATACACTGGCAGTCGAACTCAAAAATACTAAGGCAAATTTCTTCAGATTTTCCCCCAAACATTTATCATCGGTGCCTTCTGTGGCCTTTGCAGGGATTGTCAGAGATTCCCACCTGTTTACGCTTCCATTCTCTTCCCCGTGGAGTTGGAGGCTCTGCTAATGGTCTGTCTCCATCTCCTAACCAAACTGTTCCTCTCCCCTGTCCCAGCACTTTCCTCCTAAGCACTATGGCCTAAGCATTTCAGGCAGGAAAAAATCCATGTTCAAGATTCTGATAAGATAACAAATAGAACTAACCAAGACAATAAATCGTGCCATCTGGGACATTGCTACTTAAAATAAAAGCTTAGTTTACTATTGTTACTTTTGGTCCCTGTCTGTGCCACAATTGCACACGCATGTCTGGATTTGAAAACCAAGGAGACGGCAGGATGTAAGAGAACTGAGATTTGAGATCTAGATTTGAGATCCCAACAATAGAACAGGTGACCCCCACACCTGCTCAGATTTCTGCATCTGTGTGAGAGGGTCACACCGACTCACGTCCAGGGGCTTCCCTGCTCCGCCATCTCATGATTCCGTGATTCCTTCCAGAGAAAGTACAGCTACACTGTTTCTGTTAACCAGATTGTCACTCACACTCACTTCAAATCTATCCACACTTCCTCATTTCTTGGCAGTGGACAAATAGGTTGGGTGAAGCCAATGGAAATGTCTACAATAACCGAATGGTTGACCAACTGTAAATTCCTGGTGGAACTTCCAGTTTGCCTTGTGTTTCCTGAATTTTCTCTTCCCACTTTGTAACCTCTTAGACATGCGAGATCAGAACCATTGGATTCCGAACCAGGTTATTTTTGCAATGTGAGGTAATGTTTTACCCCATGCAGTCAACTTGGAGAAAGAACAAGGAGTTTGGCATTGAAGTTAAGAGTTGTGTCTTGTGGCTTTGCTTGCTGTTTTTGCCATTTGAGTGTGCGTGACTGGTTATTCATATGAATATTCATTATTATCAGTGAGTCATGGAACTTCCTGTAGTAGATCATCTGGAACTTTCCAGGAGTTCTGGTGGCTGTTGCTGTTGAGCTGTAATGACAGTCAACATTTGGCCACAACATTCAGGAGCAAGTGTTTCATGTTCTTCTGCCCAACAGCTGCACCTCTGTGCCTCGCAGCACTCTCTCCCTGCTTGGTCATCATGGATGGAATCCTCATCTTTGACTTTCCTTGACCAGCCCACCTTCCTGAAATGCCCACCACATACTCCACCCCAACACCGCCTCGGCCTAGCCAAACCCTTCTCACCTTCCAAGCCTTGGCACAAGCCCTAAATGCTATCTCAGAGTTTCTCACCGTCACCACTGCCGACATGTGGCCCGGAGAACTCTGTGTTCTGTGGTGTCATTCCAGGCTCTACAGGATATTTAATAGTGTCTCTGGCCTCTACGCATTAGATGCCAGTAGTAGACTCTCCCCATATTGTGACAACCAAAAACGTCTCCAGGTATGGCCAGGTGTCCCTTGGGGGGGCGGGGATTACCCCCCACTTGGGAGCCACTGTCCCACCTAGAGTCTCCCCTCACTGATCCAGCCCAAAGTGGCTTTTTCCTCTGCAATCTGGGCATGGAAATGAAGGAATTGAACCCCCAAAGTGACTTAAATAGATTATATTCAGAGAGGAGAGAAGTTGGGAGAAGAGACTACACGTTGTTCCTTACATTTCTGTGTTTGGATTTTCCTACCGGCACCTTGCTTTTTAAAATACAAGAACTCACTGGGTCCCATTTACTTGCTGAACATTTCTCTCAGCAGCCGGGATTGGCATCCTGAAACAGATGACCCGTCGTTTGTTTATACAAAACAACATGTACAAATTCTACTTTTATTGCAGATAGTAAAAATTAGCATTTTACTTTATTTTGTACCTTGCTGGCCAGCATTTGTTATGTTGTATTTCTTCTGCCTAATAAGGTCCTGTCAAGACAGAGAGCCGATGTGTGCCCCTTCTTACCTCACTCCACATGGTCCCGGGGCACCCACAGTGAGCCCTGCTGTGGAAATTCCTGAGGCTTTCGAGAAGTCATTCTTAACAGGCTGCTGCCTTGTTTTTGAAGTATTATAGATGTTTCTCCCCTTCTACCATGTTTATTTCTTGGAGAAAAATTGTGGAAGTAGAGAAGGAAACACACACAAAAGCAAAGAAATACGTGTCAGCACATCTTCTCCTCAGAGACAAGCGGTGTAAACAATCGGCCTGTTTCCTTCCAGTCATTTGATAGATGCCTTGTCAGTGGTGGAGATCTTGGACATACAGTTTATTCTGCTCCTTTCACTTGGTCTGTCATAAGCATGGTTTCATACCATCGAGAATTCTTTATAAGCATCATATACGTGGCTGTAAAGCATTCTGTCGACTCAGGATTTGCTTCACCAGCACCCTCTCATTGAGCCCTTCCTACTGACCTCAGTGGTTTTCCCTTCTAATTCTGCACGCAACACCTTCGTGTAGAAGTCTTTATCTGCATCTAGTCAGTAGTTCCCCGTTCCATTACGATGGCATTCTAGAAAAGGAATTTCTGGATTTCTTACGAATTTAATTCCATCTTTTATACCATCTTCTTTCCTTGCACTGTTACCGTTTTTTATTACAGAACTTTCTTGGCTAGCTCCTTCCTCCTTTCCTTTGACTCTGCCTCCTGCAGTTCCCAAATCTCGAACTTCCAGAACTTCCTAGTCTAATGTGGCTTGAGACAGAGACTACTGAAAGAGCCTCGATTACCTCCCCTCACACAGTCCCAGCTCAGTGAGACTTGGGATAAGTCACTCTCGTTCTGTGGTCCTGGAGCTACCACAGTTCACATTCACTCAGCTTTTTTCTAGGCCCAAGAGCTGAGGGACCGGCTTGCCTGCTTCTCCCTTCCTACCCAACTTCCAACTATGTTCCACACACATCAGGGAGGCTACATATCTCCTCCTGGGAGCCCATGTATTAGATGGTAGCAGGACCCGGACCGGACCCTCTTGCCATGTGTCATGCTGAGCATGCCGGCCACTTCCCAGCTGAGATCACCGGTGATTGTTCGCCCGTGGCTTTTCTCGGGCCACAGGAGGACGCTCATGTGGCGGGCCACGAGGGCTGAGGAATTCACATTCCTGGACGAGCGGCCCCTCCGTCACGGATTGACGGGAGCTGGTGACTATATACCCCGGCTGTCTGTCTCCTCGGACGTTCTAACTCTGAGGCCTGTGGTCTGCCTCGTTCCACGAGGTCCCCAACAGCTTTAAGCTCCAGTTGCTTACAAGGTGACTGACTTACAGAATGCTTCATTGGCTTACTCTTCCACCCCATCTCCCTTCCTCCTGCCCACCTGTGCGTGCTTCCAGGGAGCACTTTCCAGTCAGCCACCTGCTTTCGAACCCTTCTCTCAGGCTCTGCTGTGGGGAACGCCACACTACGTGCCCCGCTGATAATGTGGGCTTCTTAGACCTCACTGAATATTTGCTCCACGCCTACCTGCTATGTATACAGTACTCGAGACATGCAGGAATTGCAAATTTAAGACCTTAGGCTTTAGTTTCAGAAATTCTATCTTATTTATGTGATCCAAACGATGTTCTAGTGACTTCTAAGCATCTAAAAGCACCAAGAGGATGACGCACATCTACTCTGGCCACCTTAGCAACAGCAAATTTGGAAAGAGGTGCAAGGTTGATTAGAGCCCTTCTAATCTTAAATTAATTAACAGCAGGAGAATCTGATTCTTTTAAATGGTAATTACTCGTCATTCCACCACAGGGACTGCAGGTTGCTAAGAATTAACTCGTCGGGTTTCTGAGCGGCGTATGTTGTATGTTTTTGAGCTGCAGAGGGAGATCTGAGTGAAAACTGCAGTCATGACGGGATTACATACCCCGCGTGCCACAAGTCACTCCGGCCAGTGGAATAAGCCATTATTTTGTTGACTCTAATTCAGTAACCTTCAGAATCAAAGAGCTTATCTTTTTGTTATCAAAAAGTAATTTTTAAAATGTATGTCAATTATATAAAATAGTCGCAAATCCAGGACAAGAAAAATGCCCTGGCATGAATTCTTGGCCTTTTATCCCAAGTCTGTTGATTTCAAAATACATGTAGAATAGTATTTACTTTCCTACCTTGGCTGGCTGGGTTTCTTGCTGGTTCTCCTCGTTTATCAGGTTTGTCATTAGGGCGGGGCAAATAAATCTGGGGACGAGGCTATAGGGGGCGGCATGCTATAGCTTCAGGGAGAAAGGAGCATCTCTGGCTTGACAGGTTCTGCCGTATGGGGTCACCTACTTTAGGGGCTAATCACCCTATTACGTCCATGGGAACATCAGTACCTTCAAGATGATACATCAAATGATAACTATAAGAAAAAATAAGCTCTTTGGAATGCTTTTTTTTTTTTTTTAGATTTATTTATCAGAGAGGGAGAGAGAGCACAATCAGGGGGAACAGCAGGCAGAGGGGGAGTAAGAAGCAGGCTCCCTGCTGAGCAGAGATTTCCTCCCCCCCCCCCCCCATGTGGAACTCAATCCCAGGACCCTGAGATCATGACCTGAGCCAAAGGCAGACGATCAACCGACTGAGCCACCCAGGTGCCCCTGCGAAATGCTTTTTTATTGAGGCAAGGAGTGACATAGATAGATCATTTTAGGAAAATGTGGCAAAGTATTACATTAAAAGATTCGGATGCACAGAGATTGAATCCACGTCCGTCCGTATCTGGCATTTGAGCACATGTGAGATCCTTCATTCGCCAACAATGCCGGAGCCGCGGGCTCCTTCAGCGTTCAAGCACCTCATCTAATTAGTAGCGTCTGTTCCGGGTAGCTTTCTTACGGCCGCTTCCCTTGTGCGAAACCCATTGTGCCAATGCAAATATCGCCTGCTTAAAATCATTAAGGGAGAATCATGTTTTCCTTTCGGCTAAAAAAATGGCATATCGAAAGCAGAGGAACTCACTACTGTATGATTTGTTCGTGAATCGTTACCAAACTCAGCCTATAATTACAGAGATACCGAGGAGAACACCACTGTCCCATCGCTTAAGCTCTGTAGTAGGACTTTTTTTTTTTTTTTTTTTTTTTTTTTTTTTTTAGTAATCTCTACACTCAACGTGGGGCTCCGAACGCTTGACCCGGAGATCAAGCACGCGCTCCACGGGCTGAGCCGGCCAGCGCCCCTGGAGTAGGACTTTTAAAAGTCCCGTTGAACATGTTCAGTGTTGTTGATCTTGAAGAGCCCCCATTTAGAGTCTTTTGAGTTCTTGGTTTTGTTTTCTTCTGTTGTGTTCTAAGAGGGCAGCCTTTCTCTGAAAACATCTTGCGTAAATATGGGAATGAAAACTCTGGCAGCCAAACCATTCGTTCATCCATCCAGGCCCTAAGACACTGATCAGAGCAGAGGGTGGGATTCATGTGGAAGGAGAACTTGAGATAGCAGGATTTTTTCCAATATTCAAACAAAACTCCACCTGGGAATAGACATACACGTATTTTATTGTGTTTTTTTCAACAGTGATTTTGTCTTCTTATATTAAGATACACATAACATAAAGCTACCATTTTCACTCTTTTAAAGTGTTCAAATCTGTGACATTAAGTGCATCCACCACCTTGTTCAACTGTCGCTGCTGTCTAGTTCCAGAACCTTTTCAGGACCCCAATAGGAAACCAACTCCACAGACGTTAGTCATTCCCCATTCCCCTCCCCAGCCCAGGGCAACCACTAATCTACCCTCTGTCTATACGGATCTGCCTGTTCTGGACAGTTCATGTAAATGGAATCAAATCCTACAATACGTGGCCCTTCGTGTCTGCTTTCTTTCACTCAACTTAATGTTTTTGAGGTCCATCTATATTGCAGCATGAACCGGAAGTTCATTCCATTTTATGGCTGAATAATATTCCATTGTATGGATGTGTAATTTCTTTCTCCATTTCATCATATTGTTTTAATTGATCTCAAGTGCACTTGTATTTGACAAAGATGGGAACCTTTTTCATTTTTACTTGAAATTCAAGGTATGGGACACACTAGTTAGCTTTTGTGCCTCGAGATTAATACAGTACACAGAAAGTTGAGCCTCTGTGTTATTCTAGAGTCAATTACTGGGATTTTTTTCCACAACAGTCTGAACCTCTTAGGACTACATACCATGAAAACCAGTAGGTTGGACAATTTGCAATTTGCAGTATTTGATGATTTTAATCTATGAAATAGCAATTTTGTGATTCAAACTAAATATTTACCTGTATATTAGGTGCAATAGAGAATGTAGTCCTTTTTAAAAGTAAACAAATGGTGCCTGCAACATGGTAGACCCCGCCCAAACGTGAGTTCCCTTCTCCTCAGGCTTCATTAAAATTACCCAACAAGGACGATTCTCAGATGGAGTAAATTGACCAGGACGGGACAGCGAGAGCTCGCTCTGGATCACAGTACGCTTCCGAGCAAGTTGCCCTCTTGCACGTTTCATTTCTGAGGAAGGAAAATTGAGTCACTCAGCTCCTCTTTCCAATAAAAGACAGTACAATTGACCCTTGAACAACATGGATGTTGGGAGCATCAACCCCCGTGCAGTCAAAAATCTGCATGTAACTTTTGACTCCCCCAAATCTTAACTACTGATAGCCTACGGTTGACCAGAAGCCTTACCAATAACGTAAACACATATTTTGTATATTCTGTGTATTAGGTACTGTATTCTTAGCATAAAGCATTGATGACAGCTCAGGCTGTGATCTCAGGGTTGTGAGATCGAGCGCTGCACTGAGCATAGAGCCTACTTAAGATTCTCCCTCTTCCTCTGCCCTTGCTGTCTTTCTCACTCTCTTTCTCCCTCTCTCTCTTCCTCTCTCAAAAAAAGAAAAATAAGATCCCCGGGAACGTGCGCCGTAAGAACACAGAGCATGCTGTTTGCCGTTCTGGTCTGCTGACTAAATCAAAGCTTCTACTTTATGAGCATGACAGGGTTTTGATTGCTTCCGGGATCTGTGTTTTGTCCTCGAATTGGACATGCACTAAACATACTTTTTAGCAAAAATATTGCATATTCGAGAGGCTAAAGCTAGGAAACAAGTGTTCCAGGGTTTGCATTATGTTCCCAATAATCATATCCAATGTTTTCTTTTTTCTAGTCTCCCAAGTCAGCATTTATTAGTGCTGCCAAAAAGGCAAGATTAAAGTCCAATCCGGTCAAAGTGCGGTTCTCCGAGGAGGTCATCATCAATGGCCAAGTGTCGGTGAGTTGACTGTTGCCTGCGTGCGACTCAGAGAGAGTGGCCAAAATAGGGGCTTTGCACAGAACACAGCCAGTCGCCCCACTGGAATGGTCAGTTGAGAAGTCATGGTCGGATTTCACAGGACAGCTGAATCTCAGAATTATAAAGGGCTTGAGAGATCACCGTGTTGTGCCTGATGCGTTCTCTCGAGCGTATCCAGAATATGTAGTCGTCCCGTGTTTCTTCGAACGCTTCCAGTGTTAAAGACCTCACTACTTCGCAAAGGAGTTCATGTGATCTGAGATCCCTGGCATTGCCCCATATTGAGTAAACTAGGCCTCTTTGAAACTTCCACCTGCTTCTTCCCATTATGCCAACTGAGCATGCTTCCATTATATATTTTGAGAAAGGCTTCCCCTAAGTTTTTCCTTATTCAAAATTAAATGTCTCTATTCTTTTCACTAATGAAAATGGAAAGAAGTTAAGATGCCGGGAAAGTGAGGAAATACTGCGTGAATGTCCATCAGTAGGTCCGGGTGGAAATCATGATTGCTCAGGCACAGAATTCATCTTCAGAATGAATACTGCAGACGTCAATAGGATGCTGTATTTTCCATTTTTCCCCCAGGAAAATCTAGCCTCGTGTTTATAGTTTTTTAGAAAGCGGTCATCTAAGGCACTAATCGTTTCTGGACCTCTGAAATACCAGCTTCTGTTGTCGAGGTTATGTTGTTGCTGGTGCTGGTGGTTAAAATCTCATCCATGACATGTTTGCGAGGGGTCACAAACTCTTCCCTGAGGGTGGTCCTGGATCTGAATTTGAAGATGTGGGCCCGCACATCCTGAGCGAGGCCCTCCTGGTCCGAGGGTCTCCTTGTCAAAACTTGCTGACCTGTGTCTGCCCCGCTTGGAGTCCGGGGGTCAGCCGGCTAATCTGTTCAACGACGTGGTGCTTGTGGGAGGGGCCTCGGGCCGTCACTGTGCTGCCCTGGGAGCATTTCAGTTGTGGCCTTGTCCTCCCAATTGCCATCTCCCACCCCATTTCCTCTGCCCCTGTTCACCCCATGCTGTTCTGCTCACCACAGTGCATCCCTGTCCCTCTGGATGCAGTTAGCATCCATTAGCATTTCACAAGACAAAGCCGGAAGGTTCCAGTCACAGAGGAATCACGGTATCACAGAAGGTCATCTGAAACTTACCCCATCATTTCTCAAGCTTCCGAGCATGAGATTGGGCAATCAGTTTATGTGTCTTTAGAGAGAATATGATTCTAGAAGGTGCTATGGCATTTACTTCATCCTGGATGTAATAGGGCTCATTCAAGGCAGCTGGTGTGTGAGGACAGCTCTGGGGGTCAGTCATCACCTGCAGCCCCCCGCTGCCTCCTCACAGGCCTGTGTGTGTGGCAGGGACGTTCAGTCACATGTCTGCTCCTCAACCTTTGGGACCATCTTCATGTCCAGCCTACTCTTGCTGTACCGAGTCATCGCGTGTCTCTTCGTGTGGACTTGGAGCCAAACCCACTCCGTGAATTGGGTAGCAAGAAAGTCACGTGTCAAGTCCACAGGAGGAGAAAGGAGAGAGAGGAAACTCAGAGAAAGGAACAGAAGAGTCTCTTACAGAAATACTTAGGGATTGGATTCTCATGGACTAGCTGTAGGACATTAGCCAATCTCTGGACATCTTGTCTTCAGTTTCTTCATCTGTAAAACAAGGGACATAGGCTTTCATGATTGCTGAGTTCCGCTTGACTTCTCTGACCCCATGACCAGCTGTATGTGAGAAAGGATTGGTGGAACTCATCCCACATGCCTTCTTTCTTCCCCTGCCATCTCTCCCTACTTTCGATTAAAGAGAAAATTCAAAGGAATACGTTTTTATTGTTAATTTTTGGTCTTGTTCCAAATATCTCTTTTTGAATTATTTTTAAGTTACGATGTTTGTTATAGCCTCAGTGTTTTCATCTTTAACTCACTAACCCATTCCTTAAATGTTCCCTTTGAGTTTAAGGAACATTTCTAAATGGGTTAAAAATTGTTCCATAAAGGGGCACCTTCCTGGCTCAGTCGGTGGAGCGTGCAACTCTTGATCTCGGGGTCATGAGTTGGAGCCTCATGTTGGGCATGGGGCCTCCTTTAAAAAAATTGTTTCCTAAAACAGCTTTATACTTCAAGCTTGTTATTGCTTGTTACTCACATTGCATGAGCTCTGCCAGGCGCCAAAGGCACCGCATCAAACACCATCATTGCTGGTCCCCGTTCTTTTCAAGATAGGCTGCTCTGCTGAAGCCTGGGCGTGTTGTCCTAAGCATTGTGGCTTCATTACGAAGGAATTATTTCCTTCATTGGGTTTTCCGATGGGAAACCTTGACTTTTAAAAAACATTCATCTGATTTACTTCCTGATGGAAAAAAAGTTCTTTTATTTGCATCATCTGAGTTATTTGTAGCTGCAAAAGGAGAGTTTTGCTATGAAGAACTGAACCCAGATATCACCGGAGGGACGCCTTTTAGCCTTAGAGAGTTCCCTTTTTTTTTTTTTAAATGCTGCGATGAGAATACATTGTAGATGTATGCTGCTTCTGCAAAGAGCAGAATGCTCATTTGACCTTCTTTTTTGTCGCTGTCATTAAACAGGAAACCGTTAAGGATAATTCACTTCTTTTCATGCCAAATGTTTTGAAAGTGTACCTGGAGAATGGACAGACCAAATCATTTCGCTTTGACTGCAGCACCTCCATAAAAGTAAGTAGACCCACTAAACTCCACGTGGACGCTGGCAGGTATGGCTTGGAAGTCCCACGGCCGGCCTCGCGTGGCAGCACCTGCTTTCAGAACTATGTTTATCTCTGAGATCTTTGGTTGCTTCCAAATAAGGTAGTGTGTGAGTACTTAAAAACAGACTGGAAAAGAAAAAGCTTAAACTAAGAAGGTTCTGCTTGTGCCTGCGTGTGTGTGTGTGTGTGTGCGTGTTGCAAAATGATATGATATGTTCTCAGTGACGAACCACTAGGGCTATCATCATTTTAATGCAACTCCAGTTAATTAAAAGAACGTGACTATCCCCAAAAAGGCTTGGCACCCTGCCTAAAGCCAGTAGGATTTCTTAGCAATGTCAGCCCCCAAGAAGATTAAGATGCTAGCTGTTAATTGAATATCTGCTCCTTTGGTGTCCAGCAAAAACAAGGGGTAGGATAATATAAAGATAACATTTACTTTTAATTGCTGTAACCAATTTCATGGAAATGGCACCTAAAAAGACAGAAATGAGGCACGCGTCTTAGGAGAAGGAAGCGTCACAGAGCAACCCTATTATTGCAGAGCCATAGGTGAGTTGTACGAAATGCATATTATAACCAAGCAGATGGGTTCTTTCCCCCCATGCTTCCTTCCTGGGGAAAAAAGTGCATATTCTATTTTTTATTGGGCAAAAGTGTGTGCAGAAATTGATTGCTCCCTAATGCTCTAGCAGCCTAAAATAGGCTTTCTTCAAATGGCACAATAAAAGAGATTTTATTGAGGTTTTTAAAAAAAGTGCCTAGTGATGATCTGTACAATAATGTATCAAGAGAGTATCAGGTCTGTGTTAAAAACGTCTGTCAATAGTCAACCCCTAATTCTCAGTTTTGTAAATTAGTCAGCGTAGACCTTACGAGGGGAAGCATTTCTGCAAAGGCCCACTCCCTTATTGCCATGATGCCAACAAGCAGTCTGTTTGGAATTGCTTTAAATAGGGGCTGATGTAGCAGGTAATAGGGCAGACAGTATTCTAGGTTGATGATGGAGCGTCTAAGCTATCCTTAAATCCTTCCACAATGAACCATCAACTTCGTGCAAGACTGCTCATTTTAAATGCGGGTGACTGACAAAGTCCTTTTCCCTTATTCCCACTCAAAATCCGTGTATGGCAAGGTGTTCCTCTTATTATTATCTACTAGCTTAGAGGTGGGCAGACTTCTGGAAGGAGAGTAAACATTTCCAGCTCTGTGGCCTATTTGATCCCCCCCAAAACTACTCGGCTCTGTTGTTGTGTCCTCAAAGCAGCCATCGACGGTGGGCTTGGGAGCTCCTCAAATCCACCCTCTGTTCCATAATTCACTTGAAGGACTCACAGAACTCGGCAAATTGTTATAAGCACAGTTATAGGGTTTTTTTTTTTTAAAGATTTTATTTATTTGAGAGTGAGCAAAAGCGAGAGAGTTCACAGAGCGAGAGGGAGAAGCAGACTGCCCGCTGAGCAGGGAGCCTGGATCCCAGGTCCCCAAGGTCATGACCTGAGCCGAAGGCAGGCCCTTAACCCACTGAGCCACAGTTAGTTTATCACCACCAGACGATCCAGGTTAAAATCACCAGTGGGCAAAGCTGCATAGGGCAGGAGAGTTTCCCAGCTTATCGTTTCCCAACATCCTCTCCCTGTGGAGTCCTTCGGACCTCGCTTATTTCTCCCAGCAATCACATGTGACAACATGTATGCCGTACTGCCAACCGGGGAGGCTCACCTGAGCCTCGCTGTTCAGAGTTTTTGTCAGCGGTTGGCCACATACACAAGCCGAGCACCCGTGTGGCTAACTCTAGCATCCCGCTCGTCCAGAGGTCGCGCTGGTAATCACTTGGCCCAAGGTCCTCACGTTGTTGGCATAGGCTCTCTCTACCTGTCTGGCTCCCAGCTGAATGGACACTCCTATCAGGCACTACACTCCGAGGGCTTACAGTTTACCTCCCAAGAGCCAGGAGCAAGGAAGCAAACCTTTCTTTAGGCAAGACAACTTGTTTCCTACCCAGAGGATATGTAAATGAATGGGCGTGGCCAGATTGGACGCTGGGGCCAGGCCGCAGTTTGCAGAGCCCCAAGGTAACCCATAGCGTTGCATTATTAGAACTCCCTCTGCCACCACGGCTTGGTCTATGATACCACGTGGTCAGGAAAGCTCCTTGGCCTTAGAGCCTCTCTCCCATCTGAAGATCTAGGTCAAGACTTGAATTCATTCCTTAACAGAAATGCCTCTAAATTTCAAAGAGAGCCCTGTTGTTAATTCCCTCTGGCCTTTTCCTTAGGAACCCACACTAAAGTGTGTTCAATTTCCCTGAGGGTGGCAGATGGCGACAAGAAGACAGGGGACAGCAAATTCAAGCTCGCTTTGCTTGTACCTAACAGCTTTGCTGTCGCTGCTGACACAGGTTGGGAGGCGTAAAATAGAAGGAGTAGAGTTATGAAAGGGATATGACACTGTTTAATAAAAATTGCCAAAATTCTTGCTATAGAATCACCGTGAGGAAAAACTATTGCTATCGATTTTCCGGTGTGCTCCCTGGTGTTTCAGGAGACTGTTTTATAAAGTGTGTGTTGCCACACACACAGGCTGGTTTTGTTTGTTCTTTTCTGGGCCTTGAACAAAACTTATGACACAGAGAATCTTTTTGTGAAATTCAATATATAGTCAAGGCATTTCTGTTGAATGATGTCTGTGGTGGCGAGTGGGTGTGGGGATCTTTGTGTTAAAGGGGCCTGGAGAAGGGCGCCAGGCTGACTCAGTCAGTAGAACACGCCACTCTTGACCTCAGGGTTGTGAGTTCAAGCCCTACGCCGCGGGTAGCGTTTACTTAATAACAAAAAATAAACAACAGCCAAAAAAAAAAAAAAAACCAAACATTAAAGGAGACTGAAGAAATTGAGAAAGGTCTACAGGGAAGAATCAAAATTCCAGAAAGATCAGTTAAAAAAAACGACGACGACAACAAACCTCTATGTGTTGCAGGGTTTTTCTATCTTGATATTGTTGATGTCATTGTTGATTTGGACCAGGTAATTCTTTATTGTGGGGCCTGTCCCGTGCATGGTAAGATGCTTAGGTGTATCCCTCAATATTGACAGCAGCCCCTAGCACCACAGATGTCTCCAGAAATTACCAATTGCTGTGAGGTAGAATTGCCCCGGGGTGGAAAAGCACTGCTCTTTGGGACTTTTAGCATCTGAGTATAAATTATCTTGAAGAGAGATCATTTACTAGTTTTCAAGTACATGAAAAAAATGTGGTTCTTTTTTTCCTTTTCAAAGACAGCTGTTTTGCCTTGCAGTAAGCATGTATTGTGTATAGCACACCAATCTGATCATAAATGTTTAATCCCGTAAAGGATGGCTCACAAAGCTTGCTCATTCTACTTTCCCCAGGGACTTAAAATAATACACATATTGTGTATATTCTTATAGTGCCCTAACTCTGTATCAAACAGTGCTTCAATAAATGTGTGCTCTGTGTGAACTCATTTAGTCCTTATATCGATTCTGAAGCAGGTATTAGTATCATCCCCAGTTTATATAGATAAGGACATGAAGACACTTAGAAATCAAATAACTTGCCAGAAGCTGCACAGCTTACATGAAGTGAGCTGGGAGTAGAAACCACTGTTTCCAGAGCCCACATTCCTGACCACTACTGCATTCTCTTACCAGAAGGAGAGATTATGGGAGCCTGGGTGGCTCAGTCGGTTGAGCGTCTCTTCTTTGTTGTTTAAGATTTTATTTCTTTATTTGAGAGAGAGCGTGCCAGAGAGACAACACAAGCAGGGGGAGCAGCAGAGGCAGAGGGAGAAGCAGGCTCCCCACCGAACAGGGAGTCCAATGTGGGGCTTGATTCCGGGGCCCTGAGGTCGTGACCTGAGCCAAAATCGAGAGTCAGACTCGGGGCACCTGGGTGGCTCAGCTGGTTAGGCCTGCGCCTTCGGCTTAGGTCATGATCCCAGGGTCCTGGGATCAAGTCCAGTGTCAGGCTCCATGCTGAGTGTGGAGCCCGCTTAACATTCTGTCTCTTCCTCTGCTCCTCCCCTCGCCCCCTCTCCAGCTTGTGCACGCTCTCTCTCTCTCTTAATAAAAACAAAAGCAGAAACTAAAAACCAGAGGTGTAGACTAGGGATCAGCAAACGTTCTCTGTACAGGACCAGAGAGCAATATCTTAGGCTTCACAGAGCACACAGTCTCTGCTGCCGATGCAAAGGACAAGAGCAGCCATAGACAATACATAAACAGATGAGTGTGACTGTGTTTCAATAAAACTTTATTTACACAAACAGACGGTGGGCTGGATTTGGCACGCAGGGGGTATTTTGCCCACGCCCTAGGGTAGAGCACTTCCCGAGGTGGTTTCATTGCCGCCCCCATTTGGAAGAAAGGGGACCTGAACCAACTCCACTCCACCCTCTGTTGATCAGCTAAGTTCAGTGAGCCCCTCCTCCAGCTCGCCACCTTGTCGCCGCCCTGTTGCTGAACTCCATAGTGATTTGGGGTGGTGGGCGAGGTCAGGAAAAGGAGCACCAAGCTTCGGAATGAACCAAAGGTGTAAAATGTAGAGATCTGAAGCCTGTCTGTGCCACATCTTCAGTCCCGGTGAGCTCTGCAAGAGCGCCATGCTGATTTTGATGGCATCTTGTCCATGTTTCCTCTGTAAGGATGTCATCCTGACTCTTCAAGAGAAGCTTTCCATCAAAGGCATCGAACACTTCTCCCTCATGCTGGAGCAGAGGACGGAAGGGGCCGGAACCAAGCTGCTCTTGCTTCATGAACAGGAGACTCTAACTCAGGTGTGTGAAGTTACACCCCCAGGTGAGGGCAGAAATTACACCCGCCGGTGAGAGCAGAGGCTGCCCGGCCCCAGAATTCCCCTGTCCTCGAATCCTTTAAATGTACCCACTGCAGCCCCGGGTATCTCCACTAACGAAAGCTCTGGTGTTCATAATGGGTTTTACAGCTCAAGGTAACGTTTCCCTCCTTTGTCAGTTTTTCATAGACTGTCAGTCGGCGTCACATATAGAGCTGTCAAAGGCTCGGCAACCACTCACTGGGAATATGGCTCTGTAGGATCATAGTCTATGCTATGGGAAATGACTCGTTCACCTGTTTTGCTCATTGATCTCTTGAAACCGTTCAAAAGAAACAGCTTCTGAGATTACTTAAATGAAACCAACATCGTATTCGCTTGTCTTAAATTCTGGGTGCATACTCGCGACTGTTTGTGGAAGCTCGAAATCCCTGCCCCAGTGCCGCCACTGTAAATAAGTAATCCACCAGTGCGTCCCCGTTGCTGCTTACCAAAACGCCAGCCCCATCTGTTCTTGGCTGCTGGATTCAGTGTGGCACCCTGACTTCTCTTGTGCTTCGACACAAGCAGAGTGTTTGCTGCAAGTATAAGGGAACTTTAGGGAGGGAGGAGGACCTGCGGGGAGACCAGGAGGAGAAGCAAGGAGTCAAGGTGCCCTCAGATGGATGGAGTAGCAGGAAGTGTTGTCACACTAAAGCGCTTCCTGGTTGTTGCCTAATGAGAAGCTCGTGTCCCGCAAGTTTGCTCCCACAGTATCCCTAAATCTCCTGATTCGGTCCGACTCAGTGCAGGGAATTGTTACGAAGCTATCGTTTGTGTTCGTTTATAGCCCTCTACCTACACTGGCGCTACCTTTACCAGGTTTAAATCGACCTGTGGATACTTGAAATCACTTCTAATGTTGCTTCTTTTTTTAACCTGTGCCAAAACTCCCTCGGAAACAGATGACTTCTTTTGTACTTTGCTCTAGGGGAAGAAGCCCTGATAATCAGAATCCCCCATGTGAAAGGTCGTTGTTTGGCTCGGAGTTCCTCCAGACGCCGGACTTAAGACAAGGGTTTGGGGGCTTGTGGTTTATTGGGAGGTGATATCGGGACGCACTGAGAGAGGAAGAGGAAGGGAAATGGGAAAAACTGGGGCACGAGTAGAGAGCGTGGTAAAAAGCCAGTTTCTACTGTGGGCAGCTGGAGCTCAGTCCTACTGGGGAGCACTGCGAGCCAGTGGAGAACACGCCACAGAGGTATCCCCACCGAAGGGGTGGGGCGCGGGGGCATTTGTCCCTTGGTGGTGGTGGTGGGCTGCTCCCGAGGGCAGTTGCTCCCTGGCTGTGCCGGGTTGCCTGGTGTTGGCCGATGGTCACGGGTGTTTGCGGTGTATGGGCCGGCTCAGCTGCTATGAGTCTAACGAAACCTCCCACAACGTTCTGATATTAGTGTGTAGCCTTTCCCTCCGAACTTCTATCTACCACATAGCCATTGTGGGAAAACTGCTTGCTGATTTAGCGGGACAGAGAGTCTTTCAGAGTCTCTTTTGGTGCTAGGGACACACAATTTCTCGTTCTAGATTGATTGCCGATTATTGAATTTCCCTTAGAATGTTAGAAGGAAACAAAAAGCCCCTAACCCTGATTCTTCCCTTATCTTTCTAGAAGAGGCTTTGTTTCATGTTTAGCCAGAACAAAAAGCAGAGTGTTAAAACTTCAAGGATGCTCTCTAGAAAGAAAATTGGTTGATTTAAATATCCTGAGACAAACCAGCTTCATGCCTCTGAAATCACTGCATATGAAAAGCTTGATCACCAAAATATTTATAGGCATGGCAGAAAGGAAAAGTATAAGAAATGTGTCCAGTAACAAAAATCATTTAAAAACATTTAATTTTGGTGAAAACCCTCAAAAGAACTTTTAAAGAGCTCTGTATTTCTGGCAGCTTATAACTAAACTTTACATAGAAAATACTATTGTCTATTTATATACTACTGTAAGTTTCCAGGAAATTGTTTTCTTGTTTGTTTTAGGGACTGTTCTTTTTATGGACTGCATTTTCTAATGAGTCTAAAGGACTTTTTTTGCATTACATGAATTCTCAAAACTAGTGCAGCCTCCTGATGATGCAAGTAGACTCAAGATCGCTTGTGGAAAATTCAGGAAAGATAGATTCTAACCAGTCATGAAATGATACCCGACTTTCTAACCTCAGCCCAGACCTTCTGATGAAATACCCTATGATGTCACCATACAACGCCCCCAGCAGACCTGAGCAGCACTTCGGGTGTCTTAGGGTTCCCACATTTTCTTCTTCCTGGTTTGCTTGACCTTCAACTTGACCTTCAGGTGACGAGCAGCCCCCAGCGCATGGGCTGGTGAGTCCACTCAGCTCTATAATCCCACCCACAGCCAAAAAGCTGGGTCAGTGTTACTATGTCTCAGTATGCCTTAAGCCTTTAAAAGGAGTGTTTTCCCGTTGAAAGTCTTCAGCTCAACAAAGTTAGTGATGTCAACTGGAAGAATGCGTGCGCACACAACGTGGTGTTCAATAAAGCTATTGCTATTTTTATTTTGAATTTTCAATTGCCGTTCACGAACATTTTTATTTTGCCAGATTTGTCCTCTGTAACGAAGGAGTTACAAGGCCATGAAGCTACGTACAGATACGTAGAAAAGCACACACGAGTACACGAAACTACAAGTAAAACAACTGTTGGTTCGTGGTGCATGGTTCAGGTGCATCGTGTTGACCTCTTTAAGGGAAATCGAAGAGCTTTTACCTTCTTCATTGGAGTCCAATGTCTTGTATTCGTTCGGCTGTTTATGAAGCACCTACTATTACATTGGCTGATTTCCTTCAGTTGCAAAAGGAATTAAGAAACTTAACACCTAGTAGTTGGTACACACTGTGCTGGAAAAGAAGAAAACAAAACAATCCATAGTCCTTAGCCCTAAAGAATCTGCGGTGTGTTCTAAGCTCCCTTGAACAACTTGAACAGTGTCCTGTTACTGAAAGTTTGGGGTAGTTTGGAAACTGGTGGACTCCAGATTTAGTGCTCGGGCCAAAACTTCTGTCTTCTGACTTTCCAATGCGTTGTTATCCAAGGTTGACACGGTCCTGCCTTCCCTGCTGCAGTCAGTCTGGAGTCCCATTTAGAAAAAGCCCACAGCCGTGTCCTACAATAATCCCAGTCTCCGTGCTCTCCTTCCGGATCCCCTTTCCGCCCCCCCCCCCCCGCCCCCACCCTAGTTTTGGTGTGCTATCACTTCCAGCACCAGCATCTTTGGATCGGACTGTCCCTAGACCTCGGTCGCCCATGCTATCCACACCTGGAAATTCACATCCCCCCGGGACAGCCTGAAACCAATGGCTGATTTGTGGTCCTTTGGCTCAAGTCCCGGTGGCTCTGTGGTATAGGTGATCCTCCTGAGTCCCTGTGGGTCAGGCTGTAGCTACCCACAGCTGCACACTCGGCCCCATAGGCTCCTCTCTGCCCCACCTGCTCCCCCCACTCCCTTACCGGCCTCTCCCGGGAGCAGTTCCTTAGTAGGTCCCTCATCTCGGGGTCGGCTCCGGGGGAGCACAACCTAGGACATGTACAGTTTTCAGGGAGTGAGGATCTAGGACACATCGTAAAAGAACTTCGACCACTTCTTTCCTTGGTGTTGAAACAAAGTTGCCTTTGCTTCCGTGTCCCTCCGCCAGTGCTGAAGGATTCTTGTGTTTGGTCTGATCTTCTAGGTGACACAGCGGCCCAGCTCCCATAAGATGAGGTGTCTTTTCCGAATTAGCTTTGTCCCAAAGGATCCAATTGACCTTTTAAGGAGAGATCCAGTTGCTTTCGAGTATCTCTATGTTCAGGTATGTGAGAATTTGAGCACGTTTTATATTAATATTGGGGGATAAATTAAATGTGGGGTTTTGCCCCTAAATTCTGTCATTCGGTATCTTCTTTCTCTTTGTCCTCCACCCCAAGCTCTGTGCATTGTGAAATGATTCCATGGTACTTTTTTAAATGTTCCCTTTTGATTTTGAAATCATTTCATACTTAAGAGAAAGTTGCAAGAGTAATAAAAGAACTCTTTGATAATCTTCACCCAGGTTCACCAGTTGTTCACATTTCACCATATTTACTTTATCTTTAGGGAGAGCACATGTTCCCCCGTGTGCGCCGGCACGCACGAACACACGTTATTCTTCTAAACCACATGAATGTCATTTACCAAATCCTGCTCATTTACCCCTAACTACGTCAGTGTGTATTGCCTAGTAACAAGGACCTTTTCTTATATAATCATGGCACAATTAACAAAATAAGAAAATTTGACACTGATACATTTCCATCCTGGTGCACAATCTATATCCAGATTTTGCCTACTGTCCCCAAAACAGCCTTTTTCTTCTAGAAATCCATTTTCTTCTAGAACAGGATGCCATTTTGCATCTAGTTGTCATGTACTTCAGTCTCCTTAAGTCCAGAATATTCCTCAGTCTCTCTTCGACTTCCAACATCTTGACAGTTTTGAGGAGTACCAGTCAGTTATTTTGTAGAAATCTCTCAATTTGGATCTCTCTGATGTTTTCTCCTGATTAGGTTGAGGTTATGTCATTTGGGCAGAAGAGTGATATGCGTGACATCGTGTCCTCCTTAGTGCACCACATCAGGGAGCATATGATGTCCGTTTGTCCCCTTAAGGACGAGGTTAACTTTGACTCTTGGTTATGGAGATGTTCTCCAAATTTATCCATTCAGACTTACTAGGGTTTTTTGTAATTAAAAAGTAATTTGCAGAGAGGCACTTGCAACTCTCTTAATACCCTTTCACTCACCGGTTTTAGTATTTGCTGATGGTTCTTGCCCAAATCCATTATTACTGCAATGGTTCAAAATGATGATTTTTCTAATTCTATTATTTCTTCTTCATTTATTAATTGGCATACTACTATAAAAAAGATTTCCTTTCCCTTCTCCTTTATTTACTCATTTATTCATTTATTTGGTGCTTTGATTGTTCTGAAATGTGATAGTCCTTATAATGGAATAATTAATTTCAAGGCAATAAGACTAAGAAAATAGTACCTTTTGCAGACTGACTATCTCCGATTCTGGGTTACAATTCTCAAAAAACGAGGCTTCAAGAGATGAGAATCTTTGCTAGTTTGCCCAGAGGGAATTTATTCATTTGACATTTAGGAGATGTTCCTGTATTTTTCCGTAACTGCTTCTCATTACTTTCACTTAAATTCCCAGTATAATCACATTAAACAGTAAGAACCTGTTTACCTGAAGTTTAAGCATCTCACATTAGATCTACTCAAAGAGATTGTAAACCTAAATGTAACCTCCCTTGATAAAAAAAAAAAAAAAAAAAAAAAAAAAAAAAAAAGGAGAAAATGCCAAAGCAAGGCGAAACCCCAAAGATGTGCTCCCTTTGGCTGGCATACCTGTATAAGGCAAGGATTTCTGGAGCCGTAAGAAATAAAAAGCAAAGAAGTTGGAAAAAGGGGAAAAAAGAAACCTTTGTTAATTCTAGGTAGTTGATACACTGGTTTCTGTTTTCCTATTCTCAGTATTCTCTTGTATATTTCAAAACTTTTGTGGTCTTTAAAAAGTTGAGTGGAAAAAGAAAACAGGTAGAAGATGGGAGAGACATAGATAAGATAAATGCCAGAGGTTAGGAATGGTGACACAAATTAAAGTGGCAGTAAGCCCTAGAGAACAGAAATTAAGTTGAAGGAGGAAACAAGCCGGATATGTACTAGAACATTCCAGCAGATGGGGCACTAAGGGCAAGGCCCACTTGAACATTCCCCAGCTTGGTGGCCTTTGGAAGAGACTGTGGTACTTCCAGCTCAGGAGGATGATTAATGTTCATGAAGATAACCCTGAGTCATTTGGAAAAGACAAGTCCTATTCAGCATACCCTGTTCATCAAGTAAGAAAATGTACAGCACACCTTACACCGTTTTCTACCCAGAACAGTGAACTGTCATGACCTGGGTTTTTTAAATGTTCAACTTTGGTCACCTGGACCCCTCAACGATATGCCCTATTCCCTGGCAGGCCGAATAACCCAGACGTGACTGCCTCGTCCCGCTAATCGTGCTAAGACCCCTGGGCTTTGTCGTAGCAGCTCAGAGGATGTGCTAGGTTTTTTAGCTTGTTAGTTACAAGGAGATAGTTACAGGTGCCAGTCAGCACATTGGATGCCCTCACTTGTCATTCTCTACAATTACGTACTTCCTCCCATTCTCAAGATGATGTTTCCAAACCATTTTACTCTACTTCTGCTTTAAACATCCCGTTTAAAAATGCCTGTTCCATTTACAAAAGAGGAATGGGGTTGTGTTTCCCCTGCGGAGGGCCGACCTCTTAAGTAGACCAGGAGCGCTGCTAAGCACGGTTCTGTTCAAGGTGTGTCTACTCAAATCTGACACAGTGCGTGGAGATCTTCCTTATTCAAAAGATGCACTTTTTATACCTGTGCGACCGTGCTGAGAAGTGGAAAACCTGCCCGGTGATCTTGCCCAGGGACTCGAAAAACGCGGATGCCGTTTCTGCTTTCCCGCCTTGGCTGTCGCATGGCTGGTGGACTAGCCAGTCGCCCCCTCAAGGAGTAGCCAATGGAGGGAGGGAAGGAGGTGGGAAGCCACGTGTGGTGGACCAAAATTAAGCTACCATCATCTCCTATGTCCTCCACTGAGAATAGGAAATGAGAATTTCTTGGCTTCAGACTCTGTGTCACGGAATGTGAGGAATGTCTGAAATAACTTATCTAACAGAAGTCAGCGGATCTGCAAAGGGTGCCGGGTGCCCATGTCAATTCTAACACACTGAAAAGATTCAGTAAAATTAGCCTGGAGAACCAAAGAGTACGCAGAAGTGATATAGATCATATTACAAAGACCAAACTCCACTCAGCTTTGTGGGTTCCTGTTGACGACAATAGCCATTGACTCTAGATGAATCATGATGATGAAAACAGAAGGGCTATCTGTTAACCTCCCACTGGCTAATGGGCCATGAAGTATTTTCCAGATTTTAGCATATATAGTAACAGAAAACCCTAACCATTCAGACTGCTGTAATTCATAATTACCTGTCTGCTATCTAGGAAGAAAAAGATTGTTACAGTGATTCGTAAACAGGACAACACCTTAGAGGCTCTAAAATGTTATAAAACACTTGCGCAATGTTGGTTTCCTGTTTAATATCTAACGTGTCCATTGTAAATGAACTTTTTGAGGCCTAAAGTGGAGTCTGTGAGGACCTCTGTTCAGCAAAACCACGACCACCATTTGCTTGTGTTAACTGTGTTTTAAGTCATGTAGTTATGAGTAAGAAAAGCATGATCTGTCCCACACAATTATATGTCAGACTTCGCACTAATTCGCCAGGATCAGTCTAAACTAATTATATAATGTAATGAAGTGACTAATCACCTTGACAAAAACTCACCTAGAAGTCTGGTTAAACACAGGGTAAGAAAACAGACTTGAGAGATGAAATGCTGTGTTCGAGGGCATTCGATTAGTAGCTGACAGAGCCTAGGATCAAAGCTTTTTGTCTCTAAATCCTGTGTTAAAATCCCGTTTCACATGTGACCTGCGCTAACGGTCCTAGAGGAAAGCCATTTATTAAAATGATTTACCAACAAGCATCAGTGGCTTGTGACGGCCTGGCACTGTGCCCAGTGGCTTCCTCACCGTCCCCCTTCACAAGACCGTAAGGTGACCCTCCATCCCATGGTGCCCCTTGATGGACACCCCTAGGCACGGGGAAGTAACTGAGAAACCCAAAACTAAACCAAAACGGGGGCCTGGAATGGCACTCAGAGGCTGCCTTCACTCAGACCGCCCTGTGTCCCGCCCCCCTGTCAGGCCTGCTTCCAGCAAGGTGTGCTTGCCGTCCTGACAGGTGTCAGATATGGGAGAAACTAAGGTAAGAAGGAGAAAGGGACTTCCCTCTTAGGGGTGAAGGGATAAGCCAAGCGGCACGAGCCTGGACCGTGGGGACAGAGCACGCGCTGTACGGCCCCGCTAGGGCACGGGTAAGTATTTGAAGGGTAAATACTGTGCGCAGAAACCATACAGCGGTACGTGTTCCCACTGAGCCAAGTCGATACAGGAAGGGGTCACCAATGTGCTTCTCTTGGAAAAGAGCCAAACAGATCCTGAGACAGTTTTGCATTTGAAATCTCGCAACAGGGCAAACAAGGAAGAAGAAAACTAAGTATCATATTTTCTAGTCCAAAAGCCTGGTTTTCCAGTACAGAAATGCGCACGCACACATCTGCAGAACATACGGAAGCAGGGCCGCGCTTCCCGGCGATGCGTAGCTCCGTGCTCTGCTCCGAACGAGTGAGCACGCCACTGTGGTCACATAGGACTTGGCACGTTTCTCAGCCACTCTGCAATTTGACGTTCATCACCCTGTGATATAGGCGTCTCCCTCTTACAGATGAGCAAACTGAGGCCCAGGGGTATGGGAGGACTCCCTCAGAATCCCGGCAGGGGCAGTCATCACTGGAACGAACCGAGGATTTCAATAGCAACCCTTTACTGAGCGCGCCAGTGCACTGTGACGACGTGTAGCTCCTTCAGTCTTCTCACCTCCCCCAGGGAGGTCGCTAACACGAATCCCCATTGCACGGATGAGTAAACGGAGGCTGCGAGAGTGAAGGGGTGGAAGTTACACGTGCAGGGGAAGCACTGGCAAAGCCAGGATTCCGAAGCAGGGGGGTGGGAGTCCAGAGCTGCTGCTGTCCATGGCCTTGCTAACTCCGCCTCCCCAAAGCAGCTCTAGGTGGCGAAGAGGAAGTTAAAGACGTTGGTGATAACAGCTGTGTATGCCCACAAATGCTTAAAATGTACCTGGTAGAGTCCTAAGGGCTTTACATTGTTCACTCATTTAATCCTCACCATAACCCTGTGAATGGGGAGCAATACTGTCCCCAATTTACAAAAGAGGAAACTGAGGCACAGAGCAATTAAGGAGCTTGCCCAAGTCCCCACACCTCTGAAGTGGAGGAATAAGATTCGAACCCAGGACTCCAACCCTAGCAGAAGCCACATGGTGCTGTCTGTGCTTTGCGTGTTCCATTGCGGCACCTGTGTTTGGAGATCAACCTAAATTCCTAATTCTTACAAAAAGCTAAATATTTAAATAGCTCACTTGTCGATGAGTGTTCTGTTTTGTGTGGTCTGTGTGTGTGCATGCAGTCAAATTCCGACTGGGTTCCAAGCAGTCTGGTGGAAATGTTTTCCCATTTGGCCTCCTTGCCTTTGAAGCGAGGGTGGAACCTTGGGGGAAGCGCAGGTCACCTGTCCCCGAGGCAGCGCGCTGCGGCCCATTCTTTGACACGTGGCGCCCTCTGCTGGTCTCTTTTGCAGAGTTGTAACGACGTCGTCCAGGAGCGGTTTGGGCCGGAGCTGAAATATGACATAGCCCTGCGGCTGGCGGCTTTGCAAATGTACATCGCAACCGTTACCACCAAGCAAACACAGAAAATCTCCCTCAAATACATCGAGTAAGTGTTGAGCCTCAGAGCTGTTTCAGGCACAAAGATGCTGCCTCCGTAACGCCCAAGTGTATTTTTTACGTATGTCTCTATTTCCAAAATTGATCTTGTTTGTGGCAGGGCATTTGTTCAACATGGGCAAAATCTATGAACATCGTGTTCGCTCTGGGTGGAAGAGATCCACTTCTTACATAATCCACCTTTAGCGAATTGTGGTTAAAAAAGGAGGATCAGATTTCAAATGAAGCCTACGTTTTAAAAGTCCTAAACGGCATTCATTCTAAGCCAAGCTTTGGTCTCAGTGCTTTTCAGACATAAAGGTCTTTAATTCTCACGACGTCCCTAGGAGAGCAGTAGCATGTTAGCTGTGTTTTACAGGTGAGCCAACCCGGGCACGGTCTGACAAAGTACTTTGCCCAAGTCAC
Source organism: Ursus americanus (assembly GCF_024610735.1). Lineage (NCBI taxonomy): Eukaryota > Metazoa > Chordata > Mammalia > Carnivora > Ursidae > Ursus > Ursus americanus. Next base: position 113,539,159 of record NC_142164.1, on the reverse strand, counting down.
GCGGCTACTAGCTCGAGGGCTCAGGACTCGAACGCAGGCGGTGGGGCTCCACACTGCTACGGTTTGCGTGATCAGTGGAGGCACCTGTGTTTAGAAGGTGGCCCGCATCCCCTGAGATGACTTCGGATGGCTAAAAGGCGGTATAAATGGAACGATCTCGGTCACAACCGGGAAGGATGGTGTTTGTAGTAAAAAGCTGTAACAGTGGGGAAGGGTGCCACGCCATCAAACTTGGCTTCGGGATTTGAATATTGTTTGGAAAACGTGACTGCCTTCTCTCGCTCCGCATCGGGTAGAGTACTGCCTCTTTGGCCAAAGTCTATGGCAGGACTGAAGCCACATCTCCACGTAACACTAAAAGCCTTAGAGCCCTCTCCATCTGCACAAGTGACGTGCCAGCTCATTGAAATCCCGCCTTCCAAAGAAGCTTCCCGTGGGCTGCCTAGAAAGCCTTTGGAAACCCCCGCATGCCAGGTTGAGCCACCAGGGAGCGAAATGGCTTCTTCTCAGCGGAGTTCGTGAGCCTGTGTAGGGAGGATGAGAGCCCCAGGTTGCTGGGCTCCCCGGCCACTGTTCTCACAGCTCTCGGTTCGCACATCTGCACTGAGGGACACATCCTCAGGCGCAGTTTGAGAACCTCAGGCCTTCCCTTCTCAGCCCACTCTGTTTCACAGATGGCTTACCTCTCTCTTGCCACACAGGCTGTGAGTGTCACCTGAGAGAGACGCGGCTCACGGAGAGGTCTTACGCTCAGTGGGACACATTTGCTCCCTCATCCGTTCCCCTTTCATATGTGTTCCTGGGCATGGGTGATACTGGCCTCCATGTGAAAGGTGGCCCAAACAACCCGAGATGGTTTTCAGAGCATTAAAATGCATTTCTATTCCTACTATCTGTCCCCACATTTTACCAGTTGGAATATGGTACAGTTAGAAACCTGCCAGAGGTAACTGGCTTGAGTAAGAATCTTAGAGTCTAGGATAATGTTCTCATTAATTAATTCACTCACCCAACACCTGTTCACTGAGCATTTTATGTGGTATTCACGCTAGGCCAGGGGAAAGTACAAATAAGCATAAATTATAATCCTGAGCATAAAGGACTTGTGATCCGATTATAAAGATATGAGGGACGCCTGGGGGGCTCAGTCGGTTGAAGGTCAGACTTCAGCTCAGGTTGTGATCTCGGGATCCTGCTTTGGGCTCCCTGCCCAGTGGGGAGCCTGCTTCTTCCTCTCCCTCTGCTCCTCCCCCTGCTTGTGTGTGCACAAGGGCGCTCTCTCTCAAATCTTTAAAAAAAAAAAAGATACGAAAAGTTATGATTTAAAATACTGATACAAGTAGAATTACCAGGCACCCCCATAAGGAGTGCCCGATGATGGGGAGACATATGTGCAAGTGGAGGAGGAGGACATGGTGATCGTGAAAAACCCCATCTTAACTAGCAATGGCATGGATGGTCAAGTGGGGAAGGCCATCCCTACCCTTCTTTGGAGGAGATCTGGCGTAGGGGAAATAACCAAACCTTGAAGGTCTTTACAGTATTTAGGAGACACTGGTTGGGCGCCTGAGCAATCGGAATAGAGTTCATAGAGTTCAAACTACGGAGCATCGCTGGGGAAATGGGCCCCCCACAAACCTGTATCAACCCAGTCCTATCTGTCTGTTTTTCTTGTATATGCACACCTATTGGTGACGTTTCCACTTCCCCATCATTGGCACACATACTTAAGTGTCATGAACCCGACCATGACTCCACACCAGCAGCACTCCTCTCTCTCTCTCTCTGTCTCTCACACACACACACACACACACACACACACACACACACACACAGCAAGAAATGTTGCTTGAAGGACCTCGACAGACATCATCTAGCCCACGGAGAAGAGAAGTGTGTATTTCTAGTGAAGCAGCTATTGGGGAGGAGGAAGGGAAGGGAAGAATGGCTTGAGGGCATGCATGGAGGAGTTGCATAGGCCCTTCTAAGTGAAGAGAGAAAGACCCTGTGGGCTGACAGGGAGTAGTAACAATGGCAGTAAACAAAGGAACTGGGAGAAAGTGTGTTGGAAATACAGACTCAGACACCTGAATGAATTCAATGAGACTCCAAGGTGGGTTGCGTAAATTGTCTCTTCAATCTCTATTGGTCCCAAAGGCATTCTCCCTGGAGAGGGAAGAATATGTTTCCTCTAAAATGCAAACAGATGTATTACTGATCAGATCGTATGTTTCCTGAGTGTAAATTCAAAGTTGCTTCCCTAATTGGGGACCTACCTCCATTTCCTGACTTCCTCGGAGTTCGTTTGTTCCAACAAACATCAGAGCGCCATTTTGTCTTAGATAACTAATCATCACAAGAATGTGAAATTAAAGATATGCTCTTTATTGCAGAAAAGAATGGGGATTAGAGACTTTTCTTCCCTCTGCTGTGCTGCAAAGCATGAAAGAGAAGAACATAAAGAAAGCACTTTCACACCTTGTCAAAGCAAATCAAAACTTGGTACCACCGGGTAAAAAGGTATCACATTTGCATCTTAATAGAAAATGGATTTTAAAGAGAAAGGCTTGCGTGCATTTTTAAAAATGTTTAAAATTAGCCCGTGAATAAAATACTTAACACCATATTTTCAGAGGCAGTAACTGTATAACCCCAACTCCCCCCTTTCTTTCCACTATTAACCTGTTTCTAAGGCTAATGGAAAGTATGTGTACTTATGGGAACTTACTTATTTCTTGTAAGCTATGGACTTATGATACGGAGTGTGTGTGTTCACGTGTGTGTGATTAGAGACCAGAATTGGCAAGATAATTGTGCATTTCCATCGTGCTCTTGCTTACTACTCAGACGGTCTTAAATGCACAGCAGCCTGCAAGGGTCCTCACAGACCAGATATCGCATTATTTAAACCAGGGTTTCTACCTCCCCATGTTGACATTTGGAATCATTCTTTGCTGGGGAGGGGGTGGCTGTCTTGTGCATTGCGTGGTATGTGGCAGCATCCCTGGTGTCCACCTACAAGATGCCTTTGATCGGGACATAGAAAAATGTCTTCAGGCACAGCCAAATGTGCCCTGGGGAACAAAATCACCCCTGGTTGACAACCACTGAATTAAATCTTACTTTCGAAGGGAAGATAAAATTATTTCTACCGTTCACCATCGTTAGTGTTAAAAATCTCCCTTATTTTTTATCAGAAGAAACAGAAAGGACATTTTAAAATAGATTGTGGGTCAGAATAGAGAGTTATGTTTACAGGTAATAAAAAGCAAAGGGCTTCAAGAACCAGAAAGGCGCCTAAAAATACAGGACCTATAAAGTCGGAAGCAGTGTAACAACCTGAGAACGCTTAACAATTGATGTTGGCCGTAGAAACTTGGGCGGTTCTAATACAAATCACTGTTTATGTGAGCAATGCTTTGGTCTTGGTATTGGGTTATAAGTCATTTTTACTGGCTAAAACATCCTTATTGCTATTCCCTCCTCACTCCATGGCTTTTTAAAATGTAAAATCAGGCTTGACACCTCCGGCCCCTGGTGCCTTACTTCCTCATTTCGGTAAGCATTCGGCTCACAGAAATCTAGGAGGACGTCAGGGATCAAGATTTTGTAGGGGCGCCTGGCTGGCTCAGTGGGTAGGGCGTGAGGCTCTTGATCTCGTGGTCATGATTTCGAGCCCCATGTTGGGTGTCAAGATGACTTAAATAAGTAAACTCTAAAAAAAAGAAATAGATTTTTTTTTTTTTAATCTCGGTTCTGATTTGCCCGAAGCTAATTTCTTTCAGCTGGCTCGATATGATTTTTATTCAAGCATGGGCCACTGGTTTTGTAATAATTTGGTTAACTGCCCTAGGATCTATCTATCACTGTTTTTCTATAAAGGTCAGTTTTTCTAGCCAAGAGTGAGGGGTTTGCTTTCAAATCAATTTGCAAAGTGCTTTGGGTTTCCGAAAGAAGTAGGATGGCTTAAACAGAACTAACAGTGCCATAAAGGGCAGTGTATTTAGGGATGGTTAACAATCGAGTACTCCTTTTACGACGTGGGAATCTCCATTTTTAAGTCTTTAAAAGATAAATTTTATCTGGGTAAAATTCTATTTTTTATATCCTTCATGAAACTCAATAGATGCTTGAGTTGGACTAATCAAACAGGCACTTCTGACAAGTTCAAACATTTCCCCAATGATTGGAGCACAGAAAGTTCATTTTCCCTGAAAACTTGCAAAGGCCAGAAGAAACTTGAGATGAGTGTGGAGAGCCTCTTTCACGGGCTGTATATAGATGGCAGGTGTGTGTTCAAAAACAACTCCCACAAACTTTCTGTACAGGTGTGTCTCCTGTACGCACCCCTCTTCGTCCCTACCTGCGATTGGAAAGCACCACTCGACTCTTGGAGTCTCTAATGAGCAGACATTTCAGGGGAATAGCTTACCATCTTGCTCTCGTTTGTTGAGTGCCCTGGAGCGGCATATCCATGTTTATGGACACCCCCCTATGCGTTTCCCCCCCAGATAAAAAGGTTTTAATCTAGTTGCCTTGTTGCAGCCCTTTATCATGAAACCAAATACATAGCAATTTACTTTGAGTCTTCCCGAAGACTCCTTGTCACACCCCATCTGTTGGCAGTGAGAGCACCCCGGTTCGCCCTGGTGTTTAGCTGGTTTCCAGCAGAGACCAAACCGCACCCACTGGAATTAACACCTGAGGTTTCTTTTCTCTCCTCAGCTCTCTGCACTGCAAGCCAAGGTCCATTATCTCAAGTTCCTCAGTGACCTTCGACTGTATGGGGGTCGTGTGTTCAAGGCGACATTAGTGGTAATTGCTTTTTCTTGCTTTCTCTTGGGAGCCGTGGAAGCCTTGCAAAATGTCACTGCCATAGGGCTGTCTTGAATGAGCTGCCTTTGACAAAAGCAAATCAGTTGTGAATCTTTTCCAGCCTTCATTTCTAATCGACTGCACCACAGTCTGGAAATATCAGAAGAAATGTTAAACTAGATAACACCACTGCAGAATGTGCTAGAAAAAGAAATACGAAGGACCCAGAGAATTGATGCACTCTAACAATGGCCTTCTTTTAAATCATCGGGCCAGAAGTTGCTTTCATGCTAAAAAAGAAAAAAAAAATCTCATTTATTAAAGTGTCTCATGATTATGAATATATGTGCTATGATAACATTGACTTTCTACATTATTCATGATTTATCAGAGCCTCGATGCAATCGTAATGTCTGGTTCTTCTAATTGGATGATTTAGTACAATATAATCGAGAAACACTTGCTAAAGAAAACGTAATCTTCTAAGAACAGACTCTCAGGCTCGACTCTGCGTGGCGTTTTAGAGGTCTAGGATTTTTAGGCTTTGTCCACATCTCTCAGCAGGCGGAAAAGCGCTCGGAAGTGACTCTCCTGGTTGGGCCCCGATACGGCATAAGCCACGTCATAAACACCAAAACCAATCTGGTGGCTCTCTTGGCCGACTTCAGCCATGTCAACAGAATCGAGATGTTCACCGAGGAGGACAGCTTGGTGCGGGTGGAGCTGCACGTGCTGGATGTGAAGGTAAATCTTTCAGCTGTTGACACGGCGCCTTGATCTGAGTAGCTCATTTGTGACAACACCGCTGCTATTTACAAAGCAGTCGACATTGCACTGTGTGCAGGGGATCAGAAATGTGATGAGGTACAGAGAAAAATCCACCCAACTCCGACCCGAGGGACATGTATGTCTCATCTACACATGAGAAAGCAAACGAGTTCGTTTCTAAGGTCCCTTGTAGCTCCCGAGTGCATGAATCATAGAGAGTGGGAAGGTTTTTCCCTGGTAGCCTTCTAGAATATTCCTGTCCCAAGAGTCAGGGAGATTTTTTCCAACTTTGTTTAGAACTCCCATTGGGCCCATATGTGTTTATTCTTTGGGAAAAGCTGAGCATTTCAGTCAGTCTTTTTGTGCTATAGCCATTAGTACTGACTGAATGGCTGGCCCCTATGAATGTCACGGCCATTCCATTTAAAACAACAATCTGACATTGTCCACAAAGGGCAGAACTCGACTCCCGCAACAGATGTTGACGGGAAATAATCCAGGTCCCCTGTACCTACCTTCTTGTCCCAGTAGTGGATGAGTCATTGGATTTGGGCCATGTTAACACATCTGTGTTTCCATGGAGAAAAGGAAACCGTGTCAACCAGGAGGAGTGCTCTGAGAACAGGTGAGGGTTCTGTCTACACAAAATTGAAAAGCCTCTCTGTGCTCTGCGGGGGGAAGAAGTGACCATGAAAGGGAGAGTATGGAGCTCAGACATGGCGGCCGTGGCTGGTGGCATCTCATGGGCTGAATTCAGGGGCTCCAGTTGACTTCCTGGCAATGAAAGTGCAAGAATAGACTTGGGATGCCTGGCCCACTCCATGAGCAAAGATGCTAAGAACAATGGCCCCCTCGTAGAAAGAGTAGGGAAAAGAGCGAATTGGGTGCAGTCCTCACACACCTGATAACAGGGTAATCCGACCCAACAGAAGTAGGTGGCAAGACCCTACTGGTGGTCTCCTGCTTATATGAAAGAATTGTGGGTTGCCTTGAGGGGAGACCTCAATTGAAATGGAAAGAAAAGGCAGGTTATCAAGTAGTATGGGGGCTTTTGGTGGGATGTTAGATTCCACTAGCCAGGGCCATCAAACGTGGCCAGGGTCCTATACCTGGAAGTGAAAGCAAGAGCTGGTCACCTCGACGTTTCTGTGCCTCTCTGGGTGTCTGCTTTTGTGTTGCTCCCTTATTCCTGTCAAGTTCATTCTCTCTCTCTCCTCTTTATCTCTCTCTCAACAAGAACGCACCAGCCAGTGCACCCTTCCTAATTCAAGGAGAATAATTGCTTCAACTAACCACTTCTTCTCAAATGACCAAGGCTCGTCTCCAATCATATGATAGCCTCACTGTTTACAGAAAGTTTTAGCAAGGCCTTTTCTCAACTCCCATCTCTGTTTTGCTCTCCTATGATTTTACACTTTCTTCTACAAGCATCCTTTTCCTGGATCTTTTTGACACTTTTCATTCAGTCTTAGACATAATTTCCACTTGAATTTTTACTTCTTTTCAACACTAATTTTCACCATGAACCCAAACTTAATCTTCTTGTGATTTTTCAGATCGCAGGTTCACATTTGGTAACTGACTCCTTAACTGTCACTTTTTTTAAATGTTAACTATTTGGAAACAAAATCAATGTTTTTTTCTCCCTTTCCAATATTACTTGGGAAGATTCAAAATGTCTACGCTTTCAAGATGGTGTCACCCAAATGTTTTTCAGTAAGGCTCTCGGTGTTATTTCCAACCTTCTGTGTTTCTCCAGTGAAATGGTTACTCAGTAACTTTCTTTGTTATATTTCATAAGCGCCAGTGCAACTGCTGTCACCTGAGGGAGCTTATTAAGGAGGGATGGCTTTAACCAATATATTCTCTTTTACGTAGCCCATCACACTCCTGATGGAATCATCAGATGCCATGAACCTGGCCTGCTTAACTGCTGGCTACTACCGGCTACTTGTGGATTCCAGGAGGTCAATATTTAACATGGCCAACAAGAAAAATACAGGGACCCAGGAAACAGGTATTCTCTTCCTAAACTCATGAAGCACTAACCCCCCTCCCCCACCCCACCTGACAACAATAAGGACATTTCTTGAAAAGTTCAAATTGTGCTCATACGAAAATCTAATGTCCAAATTTAATACAAAAGCCTTCAAATAATTCTAATATGGTCTAATTTTTTTAATGAAAATGTTGATTTTTTTTCCATCCTATTTTAGTCGTCATTTGGAAACGCTGGGGAATGTGTTTCAAAGGGAGTGAGTTTCCTATTGTGAAGGTAGTAAGCATCAGTCTTTACGACTGAGTTTTTATTGCCTCGCTCTTCCAGAGGTCAGGATGTGGAGAACTAATGATGGAATGCGCAGTAGGACTTGTGAACCCCTCCCCCCCCTTAGGGCTTTTCCCTCCTCAAGGGGCCCTGGGCCTAGATGTCTGGGCACTTCCTCCTACATCAGACTTACATCCAGGTTTCTGGGAGCTCTGAGACCCACTGGAGGACTTGGGGATCAGCCAGCACGTGGACTTGGGCCTCTAGAAGGAACCCGAGCAGCCATCTTAGCTGTGTAGCAGAAACATGGAGATGGCAAAGACATCAAACAAGTTCACCCACTTGACAGGACTGAGCTCACAGGCGAGGACAAGGAGGGCTGCGGCGTTAACAGCTTCTCTGAGAGTGGATGGTTTTCGTTTGCTTTAGAATTTTTTTCCTTTAGTGTTTGACTCTTTTCCTCCATCTACAGTGGACACTCAATAAATGTGACTGATGGACAGACACTAGCCCTCAAGCCACAGCTGCCGACCCACGAAAAAAATTATAATCAGGGGTTCTGTAATCAGAGTTTCTCTTAAAAGAAAGGGAAAATCTGAAGAACAAATTCCATTGTCCCCATTTCTGAAAGAGAGAGGAGGGAAGGAAAAATCCTCTCACTTTCAGACTTAGCAGAAAACATAAATCATTATTCCCTAAATATCTTGTCACTTGTAGGTACGCACAACCCAACACACTTGCACGAAGTTTATGACGGCGGCTGGGCAGGGGGGAGCCGTTGGTCAGAGGAACAAGGGAAGCCTGAGAGAAAACGAGGGAGGTGGACGAGGCATGCCAGAAGGCAACTTGGAATGACGACTAGACGTGATCCAGCCCCACCTGGAAGGGTCTTGTTTTAATCTCTCTAAGTTTGGGTTTTCTCATTTGTAAAATTGGGATCGAGAAGCTAGCTGGCAAGGGAAGGGCTTGGAAGGAACTTGTGTACAACACCTAAAAGGATGCCAGGGACTTCTGTCAACAAGGGGCAGGGAAGCAGGAAGGGGAGAACTTGAGGACGAAAGTGACAGAAACGGAGAAAGGAAAAGAAGACAGACAGAAGGCAAGGAAAGACCCTGAGACACGCAAATGACCAAAAATAAACAGGGGAGGAACAAGAAGGCGGTGGTGAGGGTGCGCTGGCTCTGGCAGTGAACATTTGTGGGATCACATGTTTTCGAGCTAGGAGATTTCGAGCAACTTCGCCCCAGCCTGGGAAATTCCTAAGATCAGTTCTGTGATGTAGCACAGCCCTTTCGCATTGGAAAACTGGTTTTTGGCTTTTAATTTTCAAATCTTGAAGTAGATCTTGAAAATAAAACCTTTTTTCCCCATAGGCTGTGGAGATCGTACATGAAGACGACAAAACCTTCCATTTCAAAAACAGTCACAATAATAAGGGCCTCCATTCTGTCCATTTGACAGTGACCCACAGTGTACTGTTTGGTCAGATTTCAAGGGGGGGAAACTATTATCACCATTGGGAAAGAATGAAACTTCAGGCTTTCAGTAATTTCTCCCAGTTCTGCACTGAGAATGAGGGTGAGGGCATGTGCTCCGGGTACCTCTCTCTTGCTGGGGGTGTGGGGAATGTGCGTGTGAGCAGTGGGGGCCGAGGGAGAGAGCCAGCATGCTCCAAGGAGCACCTGGTCGACCTGAGCAGCAGCCGGGGGCTTAGCACGCTCTCGAGGTTGCAAGTTCTCTCTCCTGTTCGGAAACTCCCCCCGCCCCACCCCGAGACCCGAGAAATGTAGAGAGAGTGAAGTCTGTTTACGCCAGTTCATCCCTGGTCCACACTGTCCTCCCACAAGATTGCACCATGGTACAGACCCCAGTTCCTAACCCACATCCTTCTGGGTCTCTAAAATCATTCTGAAAGCCAAGTCAGTGCACCCTTCTGGAAGGAAGCCAAGATTGAGTGTGTATTTTATTCTTATGTCAAATTGATCAGAGACCTTAGTCAATACCTCTAATAAGGAACAGCAAGCCCCTATTTCTTCCCTATCCTGAAAATTAACCTTCAGTCACTTTCAGAATCCCCGAAGCATTAGGAGGATCTGAATAAGTATCAATCAACCTGTTTTAGCCGCCGATCTGGTCAGCTTTCTAATCCAGAAGTTGGCAAACTATGACTCAGGGATCAAATCTTGTTCTTGTAAATGAGTTTTATTGGTACTCAGCCATGCACATTGTATTTGTTTCCTAGGGCTGCCATGACAGGTTATCGCAAACGCTGGGGCTTAACATAGCAGGAATTTGTTCACTCAAACTTTTGGTGGCTACAGGTCCAAAATCTAGGCCACAGTAGGGCCGTACTTCCTCCAAAGGCTCAAGGGGAGAATCTTTTCTTGCCTCTTCCGACTTGCAGGGGCCACCAGCATTCCTTATGGCTGCATAATTCCGATCTCTGCTTCCCTCTTCACGGCCTTCCCTGCTTTTCTCTGGGGCCCAAATTTTCCTCTGCTTTCCTCCTATAAGGACACTTGTCATTGGATTAAGGCCCACTCTGGTAATTCGGATGAACTCATCTCAAGATCCATAACTGAATTATACTTGCAAAGGCTCTTTTTTCAAATAAGGTCATATTCACAGAATGGACAGATCTTTTGAAGAGGCCACCGTTCAACCCACTCCATGCATTTCTTTATGTGTCATCTATGGCTCCTTTCGTGCCACAGCAGCAGAGTTAAGTGGTTGCTCGATTGAGCTGTTGGCCCACAAAAGCCAAAGTGTCTACCATCTAGCCCTCCCTTTATAGGAAAAGTTTGCCAGCAACTGGTTTAAACCCAGAGCTCGTTCACAGCTTTGCTAAACCACCCGCCCTCTCCCAGCAATTCAGTCTCCTGACATTCACGAGCACAGCCCGGCACACAGCCGGTCGTAATCGAAATTGGTCCTAAAACGATGCCGAGCCCCCCCAGATACATTTATCTTAAGGTAATATGTAAATATGGTTCTGGTGTACCTCAGTGTCTTCAAAATGATATCTTTACTTGCTGTTCATGAAAATATATGCATTTAGCAAAAGGACTTGGAACAACATTCAGCATTGAGGTTAATGTGTATAACTTGGGGGAAGCAAACACGTCTTCAGTAAAACTGATTTTTTTCCCCGTATATCTTGTACATCTGATGTCAGTATTCTCCAGACTCAGGCCAGGGGCAATTTGAGGGCATAATGGGAGAAAGCATGGCCCCAACATTTCTTCAGAATGTTTCCTCTGGAATCTGCAAAGCGATATTGACAGAATGACACACTGCCTTGTCTTGTTAAATGTCAGAGCAAAATCTCCACATCAAAATTCCCTCTTGGAA